>NC_133819.1:10871262-11178226 GCF_047830755.1 Zonotrichia albicollis | reverse complement strand
GAGTTTTTTCTCCTGGAATTCAAAGGAAGATTGTGTGCTGTTCATTTTTGGAACTGAGATGGAAGAATAGGAAATGTAATATTGGCTCAGGATCTAACCAAGAGCCAGTCTGGTGGAAGCAGCATTGAGAAGGTGTTGCTGTGTGCCTGCCCAGTTCTGATCTTCTTCTAGCTATCTTTATTGAAGGATATATAAAAAAGGGCTGGAGGAAATCCATATTGAATAACGAAGAACCCTTGAAAAGGAAGTGGGGGTTAGAACTAAGAATTGATACAAAAATGCACAACAACAAATGAAGGAAAGGGCAGAGGGATGTTCAAAAGAAGGAATCAACAGAGTATCCCCAGCTAGACAGCACTCCCTGAGAGCATCTGAGGATCCTGTGGGTGCCACCCAACAGAGCTATGCAAAGAGCTATGATATCACTGAGGACCAGAGTTAGACTGAAACCTCCCCATAAAGTTCCCTCTGCATGGCTACAGATGGAAGGAGATAAAAGAGAAGTCCTTTGCTTTTCTGGAAGAATCTCTAAGCAGAAAGCTGCAGCAATAAATTTATCCAGAATATCAGAAAATCCAGAGAAATGGAAAAGGGCTGAAGTCTGGTGCAGGGAACTTAAGTAAATAAACTTTCCTCTTGCTACAGGATGGAGCAGAAAAGTGCAATGAATTTAACCTGACCCACAGGAACATTTTCCAATGGAAGATTTTAGAATTAAAACAGAATGAAATCTATCCAAGGAGGACTTTTTTGAGCATTTTTGGTGATAAAATGCCTTGCTTTTTGGTGTTTAGATGGGGCAGAAAGCTGTGGAAATTGAGAGTGTGAATGATGCATTCAAAATGCAGTCTGGAGTCATCAAAATGCATTCAAATTCAGTCTGGAGTCATCTGACTGAACACTGTTTCTGTCTCTGCTAATTGCTCATGTGACCTTATGGGATAATATTTGAGTGATCTCTGTTGGATTGGGAACCAGGAGAAAATGAAGGCTTCTCTTCCACAGAAGAGAATCATTTGCCAGTCATGGTCAGAAACAGGGCATAGAGGTGTATTTGCCAGTGGCACCCTAGGACAGTTCCCCTTCTAAGCAAGAGAAAAACTCAGAATGTATCTCGATAGTTGACTCCTAGGCTACACATATCACAGCACAAATCATGGGAACATCCAACATACATTAGGGCTCTCTAAGTGCAATTTAAGACAGCCACAATGTTGCTACATCTCCCACTAAAAACAAGCTTGCATTAAAATAATTGTTCCCAGTAAGATCTCATTTTTTGACATTGGATAGAAAGAGGAGTGTCTGATGCTTATTTCTTTTTAAGACAAATCTGTTGCAGAGACTTGAGTGGTTGAAGTTGCAAATCCCCAAGGAAATGAGTCAGGAGAATATCAAGTGTACAGAGGCACAGCTATATTTGAAGGCTGCCATTAGCTTTATCATTAGTTTGAGATTTATCAGAAGTCAAAGCACGCTGATTACAAACATGGTAGTGTTTAAGTGGCCAATAAAGCACAAGTACACCTGTCAATGAAAGCGAAGATTTTTCACTCTTTGAAACATAATCTGAATGTAACAAATATTTTTTTTAACTTCTGATGAAACTCTGTTCACAAAGTCTCATGATAAAAACTATAATCACCTTATTGTCATATAATTCCTCATTAGCTTACTTAACAATAATTTCCATAGACATTTCAACGAGTTATGACCTGGAGTAGATGACCCTGGAGTGCAAACTTTCAATAATAATGTCACCATTTTTTTCCTCACCATTCTGAATTACAGCAATGAGAGTGTGAGAATGTGAACCATCCTGCTGAAGGGCACTGATGCTGCAGTGCTGAGGATCTGTGTGCTGAGGAATGCACTCAGCACAGGCACCCCATGTGCAGCTGCTGTGGAGCTGCAGGGTGAGCTCTGGGTGGCAGAGCCCAAGGCAAGAGCCCGTGATCTGCTGTCCCTTGCACAGCAAAGGCACAACAAAGGCACGACAAAGGGACCTGTGGCCAGCCAGGTGAGGGACACCCAGAGATGCAGCAGGAGCTGAGAAGCAAAGGTTTGCACATATTTAGACTGTAAGGGTATAAAACCCCAGGGGTTCCTTTGCTCAGTTTCCTCCTCAGAAGCACCAGCTCGAGCTGTTACTCAGTTTATGCACCATTTTAGGGATCCAGACAGCTGAAACTCTGCTATGGGAAACCTGGAGTTGAGCCAGTAAGAAAACCTTGTCAAACTGCAAGAGAGTGCGGGTATGGCTGCAAAGGAACCTCAGTCTTAGCTCGAGGGGGTGAGAGTGTGACTGTCAGAGCTGCTCCCAGATGGTCAGACAGGACACTTTCCTTAACATTTACTCTTGGCCATGCATGTAAAATAAACATGCTGTTCAATATTTTGATCCCAGTTTTAAAGCAACTCTTTGGTGGCACCTTCTGCAGCTTTTTTTACTTCCTTTTCAAGATTTCTTGTAAAACTTCTAAAGGAAGATTACTTAAAAAATGAATTTCCTCTAAATAAAGCAACACCTTTTGTTAGACATGGAGTGAATTTAGACCCTGTGTGCATCCACATTGCTAAGCATGTGTCGTGAAAAGAGCCCTCAGCAGTGTACCAGTTTTCTGGGTCTTGTCATCTGTGTGATACACCATCACACTCTGGGAAAAACAGTTGTATAATTTTTGCTCAGAAAAAGTCTTCGGGGATATTTCATATAAAGAGATTTTATTCACTGACTATGATATGAGTCAAAATCTCTTAGACTTGTTACCATAGCTATTCTTGACTGCTACTGCTGGTATTTTCTATACATATAAAATGTACTTTCGTTCAGAATTCAGGGATGAATTCTTGTAAAAAGCTTCAATAAATGATAGAAATACATTTCCTGCCTTTACATATAATTATGCAAAATAAGGATCTTCAATTTTAAACTTACTCTTCATTCTAGCACAGAAAATATGCTCTAAGAAAGGGTAGATGATATCATCAGTTGGAGTACTGCTGTATAACTAAGGATAAAAATTGGGGTTTGAAAAGATGTCTATCATTTATTGAAAAAGCAGGGATGTACAGGGACTCAGTCTATTAAAAATTTCTGTAGATAGTGTTATTCTATGCTTGTAGCAAACTCAAGTTTTTGCTGCCACTCCCACATCTCTAAACCAGGAACAAGCTGAAATGTTGAGAGATTCCACTGATTGGCTGGCAAAAGGAAGCAGAACTGCCCTGACAGTCTGCAGCTTCATGAACAGTTTGCAGGGGAAGCTGCTCCATCAGGTATTACTTAATGAGGTCTTAAGATGAGCAGATATCTGGATAAAATACTTGCAATATGAACAAGAGAGTCTGAGTTTAATTTAGACAAGAGTGAAAGTGGGTTAGAAGAGCATATATGTTGAAACAAATGCAAGGATCCATTTAGTCAGTTAATGTTGTCCTTAGGGTTGCCACTACTGAGACTCAGCCTGAAAGATTACAGTGCTTATCGTTCAACAGAATTGGAAAGAAGCTTCCCCAGATACTTACTATAATCAAATATGAGCATCAAGATATGTTTTAGATTGAGTGCTTATGTCTTTTTACTGGTCTCTGATGGGACTGGAGTTGTTTAACATCTTTGTCAACAACACGGACAGTGGGATTAAGTTTAACCTCAGCAAATTTGGCAAGGACACCCAGCTGAGAGGCGCAGTCAGCACTCTGGATGGAAGGAATGCCATCCAGAGGGACCTGGACAGGTGGAGAGGTTGGCACATGTGAACCTCTTGGAGTTCAACATGGCCAAGTGCAAGGTCCTGTACCTGTGTTGGGGTGATCCCAAGAGAGAATATAGGCTGGGCAGAGAATGGATTGAGAGCAGCCTTCCCTCAGAGGAGAAGGATTTAGGGGAATTGATGAACAATTTTTGAATTGAAGGCTCAACAGGCCTTGGGCACCTGCAGCTAGAAAGCCAAATGTGTCCCGGCCTATGTCCAAAGCACTGTGGGCAGCAGGATGAGCGAGGGGATTCTCCCTCTACTCCACTCTGGTGAGATCCCACCTCAGTTCTGTGTACAGACCTGGAGAACCCCAGCATAAGAAGAATGTTCAACAGGAGTGAGTCCAGAGAGGGCCACAGAGGTAGCAAAGGGCTGCAACACCTTTCCTGTGAAGACAGGCTGGGACAGCTGGGGCTGCTCAGCTGCTGGAGGAGAGAACGCTCTGGGAAGAACCTATAGAGCCTTCAGTACCTAAAGGAAGCTACAAAAAAGCTGGAGAAGAACTTCTGACAAGGGCAAGCAGTAATATGTGAAGGGAAGATTTTTTTTAAGCTAAAAGGGTAGGTTAAATAAGATTTTAGAATGAAATATTTTACTGAGAGAGAGCTGAGGCGCTGGCACAAATCGTCCATAGAAGCTGTAGCTGCCCTACCCCTGGCAGTGTTCAAGGCCAGGCTGGATGGGGCTCTGAGCAGCTTGGTCTAGTGGAAGGTGTCTCTGCCCATGGCAGGGGAGCTGGAAAGAGATTATCTCTAGGGTCCCTTCCAGTCCAAATCATTTTATGATTCTACAATTCTAAGATTTGGGTTTCATTTAATGCTACTGGAACATTCCTTGTGGTTTAAATCATAACAGTTTTCTCACTCACTAAATAAAAAAATGTGAAGAGGGGAAAACATTAAAAAAATCCTTGATGAAAAATGGCACAATTGTTAGGAGGAGTGGCAAGTGTTTAATGAAACTTCAGGAAAAGATAATATTGTATGGTAAAGGAGAAATTTTATCTTTGGTGGAGCTTCTCCTTTGACTGTTACATACATTTGACAAAATCTGTCCATGATGTGACACTCTGGCTGCTGAGACTTTTGAAACGCAGTCAAGTGTGCTGCTTTCTGAACTGTTTTGAGCATCAAAGTGAGCTCTCTACCACTAAACTCATTCATCTGTTCACCTTCCACTTTTCCCTGTGTTCCTGACCTGTCCAATAATTTTTTAGCCCTCTGGACAGTTTCAGACAACTTGGAAATTGTAGCTGAAGAAAATTAGGTTCATACAAGTACTGTGAAAAGCAATGGCAATATGGCACTTTTATGAAACTGCTGCCACACATTTCTGAGAAACTCCAGCTTTCTAGGAAGCTTTATCTGATTTTGTACTGGGCATAATAATAGCCAAAATCCCCTAACTGTTTAAGACACAGATTTGTAAATTGCTGAAGGAAGTATCTGTACACATCAGTGTGCTGCTGTGCTTTCTGCTTCTCTTCATGTCCTCATGTTAGAGATTGTAATCCCACTAGATGAAGCCATGCTGCTCACATAAACAGAACTGGGACCCCAATTTGCTTTGATAAAGGACGAAAAGCTCCATTTGCACAAAGGCAAGAAAGCAGCTCAGAAACAAGAGTGCTCAGGCCCAGCTTAAATAACTCCAAAAAAATTATGATGAGTATCCAGCAGCCTGCTCAGTAATGTGACCATTTATTTCCAACTTCATAACGTAAAAGAAAGCCTGTTAATATCAGCAGCTAATTACAGCGCCTCCTTCTCTCTCCAGACACATAAAAGAGGCTGTGAAGTGCAGGAGGGAGAGACTGCAGCAGTGGCAGATTGAAGCAATTCTTGTTAAATTAAATCTGGCTGAAGATGGAATGTGTTAGAGTGGACAGCAGTGATAATGGGTACTGTTTCTTCCGTGTGTCTGTGTATAAATTAACTCCCTTTCAGTGCTATCTGGGCAATAAAGCTTCAGCAGTTTTCCTCCTAGTTCCACATATGCTGCAATAATTACAAGCATAACTTTATTTACCTCTGGCAGTAAAAGTATGAATAAATGATGTCTCATTGCTGTGGTCATGTTCTTTTTGGCCTCTTCTCTCGTTCTGCTGTATCACAAATCATGTCCTCTACCCTGGTAAGGCTAAGAAACACAAAGTTGGCAGATGTCTTGCTGTGTGACATATTTCCCTTGCACTTAGGTCTTTAAACATTCCATCTATTTTCTGAAAGGAGTGAGAAGCTGTGATAGAAAAAGTGCCTGTTGTGCTCATGCAATGCACTGTGCTGTGTCACAGCCCATGTTATTTCCAGACACTTTAAAACATTGCTGACTTTGCACCTTTTTCTTACTTTATTTGGCTTCCCTTTCAAATCATAGTATCTTGCCATCAGTGCTGAAACTAATTTGGCTGTGACCCTCATGTTTGGCGGCTAAATTGATTTTTCTCTTCCTGATTCTTGTTTTCCCTTCCATTACAAAGCACCACCAGGATTCCCATATGGGTAATGCATCAGAGTTTTTGGACAACTGGGTAAAAAAATTCAGTATTCTCATGACTTGCAAAAAAGTAGTTGAAAAATAACAATAACAAGCAGAAAAAAATCCCAGCCTGGAAGTAAAATTTAAATAGATTATGCCTTGCTAATTCTGCACAGGGAAATTCAGAGAGCTAGTTGCATTTGTGTTTTATTCCTGTAATGCCTCCAATTATGTTTTCAGTTTATTTATAAGATTCGCATTATTTAAGAAGCATGTTAGGCCAGCATTTGCAAATAAATTAATTTTGACCTGAATAGACAAAATATAGGGGTGGGAGGAAAGACACTATAATGCCAGTAAAATTGTAAAGCCATCTTTTTCTGGAATACTCAGGTGCTATAAAAATTAGATAAAGGTATTTCAGTCAAGGCCAGGGTTGAGGCTCTGGGTCCTGCAAGAGTGCGTGTGTGTGTGTTTGTGTATGTGTGTGTGTCTGTCTGTGTGTATGTGTCTGAGTGTGTCTGTGTGTGTGTGTTGCATTTTCTGCTCTTAATTCATAAGCTAAGAGCCTTATAAAAAAGCACTGATATATTTTGACAGCAGCAGAGGCTTGAGTTTCAGACACCCTTCATATTCACAGCTTGAAGTAAATTTGTTTTTCTCAAAAAATTAAACTGAGTTTCCCAAACATGAGGGTTTACTCCTAATTTTAGACCTCAAAGCTGTAGTTAATTGGAGTTTAGTGTTGCCTTGACATTAAGTTTCACTGCACAGGGTTGCTGGTTCCTCCCCTCCTTGTAAACTCCTGAACATTTCCCACATCTTATGTTAAACCACTCTTTGACACAGGTAGGTACATTCAGGAATGTTGCAAAAGCCAGGCAGATTTTGGATTTGTTTCAAGCTAAGGTTCACCAAAGGAAATATATTTTCTACATAAAAGTGAAAGTTTTCCTTTTTCTCTGCTTTGGAAGACTTGTTGAGGAGTCATTTCATGTGACACAATTGGAGCTGGATCCCCAGAGCCTTGCAGGGTCTCTCTGTTCCTGACTGCTGGGCCTTGATACAGGAAAGCTCCTGGGACGATGTCCTGTGCTGCCCCAAGGGGTGGGAGCTCTCTCCCGTGCCCCAGAGTGCTGCTAATCCATCAGGGTGATGCCTTAAGGAGCTGGAAGAGAGGAGTTAAGAGGAATAAACTGGATATTTATTGAAGTGCTTTCAAAGGCCCTACCCTGGCAGTAGCAGAGACACAGTTGCGGCTCTGCCCAGATAGCTCCAAGAAGGAAGCAAAAGAGGGCTTGGTCATGAGATGTCACATTTTTATAAGTTTTAGTCCATTTGCATATAGGAGTTAGCTGCCCAATTAATAGCTTTGAATTAAGAAGTTTCATCCTCCTTGCTTGCTTGCCTGCCCTCCTCTTCTCACGTTGTTGATGCTTTGGGCCTGAAGTTTGAAGAGATTAACCTTGAGTCCCCAGCTGGAATAGGATTGTTGTGTCCTCACCACCCTGTGAAAAGATCCTAGGAAAACTTAATATAAATCTAAAAGCTACACACCAAAACAGAACAGAAAAACTTAAAACCCAAGGTATCAAAGGAGTAAATGTGATGTTTTGAGTTTTAACTCCCATCTGTAGGTTCCCTTAGTGACACTGCATCTTGCAGCATGAGCAGCAGCTTTTTCTTTGTTTCTCAGGTGCTTTGTGGCAATTGGCTGGAGGCCCATGACTTGTGCCTGGGTATGGCTGATGCCCCAGGTTTTAGCTTTTATATTTTCCAGATTCTGTGCTGCTTTAGTGTGCAGTCCTGAGCTTCATATTAAGGGATAGTAAGCTCTCTTCATAGAGTAGGTAGACAAAATAATTCCTTCTCTAGCTGGGGACCAAGGACAACCAATCCAAATCTCAGGCCCAAGAGCACAAACATGAACTGAAGAGAGAAAAACAAGAGGGACGGGGCTTCATAAGCTAAAGCTGTGATTGGACAATTAACTCCAATGTGCCAATGGACTAGAACTTGTAAAAGTGAAAGACCTCATGACCAGTCATCCATTTTGTGACAATGGTTCATCTTGGGTGCAGCCCTGGCTGGGCTCTTGTGCTGCTTAAGGTGTATCCATTGAGGCCTTAATAAATCCCTACTTTATTCCACTCTGTCTGGCCTCTGTTCTAGGTCAGCCTTCACAAGGCATCATGGCTAAGGAGAAGGTTGTGGTGCTGCTCAGAGGGACCCAGATCTGCCAGAGCAGATCACCACACCAAGAGGATAATATTCTGTCCACCCATACCATCAGAAAGAAGGAAAATTCTATCATTTCCTGGCAGTGTAAAGAGGGTCTGCCTCCTGCATCCTGTCAGAGAATAGCATCACATCTATAAAAGCAACAGAATATTTGGGCCTAAACCTCTCTGTATCTTAATTTCTTCCAAGTCAAAATAAGTTTACTGCCAGCCTTACAACACATTCTGTAGTTCTTTGATGAAAGATATTTCACCAGTGTAAATTATTATTTTATTACTTTTGGCAGACAGAATGTTTAGCAAGTCATTTGAAATGTATGCTTCTTCAAAACCCACTAAATGCAGTGGGAATCTTTACACAGAATCTTAATTTATCCCCTTATACTTCAGTTGTTTTTTTTAATCTTTCTTTTGAACTACTGAGCAATTTTCAATCTGAAAAGAGAATCTGAGGAATGATATGCAATTGTCACACACATCAGTCTTTTAAAAAAATGAGTTTATGGCTTTGATGTAGTCCAGACAAATGAACATATTTCAGAAACTTCTGAAGCTACTGACTGACTCATGGAAGTACTGCTTAATATTTTAATAATTGGCCCTTCTAGCTTTTGAGATATGAACATCTGCAAATGAGGATTTTACACAGGAAGTCAAGTCAGCTTCCACATTCCCCTGCAAAGCAAGGGAGCAGATGCTGCTCACCAACCCCTGCTCTGCAGTCTGGAATGTCTCAGCTAAGCACTGCAGTCCTTTGCCATTGATCAGTAAAGGTGGCTGAACCATAGGGAATAACAGGGAGATACTAAATGCTGTGTGAACAGGGGTCTTGATACTAAATCTCTCCTTAACATCATGAAATACCCATGTGTTTATAATATATATTTATTTAAATGCAAATGCATTTTATATAGCAATGATCTTTTGGCAGCTAGGGATTACTTTTTATCCTTTCCTGTATCATAAGGCTAATGAAACAGTCAATTAAATTAATCCTCTGCAAATTTAAAGTGGGTGAGAAATGAACACAGCTATAAGCTGTAGAATTTGCAGCCATAAGATATTGACAGGGAAACAAGTTAGTGCTGTTTGATAAAGAATTAGATACTTAGTCCAAAGTGCAGATGCTCTGTTCAGAGATCCTCTGCAGTCAGGGTAGTCTTGCAATGGCTGCAATTCCTTACAAACCTTTATTTGTCTCTTGTTTATCTTCCTATTGACTCTTATTCTACAGAAATCACCTGTTCCTGAAATTAAAAAGGATTCATTCCAGCCCGGAGAAAAGTAAAAATAAGACTTTCTGTCTTCTCCACATCCACGCCTTTCCATTCCCAAATTTTGTTAATCTAAAATTATCCTTACCTCTAAGATGTAGTTCCTTTTGAGAAAAAAAAATATTGCACTGGAATAAGGATAAGCATGGGAAATTTCCAGTACAGTTCTCATAAATCCTTTTAACAGAATAACCTCCATCACTGGATTCTGAAATAGGAAATGCAATGGTGCTTCCTTTATTAATTAATTGGTGGAATTAATTAACTGCTAATAATAACTAAATAGCCAACCCTGCAAACATTTGAGCATCTGCATATCTTTAGGCATGAGAGTAATGATAGGAGAATTGATAGGAGAACTGTATGTTTAAAATTAAACCAGGTTGTGTTAGCAAAATAGAGCTTTTCATATTTCTCCATATAAAGCCTGCATTGCTATCTAGCTTCTACAGAAGTGGATTTCATATTTACCTGCAACAACATTTGCCTATCTGAAGAAAATAATATCTGAAGAAAACACTATTTTAAAGTAAAAATATACATGAAATAAGAAGGAAAAGAACAAGGATCTTCTATACTGGGGCAGAGGGGAAAGATGTGTTTCAGTAATTTATAATTAGTGAAATAAATGAACCATGTATTGGTTAACAAATTTCTGTCTTGTTATGATAATACCCAGGTTTTAAAAACACAGTGTTCTGGGAGTAATCCCAGAATCCAATGCAGAATAACAACACTATGATTTGTTGCTCATTCATATTAATATGTTACACTCAGTTTTTAAACTCTAGGCCTTTTCTCATGCTCTTCTCTCAGTTTCAGATGTTATAATTGCCAATAGCTGTCTGTAATTGTCATTGATCTGTCACAGGACACTCATTGTCACCACTGTAGATCCAAAACCCAGGGCATTCTGCAGCTTCTTGATGTGATGACCACGACCAGCAAGATGCTTAACATCACCCACCAAGAATATTTATCTTTAAAATTTAAAAAATATTTCTGGTGCTGTCCCATGAATGCCATGGTGAGTATTTCACACATTTTAGAAAGAACCAACAGCAATCAGTGACCTGCACCTACCTTGCTCAGGTTTGGTTTGGAACAGATCATAAAAATCGTCGCGGTCCATCACTCTTCCCATGGGCAGGGACACCTTCCACTAGACCAGGCTGCTCAGGGCCCCATCCAACCTGGCCTTGAAAACTGCCAGGAATGAGGTATCCACAGCTTCTCTGGGCAACCTTTTCCAGGTACTTTGATGCCCCCTCAGCTGCAGACCACCTCCTCCTACTTTAGACCACATAGCCATGGCCACCGTGTGCCATACACAGCAGCCAAGGCTCCTGAGATGAGCTCCATATTTTTCATGCAGTGTATTTTATCTTAAAAAGCTCTGCATTTTCAAGTTTCTTTATTTGATCAGTTGAGATATATCTTTTGCACTAACAGAAAATGTACAAGACATGTCAGTGCTGAAGTTTGCTTTGTGCTTAATGAGAAGAGATAGATTTGTGTAAGGTGTCAGTTGAATAAAGAACATTTGGCAAATGAGTAGATACTGATGAAGTATCATTGCTGTGAACCAGTTATTCAATGTTTCATGACAAATTTACTGAAGACACTTTACATGCCTAATTTTTCTCAGAAAATGTAGTCTTGGTGCTGAGGAGTCAAAGACAGCTGCAATGACATAACATGTTTCTTATACACTTTAATGGACTGCAAAAGTACTTCAGATCCTAAAAAATTGCCTCAACAGTGTCCCTCAGATTTTTATTCATAAAATATTATTTCCTTTCATGCATCTGGCTACCAGTGGTCTACCTTTCTTTTTTCATGATCAGTCTTAAGCCTGGAAAAATTTGTTCCCTTTAACAGAGGCAAATGTGTAGTAGATTAATATGGAGAAGTATAAACTGTCCTCTGTCATTAGGATTGTGTTAATTCTTTTTCTTTTTTTTCTTTTTAATCTATCACAAGGGATTGTAAACCAAAGTATGAAAAACATAACAAGCAACACTGAAGTAGGCTGAAAACTGAATTTTGCAACTTTGGACTTAATATTCTTTTAATGCCCAAACAATGCCATGTCTTAGGAACAAGATAAAAGCACTAACAGTGTATCAAATTCCTGTGAAATGATTCCCCTACTTTGCATGGTATAACATCACCTATTGAGAAATGTATTTGTTTAAGATGCTGCTACATCTGATTATGAGATTATGTTTAAGAAGATAATATATGCTTTACCAAGCATTACTTTACCACTTATTTAATGCTGAAGTATAATCCTGTTCTATGTAAATAGCTAGAATACAAAATAGATCTGCCCTGGCTTAACAAAAGATATTTTCCCCCCTCAGTCTATATGCTTCTACAGATGTGGATTTTTCTAAGTTGGAAATGCTTTTTAGAGTTCTTCTTCACACCCTGGAGGGGCAAAAAGCAGATTAGGATTTTGGGGGTTTGCTGTCTGTTTGGAAAAGTTTTTCATGAATACCAAAATGAGAAGGGTAGCATGAAGAATAACTTAAATGGCTTTTCAGCATTGTATAAACAAACCATGGAAACCTGAAATAAATGAAAAATATTGAACTATGGAATTGGCACTTGGGGTGAAATCAGGTGCAGTATGAATTTCATATCCAGGACAGATCTTATATGTGGGATTACAAAGGTCACCTATTAAAAAGTCCAAATTTACTAACAGCTACACCTTACTGTATGTGTGTTTATGTGTATATTTCACATGTTCAGTAATTGTTACTGCAGAAAGTTATTCATTTTTCTATGGAAAATTACTTGTATTTTGCACTGTTCACAGACTAGCCAGATCACTCAGTCTGGGGAGGAGGTTGAGTATTAAAGCACTGAAAACAGACTTCTAGGCTTAAAATGTGCACCTTAATGAGGGAGCTGCTGGAGACAGCAGCCTAGGATGGAAAGGCACATTGAGTCGATTCAGCAATATTTTTTCTTGCTTCCATCCCCATGTGAGTTCACACAGACTGACATTCCTTCAGCCCTGATTTTCCACCTTCCCTTCTGCAGGTTGTGCCCCTCGAGGAAATGATGCTCTTGTGACTCTAATATCCTAAAGCCAAATAGCTATTCCCTGACAAGGACTTCACTGATGTCAAAAGATAGTTACATTTAGAAGGTATAAAATAACAAAGAGTACTTCAGAAAAGACGCTCTATATATAGGCCCTGTCTCACTCCTGTGGGCCAGCTCTTTCTGCCAGCCAAGCTTTCCAAAATCTAGGGCTTCTCTTGGGGCAGACGTCTGCAGAGCATCTGACAGCTGGGAAACCAAAGTACTTTTCCAGGTTGGAGAGGTGGTGTGATGCTTTCCACCTGGGACTGAAGGAGCATTACAAATGAATCCATGTGAAAAATCATCCAGGCAGATCCTTTCCTCCTCCTTGGCAGAAGACTGTTCTGGAAGTTCTGTGCTGCTCAGTCTGCCCTGAGCATTCTGCTGTCAGTTGTGCACATTCAGTACTTGAACTAAATTGGGGTTAGGTATGATCTCACACAAGCTTTGATAGTCACATGCTAACTGTGTTACACTTCCAAGTCCTGTAGTTGTGAACTTCAGTCATATGGCCTTCATTTCTCCAATTTCCACATGCTCAATCTGCAATTTTATCCATCTTCACCATTTTTTCCAAGGGGTTTATCCTTCCCAGAAAGTTACAGCTGACAGGGACAATTGCAAAGTTAGTACTTGGTGCTAACAGAATCAGTTTATCCCTGTTTTTGGATTACATCCCACAGTAATGAAACAAGGTTCTGGTTTGCTGTTCTTTCCATTCAGGATCAACTCAAGAACCTGGTGGATGGTTGAACTCAGAACTTGTTGACTCTTCCCATTTTAGTAAGCATGAAAGCCTCACATACCATCATAAAACATCTTTGCTTGAGGGCCTTCCTCAAATAAGACAATCCATAGCAATATTTTGATTCTTTTCCTCAGAATGAGAAAATATTAGTAAAATATGTGTGGCACTTACTTTTCTACACTCTACTCAGCCAGTTCTCTGTATCAGGCAGTAATTTATGTAAGGTAGTGCTGAGGCAGGCACCCCTTGCAGGGGAGAAAGATTTTGTTTCTTTAATATTATGAATGTCAGCAGCTTCAGTTTTCCCCTGTGCATGACAACTTTTTGCTTCTGAGTGATACACACAGAAACAGAGAAATATTTAGGTTGGAAAAGACATCTAACATTGAGTGCAAACACTAACCCAGCACTAATCCACCACTAAAACAGGACCCCAGGTGCCACATCTACATGATTTTTGAACCCTTCTAGGGATGTTGACTCCACCATTTGCCTGTATCATATTCCAATATCTGACCACCCTTTCAGTGAATAAATTTTTATTGATGTCCAGTCTAAACCTCCTGGTGCAACTCTTGTCCTGTGGCTTGCTCCTTGGGAGAAAAAGCTGAGCCCCTCCTGGCTCCAACCTCCTTCCTCTCCTGTAGAGAGGGATAAAGTCCATCCTGAGCCTCCTTTTCTCCAGGATAAACACCTCCAGCTCCCTCAGCTGCTCCTCATAAGATGTGTGCTCTAGTTCTTTCACCAGCTCATTCTTTTAATAAGACACTGTTTAAAGGACTAAGCAGCAGCTCTGGTTTCTGCTGCTTCTATATAACTGTTTTGGAATTTAGACTTGATAATAATATCTTTGTTTTATTCATTTTAATTCTTTTCCAAAGAACTGTGAATTTTTCTCTTTCTGACTTTTCCTGATAAGCTTACATGCTAAAAAATACAATTGGTGCAATTTGCTGAGCACGTAACATTGTATGATGTTAGGGTCAGGAATGGTGCTTGCAACAGGAATGATGGTTAAATTTAAACAGAATATTACCCAAATGTTATTGGCCAGTTATGATGCTTAAAATTATAAATATAGCAAAAAATCCTCATTCTTACTAAATTAATTTGAATATGAATGGAACAGTGGAAAAATATAATCACACGTATATTTACCTGGTGATATTGTATGTGGGAGGAAAAAACACACATAATATTGGTTTTACTTGTTATGACACCAAGTAAGCCCCAAAGAATTTTAAGAAGAAATCTGAGAATTATTTTATATTGAGAAGACAACAACTGTGTGGACATAAGCTTGATTTTACATATATCTATCTCTTTCATTTCCTTGTATATGCAGCACACAGAAAGAGGAAGGTTGTATATAATTTGGCACTCTCACTGGCAGCATGAAAGAGACCTACTTTGTCAAGAGCTTAAATCTAAAATTACCTTAACCTTACCTACAGTGGCTGTGCCACTGCTCGATGGTTTAGAGAGCTACTGGAGAAACATCACTGTTTCTTCCCCCAGTATAGTGTAGAAAATAGTCACACATAATTGCAACCTCTCTAATTTGTTTTTGACCCACGATGACAAATAAAACTTGAAAAAATCTAATTTAAATTAAGATAATGAGGTGAATAATGCCCATCCTGTTTCCACAGCATTTTGTGAGACAAAATAGACTAAAACTGAAGACACTAAAGGCTTACTCCTCTAGAATTTGCATCTCTATCCCACTAGGTCATATTCCTTACAAGACCACAGGGATGCATTTGAATTCCCCAAATTTTCATATATATATATATATATATATATATATATATATATATATATATATATTATATTGCAGATAAGTGAGACTGAGAGTTAGTATTTTCTTTCCCAACAGTCAACTTTTCTTTCCTGTTCCCTACCACCAGCCCTAAGGGCTAGTGCAGATTGATTAATGAGCTCTACATTCTCATAGTTGCAGTTTTTATCATATTAAAGCTGTAGGGGTTTTTTCCCCCTCTGCAATAGGAGCAGGTCAAGAATTATGTATGACTGGTTATAGGCTTTGCAGACAATTTTTTTCTGTTACCATAAGCCCCTCCATCAGGTACCCATTTTGTTTTAACTAGTTGTTCTTCATACCAGAGCTAGTTGTAGAAAGAATTACTGTACCCTGCTCAATGTGGGTGGTCTAAATGCAATATATAAATGCAGATAATACACTTGGAGGACAGAGGAACTGTTTCCTTTACCTAAGCTTTGCTTTATCATGACTCTTATTGCCAGAGATTCTGCTATCAAGGGCATTTATTCTGCAAAGCAAGGTGCTGTTTCTTTATATTTTTGCAGTAACCCATTAAGGCTTTCTTGAAAGAGGAGATCTTTCTGTTATATAACACATTATTTTTTCATAAATAGTCTTGACTAGTTTGGAAGTAGAGTTTTCTCTGGCATCAATAGCTTGTGTGGCAATTCTGTGTTTCAAGTTCTGTCATGCTACTGAAGTTGAAGGAAAAAATAAAACTGAACTCTCTTAAGCTATTCTCTTTGCCTTACCATAACTAGATTTGCACAGACCTGTGCATTTCTAGCTGGGCTGCAACCACTTGCAACATATTCTTTTTGTTTGGGCACACAGTAGGAAAAAGTAAAAAGAGAATGAGCTTTCAACAGCCTCAGAACTGTTCCCTTCTATACTTACAGCAATGCGGTAGAATTCTGTTTTCAAATGTTTTAGAGATCCAGAGTATTTTTAAATTTAATTAATGTTTAAGTTTAATAAAATAATGCACAAAATCATTATTTTGTGACATTAATGAAGTCTATTTTCTAGCACGGTTTGAATAGGCTGTACTAAAATAGCACTAAAATACATTAACATTAGGTCATCTGCTTTGCATTTATAACAATAAGCTCACATTTTCAGAAAGGATAATCTTAAACAATGTTTTTTCAGTGCAAACTGTACATCTTTATCTTAAAATTCCAAATGTTTCAACAATAGATGATGATTAAGGACTCGACAATGATTCTTCATCTTTCAATGATTTATGGCACAAAGACCTTTTCTCAAGAGTTCAAGGTGCTAAAGAGGAGGAGTACATTTAAGTTGGCAGCTCCCTGCCTTCCTCCTTTTTTACAAGGCACAGAATTCACTTCATTGTTGCCATTACACTAGAAAATGAGCTTATTGACTTTATTGCATGTTTGGTCCTTGGTGTGGACATACATATGGCTGAGTTCTCCAGCAATTATATAAGCAAATGCAGAAGATGAAAATAAAGGACACAAATTCCTCAAGTAGCTAAAACAGGAAGACAAAATGCAATGACAGGACTCATCTTCCCATAATGGGCTTTAGTATTTGTCGGATCTCAGGATCTCAGTCCTGAGGTGCTGAGCCACCGAGACCACCTTGGGGGGCTCGGGAGTCCTGGAATGTTGCCAGAAGTGTCTGGTGGCTGGACTTTGGTCCTACACAGGAGACGACAAGGATGAGGACTTCACCGGGGTGAATGGTGAAGGGATTAGTTAATTAGAGGGTGAGACACAGGGTTTAGGATTTATGTACAGGGGGGTTTAGAGGAGTAAGATGGAGGAATTGGGGTGTGTCCTGTCCTTCTTCTTCTTCTTCTTCTTCTCCTCCATCTTCTTTGGTGATGGTGGCACTCTTGGATTGGTTATTACTGAAAGTGCACCGAGTTATAAGAATAAATGGTATTGGGGAAAAATGATAAATATTGTACACGTAACAATGGGTATAAAGATAGGTGGCTGCCCCGGAGGGCAGACAGTGTGCTCATGCCTGACTGCTGAGCAGATCTCTGTTCGGCTGAAAGAACATCTTTTAGATAAACAATTAATAAACATAAAAACCGAAAGAAGAACTGAAGCCTCTTCTCGTCCTTCGATACGCGGGCTGTCCCAAGGCCACCTCGGGCCTTTCCAGGCCCCTCAAACAGCCAAGATAACCCGACACTTGGCGTTCCCTGAGCGGACTCGAACCACCACAACCTTTCGGGGGGGGGGGCAGCACCCTCAAAGCCCTGAAGACCAGAGAGAAGAAGAAAACAAAAAGCCAACAGAGTCTGCAAAAAACAGCAGTCACTGAGGAATCCATCTCTCAGTTTCTGCCGAAGACAATTCGTAGCAGAACAGCCCGGACCGGAACCAGAAAGGCGCCCTGGGACCACCTCTCGTGATCTGCTGGACAGAGACCGAGACCTCCGGACTGCCCTGACGAAAGATTTGGTAAGAAAGCCCGGAAATAAGAACATGGGGGGCACACTTTCCCAGGAACAACGGGAAATTTTGTCCGCCTTACAAGGTGTGACACAAACATACCCAGAGGGAATTCCAAAGAAAGAATTAAAACAATTATTGCTATGGGCAAGGCTAAACTACCCACTGGCAGAAACGTGCCTGCTATTTGAAGTGGGGTTTTGCCAGGAAAACCAACAGATGCAGCAGACATCTGGGGGGAGACCCTCAAAAGAGGTGGGGAGCATGACTCCGAGAAAAAAAAAACTAGCTCTGGCCTTAAAAGGCCAGGAAGAAGAAATCCAACAGATGCAGCAGACATCTGGGGGAAGGCCCTCAAAGGAGGGGGGGGAGCAAGGCTCCAGGAAAAAAATTAGCTCTGGCCTTAAGAAGCCAGGGGGAAGGGCTCTCGAGGAAAGAGGGCAGGAAATAATATTAAAACACCCGGTCCCAAAACCCAGAAACCCCAGGAAACCCCCAAAACGTCCAAAAACCCCAGAGAGCATGGAGGACTTAGGAGCAGAAGGGGGGGAGCAGGGGGGGGAGAAGGGATCGGGGGGGGTGCTTTCTCGCAGCCAGGCTGCAGCGGAGCAGGCGGGGAGCGCGGGTAAAGAAAAAACAAGAGACGCGTGTTCAGATACGGCTTTGCTTGGCTCAGGGCCGGGGGGAGCAGCCGCCCCGGGGGCCGGCAAGGTAGCAGAAACGCGCGCGGCGGGCAAAACTCGCAAGAACCCGGGGCAGAATCACAAACCAACGCCGGGGCGTCTGACCCATGCAGCGAAATTAGGGGAAATTGCGCAATCCCAGAAAGCTGCCATGCAGAGACGTACGAGGCGCACGGTTGTGACGCAAAAACCCGGGACACAGATCGGCCCGAACGCGGCGGGCGCGGGTGCCGGCGGGACGGAGGCTGCATGCACCGGCAAAAGGGGAAATAGACACAGGGCCGGAGGAGGAGGAGACAGAGTCAGGGGCAGACCGAGGGGAGAAAATTCAGAGGCGGAACAAAAAAGGGAGAGGGAGAAATTACCTCGGGAGAGACAGGGAGCGGCTCGGAAAGCACGCATGCGCAGAGCGCGGGCTGGGGCGGGCCAGACCCCCGGTAACGTCTCGGGCGAGGAGGGGCCCTCTCCAGACTTGGTGCCTTTGGTAAAAACCCTCGGAGTCCAAGCCTCCAGTCTCTCCTGGGGAGGCGTGTGTGTTCTAACCCTATTGTCAGTTGAATCAAAAGCCAGGTAACCCCTGAGTGAGCTTGCAAACAGCGACAATCGGCTGAACAAGGAGGCAGCTGTGTTCATGCAGTCGCCCCAGCCAGGGAGGCCGGTGACAGCGCCACCTCGTGGGGGAATGACCGAAGTGCACGACATGCCGGATCGGTTCAGCAGAGCCACCGCATCATTTCGTAACGAGTCTGCAACTATGCAGCGATTTTCCTCAACAAGATATAAGAAGAGACGAATACTCAGACAAAAGTCGGGACTCAGACTGCAAAGGACAACTCAGAAGAGAAACAAGAGGAACGAAAGACTCTGGGGGGTTTTCTCTTTGGGGTCTTGAATATTTCTGTATAAGAACGAAAGACTCTGGGGGGTTTTCTCTTTGGGGTCTTGAATGAAAAACATAACAAGGGTTTTGCACAAAAGTGAGATCATGAGTTTCATGATGCTTAGGTGCATCATCCTTTTCATTCATTGCAATAGGCAATGGGGTAAATTTACCTATTACAGGGAAAACTGACAAAGGATCATGGATTGATCAGCTGGCAGATTTCTTTGACATTTCTCCTATTTGGAGAAGAATTTTAAGGGTAGGGTTTTACGTTTTAATAGTCCTACTAGTCCTCATGATTGTCGTCCCATGCATTTTTGTATGTCTGAAGTGCGCCATGAATCGGGTGATAAAAGAGGTTTTCTTGGTGCAAACAGAAGGGGGAGATGTGGGATCTCAGGATCTGAGTCCTGAGATGCCGGGCCTCCGAGACCACCCTTGGGGGGCCCGGGAGTCCTGGAATGTTGCCAGAAGTGTCTGGTGGCAGGACTTTGACCCTACACGGGAGACGACACCTGTATGAAGATAAGAGGACTTCACCTGGGTGAATGGCGAAAAGATTAGCTAATTAGAGGGTGAGACACAGGGTTTAGGATTTATGTACAGGGGGGTTTAGAGGAGTAAGATGGAGGAATTGGGGTGTGTCCTGTCCTCCTTCTTCTTCCTCTTCTCCTCCATCTTCTTTGGCCATGGTGGCACTCTTGGATTGGTTATTACTGAGAGTGCACCCAGCAATGAGAATAAATGGTATTGGGGAAAAATGATAAATATTGTACACGTAACAATGGGTACAAAGATAGGTGGCTGCCCCGGAGGACGAGACTGTGTGCTCATGGCTGACTGCTGAGCAGATTTCTGTTCGGCTGAAAGAACATCTTTTAGATAAACAGTTAATAAACATAAAAACCGAAAGAAGAACTGAAGCCTCTTCTCGTCCTTCGATACGCGGGCTGCCCCAAGGCCACCTCGGGCCTTTCCAGGTCCCTCAAACAGCCGAAATAACCGGACAGTATTTATTCTCCTTAACCTGCACAACGTGATATGTGATTTCCAGGCATTGAAATAAGCACTTTGCTTGTCCCAAGGAGCTCAGTATTTAATCAGGGGAAAATATACAGCCGGCAGGAAGAAGTAAAGCAGTAAATATTTGAGAATGTTGACAAAACCCTCTGCTCTTTTTTTCATGTGTATGTAATTTGAAGTTCATTGTTCTTTAAATTTTGCAATAGTCTTTGGAGTCACTGGCTTCAGGATTTTAGTAAAGGTGTATTCAGTATGAAAAAAAGAAGTGGGGAAATTTAGTGTGGTTTTGTCTGTTTTTCTTGATATTGAGGTCATTCATCACTCACTTGAAAAGAACTAATATATCACCTCAAAATTCTAATTGAATAAAAAAAAACCAGGAAACCAAAAAGCAAAAATATGATAAGATTAAATAATCTACCCACCCTCTGAAATAACTATCACCAAGCTGAGAGTATTTTTTAAATTACTGTTAATATCCTGTGTATTTCCTCCACCTACTTTGGTTCCTGTTGTTTCTTTTCACATGCCATTTCTAACTCAATAATCTCCCACAGTGGTTGTCATACTGAGGAAGGTAGTTAATAATAACTAAAATCATGCCTGCAGCCCTTAGGTTCCCTGTTAATAAGTTGGTATATGAGCTGGCTACAACACCTTAGGCCAAAACTGTCAGGCCTTCATCAATTTGAATTATACAAGACATCTCTCTAGCACTGGTGTGTGGACTGGCTGTTGAAGTAGCACAGGACAGTTCCATCCTGATTTTCTCTGACCTGGTGTTGTACTGCCTCTCACCCTGGTGTGTGGGAAGGCTGGGGGAGAAAACACACACATGCACTTGCCTTGGAAATTCTCATCTGTTTAGCAAAGTTATCCAATAAGGGATAATAGTTTAGATATAACTGCTGAGTTTGCAATGGTGAGTGGTAGATCAAAAGGCAATGAAGGAGATATTACTGTGCATAATCTGTGGGGTTAACCCAGTGAAGTGGTGTAGGAGTAAACCTTCCCATTCTTCTTCTTTTCATCCCATCTTTAAGGAAGCTGTTAATGTATTTTCTGTTAGTTCCTTTGCCTTCTTGCCACAAATGCAATGTTTTACTTCCTCAGTTATTCCCTAAAACTACAGCTCCTATACTGATTAAGGGTTGACCACTGGTGTTAACACCCTGCAGACCTCTGTTACCTCCTTGGTTTTGTGTGCTCAAGCCCTCTGTTCTCATTCTAGGCTCTCCTCTTGGGTGGGGACTTTTATAACACCTATTTTCCCCAAGGATTGGTCACGATCACATGATGTTGTGTACATGAGGAACATCATCTTGCACAAACTCCCAGTTCTCTCCTATTTTTTTTTCCCTTCATGATTTATTTGTGTCCCAACATCTACAAGAGCTGTACCTATCACTGGCCTTCTGGGAAGAGCTGAGATTGAAGAGCTGTTCCTGCTTTTATTTAGATTTTGGGAGTCATTAAACAGCCTAAGCTGGACAAGAGGCCACTCAGATGTTGCGCTGTTCCAGGCAACTTCTGTGGCCTTCCCAACCCAACCAGTGTGCTGACAGAGCTGGAATGGCTGGTAGAAGTTAACTGATGTCCATTTCTGCAGTATTCCTCTCAGAAGAAAAAGAACTATTCTGCGTTGTTTGAGAAACTGAAGATTTAGAAGATTTTCCACAAAATTTCCCAGCCTATATGAAGTTTGTCAGGCAGATCTCCTAGGTGAGTCACTGAAATAAATTGTTATAGATACATACTCCCAGGTGATTTGTAATCTGTATGTGCCTTTTATGCATATCTGGCATCAAGGATAGAAGTACAAAAATAATATAATTCTTAAATTGCATTAATTGGACTAAGAGTTATTATTATTATTATTATTATTATTATTATTATTATTATTATTATTATTACCAAAAAGATTTTGTACTTCTATTTTTAAACCCTGTGTAATTCTATGATGCTTCTCCATTTAATTAATGTGCCAGTACAATAAAATAACACACAAAATCGCACAAATTATTTTGTGACATTAATGAAGTCTACTTTTCAAGCACAATTTGAATAGGCAATTGAACAACAGTGCACTAAAACACATTAAAACCAGGTCATCTGCTTTGCATTTCTAACAATAAGCCCATACTTCCATGAAGGGTAATCTTAAACCACATTTTTTTTCAGAGCAGCCAGTACATCTTTATCTTAAAATTCCAAATGTTTCAACAATAGAAGATTGTTAAGAACTAGACAATTATTTTTCAGCACCCATTGATTAATGACTTAGTCTATGACACACAGAGAAAGTGTAGAACAAAGGAGTGCATTATAATAATGCACAGGCATTAAACCATCTTCATTAATAGGGCCTTTTTGGATTCTGCTTAGCATGAAACAAAGTATGCCATAAAGAAAGTGAAGTATTAGCTTTAAATATCTCTTTAAACACGCCTGATAAAAATAAAGCCTAAATTTGTACCCTTAATCTTAAAAATATTTTGTTTTCTGGGATTCACACATTCTCCAAACTAGGGGAACTGCAGCAGGGTTTCTGAGCTATCAGTTGAGTTCAGTTCTTATAGGCCACATTCTCCATATTTCATATGTTACATTAGAGCATCGCAAAAAATTTAGATGGAAGGATGACTGCGTCATCCTTCCTCTGCAAAATAGAGTTTTAAGATACTGCTCAGGCATTACCAGCAGGAGCAAAAATTGAATATTTTATATCAGTTAACCTGTTAAAATTTAGTAATGCAAAACTGTTAAATGGTCCTGATACGAAAAAGGAATGAGCATAGTGAAACTACAGCTTTAACTACAAAAGAATCACCTTTATTAATGCTCTGTTTCAACTAGAACTCTGTAAGTGCTTTCAGGTTTTATTCCATGAGATGTTTTGGCTTCTCCTTTTATAAATATCTGTTTAACTCTGACACCATCCCTACTCCCACTGATCTTGTCAAGGCTGCTCCTTGGAAAGCACATGCCCACATGTTTGAGAGACTGTCCACTGTGCTCTCCACTTTTTCACAGCTATTGGTACTTAGGGCTTGTTTCTTTGTTTATTGGTTTGTTCTCAAGCTTTTAGGTTAATTTTAAATAAAATAATATTATCTTTCCCCAGTGCTATTGTGAGTCTGTGTTAGAAATCTACATCATACAAAACTCAAAGAATGAGGTTAAAATATGAACTAGGCATAGACCATGTTGACAGCACTTGGAAAGGACAGAAGAAGATGGATTATGAAGAGGTTGTTGGAGCTAAGTGAATAATTCACAGTGAATAATTAATTTGACAAACTTAGCCTCTTTGTGCGTGCAGACCAGATAACAGTCTCTTTCATTCACTCATTATTCAGATTTATTCAGTAAGTATCTTTTGAATAGGGCACAGTAGCTAGGGCATCTCATCACAGATCCAAAAGCATGAATTAAAATTTCTCCCTGGATTCCTATTTCATTGAACTCCTCTGGAAACTGGGACCTCCCCACCTGCGACAAGCAGGCAGCCAGAAGAATTGATGTGGTGTGGGCCAAAAGCCCATCCATCCCAGACCATGGAAAGCCCACTTGTCTCCATGTGAGGGTAGTGGGAAAACACGAGAATTGCTGCTCAGGGTGTGGCTGGCTTGGATGGAGGATCACAGTTCACCCTGGCTGTTTAAGAGTGCCAGGCTGGTGGAAGAACATGGCTTTTTTCCAAGTTTTTTGAAGTTTTTAATGTATAGAGAGGCCTGAAGGATGAAGTCCAGTTCACATGTGCTACCTCCGACATTTTTTGCTGCACATATTTTCTGCACACACCGGCAGCATGCAGGACTTGTTAACAGGGATGCTGCTTTAGAGGAAAATCTGTACTCTTGAGTTGAGACTCCTGGCATTTAATGGGAAGTGAGAAATACTGGGAATCACCAGCTAAACCCATATATTAGGTGGCTGACAATGAAAAAGGTAATTGATACTGACTACAAGTTTTTCAGTGGCATTCATGGGCCCAAAATAAATGTTTTCTGCCCCAAAGACCTTATAAACAGACAAGATGAGAGAAGTACATGGAAAAAAGTGAAATATATGAAACCATTATGTAGCAGGAATTTTGCCAGGCTAGCTTTAATTAATAAGGCTTTTGTTCTTATTCACTTGCCTAAGAAACCTCTACACACTTTTTCTTTTTTTAATTTGGATTCTATTTGGTGTAATGTCATATACTGCATGCTATATCTAACAATGATAATTACTGTTAGTTTTGTTTTGTACTCAGATGTAACAATGCTTTGATGAACTGCTTTTCACTTTAATTGCATTAATTTAAACACATGTATCTGATAAAATATTTACTGACAACTTATCTGGCAAGGACATACACGGTTCAATAAGCACAAATCACATTGTACTTTGTACATATTTTATAACATTAATTTGTTGGTCAATGTTTAACAGCTTAACACTAGAACCATTTCATCACACATTCTATTAGTTCATCAACAAACATTCATATTTTCTAAATGGTAAGCTGTAAAAATGAAAGAATAATCCTCCCCATCTCTATTAGCATGTGACTGATAAAAATAAAATTAATCTTAATTAAAATGTATTGATATCACAAAGCAATCATGATTTTGAACTTGCACATGAAAGAGAAAGTAGTTTTCTGCAAAAATTTAGAAAACGCTTTCTCTATATTATCAGAGATACCCCAAGTAAATTAATTCAGGAGAAGCCCAGAGTCATAGGTATGGCGTTTTCATCAATTGTTCTGATGAAAAAGAAAGCTAAAAGCAATAGTTAAGGGGTTTTTTTTCAGCCTTTTAGGCTTTAATTTGCTTAATTTTATGTCATTTCAATGACAAACTCAATGATTTTGAGGGTTTTAAGTAGTAACATTAGATAGTTCCATCTAGGTCATCACTAGAGAGGGTGACTGCTCCCATCTGATCTGGACACTGACCATCCTTTAAGCCTTGTCTTCAACTGCATACTAGAATTAAATCCAAAATGAATCTTTAGAATCACGGATTTGAAGGACATTTCACTGGATTCTAGGTCAAGGCTGGTGTTCCTGCTCCTCTGCCTGATTCTCTGAGCTTTATGGCAAGTCCACACTGCAGCACAACACTGGAACATTGCAACAACCACAGAGCCAGATTTGGTGTGGAGTGAATTCCACCCAAGGCTCACTCAAACTTGGGAGTTTGATTTCTGTCACTGCCACAATTGCATTGCTCTCATCACACAAACTATTTCTGTTAGTTCGAGTTTCTTCCTCAGTCAATCTCACTGCAACTTTTTTCTTCAATGACAATTACAGGGAGCTTAGAGGAAATTTTTCCTTCACATAACAGGAGATGATTTGAAGAACTGACCAAAGCAATGTCTCTTTGACAAATTATGAGTGCCATAATTTACACAGAAAGAGATCACCTGCAAGACATATGCATAGAGATGGCTTACCCAAATCCTCTTCAACCTTGGCTTATTGGTTTGTTTAATTCAGAAGACAAATAAAGCTCTGATAGAGATTTTTCTCTTCTTGAACAGTTTTGCCATAATGTACTGTACTGTACACAGATTTTTGTGATTTATTTTAATGGAAAATAATTTTATTAAAGTGTTTTCACATATATTCCTTGAGCAGGAGAAGTTTGGCTACAAATATCTTTTAGTGGCTGATTTAAAGACTCAAATCTACTCTCAGCAGGTTGAATAACTCCTACACATAAGCAAAGCATGGTCCAGGGAATATTTGACTTATGCAGCCCAGAGGAAATCAGAATGAGGCATAATCTACATGCTCAGCTTGTGCCTCGCCTTCCTTCCATACAGGGAAAAAAAACAATGCTTTTATACTAAACTGTGACATTTGTCATCTCTTTGCAACATTCCTGTTTGTACAAGAAGAGGGATCAAATAATGAGATGTACACCAAGTCCTGATGCAGTCATTTGGAGGTCTTGGAATTTCATGAAAAGTCATCCTGTTCTAAGACTGGGGTTTGAGTTAGATGTTTTTTTCCCTTTCATTAATTCCTCCTCTTTTTAAATCCTTACAATCATGATTTATTTTACTTCATGTGGTCTGTTGCTGAACACTGCTGGCCTCTTTCTCATTTAGCAGATTCTTCCCTTCCTTGGAGTATTTGCAGGGGACTGCCTGCCATAGCACCTGTTTTACAAAGAAAGAAAATATCCATTGCTGATTTGTTCCTCTCAATAGCCAGCCCAGATATCTGTGTGATTTCATTCATTAATTTAGAGATTAGTCCATTCACACTGGGTGCTCTTTTTCAGAAGGTAATGGCAGTGCCTAGTGAAAATGGGTCATGATTTGTAGTGGATTCTGTGGCGACAGAACTAGATCCTGACTCTCAATTTGCCTTGTGAGTTCTCTTCATTACAGACGAATAAATGTCCACAGCATGAAAATAACAATGAAATGGTCTGACTAAATTTCTGACAGTTAGCCAAATTCTTGATAGTCCCTAATGCACTCACCAATGTCTATTCTTGTCCTGAATAGCACATGACTTTACAATCTGGTAGCAGTTGTTGAGGCCATTCCCATTCTAGCCTACAGCTCCATTCCATGTCTTCCCTCATAAAAACCATCCAACCATCCATTTTTTTCAGGCATTCCCTACATCTCTCTTCAATTAGATAGCTTTTTTCTGCCCTTGGTCCACAGTTTTCCAAATGTGCAGTGCACAGAATCGCACACACTACCTGAGGACTCAGCAGTGCTGATCAGGGCAGAAGGATTGCTTTCTGAGCCCAGTAGATGGTACTCCTGTTTAGATAGTTCAATACAGTATTTGCTGGTTTTGCAGCAGACTGATGTTGCTGACAAACACAGGCTGATTGAGCCAAAATGCTGCAAACACAACCCCAGAAAATGATCCTGCAGTAGGCAAAAGAGATGACCTAGACAAGCTCATTGATATTCGTCATATTTTTCCCCTGTATGATGAATACATATTCATTCATATATATGAACTGTAACTATATTCAGTATTAGATCTAATCTTGTTCGTATTAAAGTTTTGCATTAAACCCTTACTGGCTTCAACATCAATGGGAATGGGTTTGTCATTTCTGTTGATTATATAGAGGCACTCAGTTATACTTTTCTTTCTATAGTGTATTTGCAATGAACCATAGATGCATTCATAAAAGATAAGAAGACATCAGACTCAGTACTTTCAATGCCAAAAATATAAGTTGATGCTCTTTCAGCTAAGCAGAATGCTGTCAATAGAAATTAGCAGTGAAAAAAAACGCCGTGCACCACAGGGAGATGCAATCAAGGCTTTCACAGACAGACCAAGTGTTCTTGGAACAGTTTTTATTTTACATGCCCTTAAAACTTAAACAAGTTAACTCAAAGTGCCTTCTATGAATTTGTAAATATTATCTCATTGCTGTATACATGCTTCAAAGCATTTGCCTTTCTATTTGGGTGTTCAGCTCTTCTTTCCAGCAGGCTAAATTAAGCTTCAATGTGATCTGAATATTTGTGATTAAAAGGCTGATTTATCATTTTCTAAAAAGAATAATCATGCTGTCATAGGGGGACAGTGAGTTGATTTGAAATACCTGTCAAGCACAAAGGAAATCCCTGCAAACAGTTAAAATAATTGGAAAAGTTGCAAACCTATTTACAAATTTCTTAGCATTTTGTCTTTACACTAATGCAACGATGGTTTTTGACCTCAGTAGCTTTCCCCAGCACAGGCAAACAAGCTTTGAATTATTGTTCTGCTGCAATGTAACAATTCCATTGCTCTGACCCTTGGTGTCTTGCAAAATACAATAGAACAATAATTGTCAATCCTTCCTATACAATGTGCTAGATTTGACAGAGGTCAGCATTAGCTACAAGACCTTTGGCTGATGCTCAAAGAGGTAATATCTCTTCTCTAGTTCAGTTGATAAAATGTTAAATAGAATCAATTTTTGCCATGCTTTTGTGGAGACAGAGATAAAAACAGTTTTTACACTGTAACGTTTTTTAATAGACAGAAAATAGATGACAGTATAGCTCAAAGTGCTTTGGTAAATATACTATTTAAATGTCAAAAGTTTTTATTCTTCTCAAGAGAAATGCCATAATTCTTCCTTCCAATTTGCAGTGTGATGAATCTAAGAAGGCTTTGCTGTGTGCAAAAAATAGAGGATTTTGTTGCAGATCTTACATGAGTAATACATGAAGGAAAAGACTGACTCATAGACATTTTGTGTCAGCATGTGATTTGTACAAAGCAAGGATATAATCTGACATGGAAATAAAATGTGTGGTAGATGGTCCTCTTTGGCACCATGGAGAAGCTGGTGGCAAGGTCAGCAGCTACAATGTCTAAGCTCCTCACGTTGTAAGCAGCTGTTAGTTAAAATTTTGCTTCGGTCCTAGAGCCTGAGTCTTTTGTCTGTCATCTCTGAGCATTTTGATTGAAAAAGCTTAAGAGAAAGAGACATTTATGGCACGAGGCAGTACTCCATATCTGAGGGGGAAATCAGACTTCCAGACCTGAAAGAAGAACTGGCATATGAAAAGAAAGGAAATATTTCTCATAATTCAATTTAATAATATTATTCCTTTTGGTATATTTCTAGACTGTGCACATAAAACTGTCTAATGTTGAAATAAACAGCAACAAACAAATTCTCCTTGAGATTACTTTAAGTGTACTCCCTGGTCTTTACCCATACAAAACATGAACCACACAAATCTTTTCTTCCCACTTCTGTTGCTTGATGCTGAATACACTATTTTGAATATGCTGTCAGCTCAGGTTCATAAAGACTGGGGCAAGAAAAGCACCATTTTTCGATCAAGAAGCCGTCTGTTAGAAAACAGCTATTTAACAAGACCATAATTTGACACTTCAACATCTACTGTGATCTCCATGAAAAATATAAAACCGGAATGTGCTTGAATTACAGGAATCCCAGCATTTGCAAGATTTTCTTGCAGTGCATTTGAGAATTTTCTCTGTGCTGGGATGCTGCTGGTCCCAAGAGTTCACTGTTACACAGTAAAGGCATGCACATCTTCAGGGCAGCAAATGTGAGAACAAGGGAAACAAGGTGGAAAACAACCACTTTCATCTTTTGAGAAGCATTTGTCTTATGCTTATTCACACAGAAACTATGCTGCCATGCTGGTGACATTGCACATGCGAGTGGAGTCAAGCACTGACTGTGCTGAGCCTGTGTGGCAGGCATCACTTCAGATCTGTTTGCTTCTCCCACCTCACCCCATGCCTGTCCCTGCCTGTCCTCATCCCCATCCTGATCCCTGTCTTTGCCTCTGCTTCCTTCTTCTTTGTTTTCTGTAAACCCAGCCGTGACTGAGGCTCTGTCTGCTGATACAGAAGTGGTTCTACAGCAAGATAACAAAGGAGATAATCATCTAACTGCAACATGTGATGGAGACAAAAGATCTTTGCAATATTTACTGAAAAATTCTTGCTGGAGTTCAGATGTCTGTGCCCTTCATTTCCTCCCCTGCCCAAAGCTGAGCTCACCTAACTCTACCTTGCAACTCTACCTTGCAACAGCACTCCCCATGCCTTCAGTGTGCTGTAAGTGATGTGCTTGGTTTTAAAGCTGGGACAGCTAAAACACTTTAATTATGAGATTGTCCACTCTTAGTCTTGGTCAGGTGGTCGCTGGATGTGAATTTTAAAAATTATTGTGAAACACGTTAGCAATTTTGAATAGTAATTGTGTTGTCCAGAAATTAAACGCTGACATACAGCTCATGGGACAGAAGGGCAGCAGAAGATTGGCCTCTACTATTCCTAAGGAATTTGTGTTTCAGAGATTCCTGATTCAAACAGGTACAATCACCAGTACATTTTTCACAAGTGAGTTGGGGTGCAGAGTTATCCCTAAGCAATTTGATTTCACTTGATGCACAAAAGGAGAAGTGAGGTATATTTCAGCAGAAGCACATAGGAGGGAGCCAGGATTGGTAAGTAAGGGAGAAAGCAGTGAGAAAGGCAAGTAAGGGGAAAACTAGCTGAAAATCTGAATGTCCTTGGAGAAAAAAAATGCCTACCTGTTGACCTTTGGTTAAATATGTTGTGTGGAAAGACATAACAATGAGCATGAACATTTATTTTCAGACAGTGTGGGAGAGAGGTTTATGGAGCAAAGCAATCTGTAATCAGTCCTTTTTTACTCCTTCCTACATTTCCAAAAGATTATCCCAATGCCAAACCAGCTATCTATCCTGCCTCTAAAAGAGGCACCTGGCAATTACAGCTCTGCAAAGGTACAGGGTTCCCTTTGTGCCTGTGTGTGAAAGAAGCAAAATACCCACTTTCATCTTTGCATCTAAGTGCATTTGTACTACACACATACACGGGATTTTTCTACAAAGACAGGAAGGCAAGGTCTGTTTTTTCATCATACATTTAAAAGTGAACTCTCACTGCAGGCATGGGGCAAGCAGCTTGCTCTTGGCTTCACACATTTACTTCTCAAGAGCCCAAGTGCACTGAGCAAATATGCACATTTTATTACTATTACTACTAGAGAGTGAACTCTGATGGTTGTACATATATATTTGTCCATTTAGCAGCACGACTGCTGGAAGGCAGGTGGAAGCAAATAAAAGTCTATTACCAGGAAAGGTAAAAATTTAGTGACACAATTTAGTAAACTGGATGAAGCATGGCATTCAATGCTCAGGAAAACCCCTGATATTCAGGTCCTTATCTAAAGTGTGTCCAAACTATCTGCACTTCTTGAGTCTGCAAAGCTGAACTGGAAATTGGACAAGACAGGCTTTTCTGGTATTGCCTGTTTCTGGCTTGGGCAGATAGCAGATGATAGCATCTCTCTTTACACACTTCTGCAGAGCAGCAGCAGTGCAGGGCTAACCAGGAAGCACAGTGATGTGAAGGAGAGATAATAAAGCCCAGGATTAACTGTGGCAGGCCCTGGATTTTGTTCCCACTGGAGGTCACGTCCCACGTGCCCCTTTGTGTGAAGAGTGCTGCCACTCTGAGCTCCCAAAATTTCTCTCCTTCCCACCCAGTGCTGGGGTGCCAGATGCTGCTGTGTGTCTTTTTCAGTGCTGCCTCTGCAGAAGATGGGCAATCCATTTGTGTCCTGCAAGATTTCTCCTACATAACCAAGGGAAACAATGGAAAAATAAAAGATTCCACAGACACTAAATCCACCATACCTTGCAAGCTTAACTCCTGCAGCACCTTCCTGTGCCAGGAAGTGCGATCACCTGTCAAAACTGAGATTTTAGTGGCATTTTGCTCACTATTTGAGGATGCAAACCCCACTGTGAAATTTGGGAAATACACCCACCATGATTCAGCTGGAAGCTGTCTGGCCCAAATAAACCAGAAGAAAATAAGACAGGGTTTGTTCACTCTATTGGGGAGGGAAAAAAAAAAAAAAAAAAACCCAAAAAAAACAGAGCTTGAATTTTTTTGCCTTGAATTATTTTCATTTGTTGGTAGGCTCATTTAAAAGAACCAAACTGATTCTATATAACAACGTAAGCAAGCATTCATACTGAGTGATTAAAGACAAGGTTACAGAATAAATACTGATCTACATTTGCAGTGTATTAATAAATACATTGAGCAAGTGTTGTGTTAAGTACAGCTTTTACTTCAGCCATAAAAAATGTACATTTCAGGGATAAGGTGAAGAAAAACATAAATAAAAATTACTGGTATTATGAAGAGGGGGGAAGGGATGTATGGAGTGTTCATAAATAGCTGAAAGTATCGATCAGTGATGGTGAAATACCAGTGAACTGTGCAGAGCACTTTGAGTTACCTCCTTGTCTTTGATTAGGTTCAAATGTTAAACTTAATCTGTAAACCTTTAAATGGGATTCTGAGCCAAGAGTCTTGAAGACCTGGGGTTTCAGAAAACAACTGCTGATTTGATCCAAATGTCAGAACAAAATGCAGAGAAGGACTTCATATTGGATTTGGAAATGAAATTAAAAATCAATGAACACTTTTTAGACATTCTTCTCCCCTTGAATATTAATAAGAAGGTAAGAGGAATAGTAGCATCTGGAGAACTGTCTGTATTAAGACTATGTGGTCTTTCTTGCAAGTTAAAAAAAATATTTCATATATTATATTAGAAGTATTTTTTTAACCTTAAAATAAGAAAATTAGAAGATTTTTTTACTTTCTGTGTACGATTTTTTTTGTTTGTTTCCTGAAAGAAAAGGCTTTTTGCTTCTGTGTTTCTTTGAGGAAAAACCAACACAATTTTTTTAAAGAAAACAGAGAAGTTTCAGCCTGTTTCCTACAGGACACTCTCCGCTCTTCCGCGTGGTTCCAAGGACAGCCTTGTTTTACTGACAGCCTTCCTCCTTCTCAAGTAAATTGAGTTTTCACTGTTTTCTTGGTCCACTTGGGAGGTGGGCACCGACACCGGGGATCAGCTGCTGGCGGCGAGGGCTGCATTGTAATGCAGAACAAATGAGGGCTGGATACGCGCCCTCCTCGCATTCAGCCGCCACTGCTGCCACTTACAATTACAAAGGACAAGAGCAGGAGACACTCCAGCAGCGGGGAAGCATGACCTGCGAGCCGCAGCTCATTTCGCACTGCACTTATTCAATACAGCGCTGCCCTATAATTTCCTACAGCATTGTTATCTGTCCGCCGCTTACACACTCACACCTTCATTATGTCCCCGGCTGCCGGCTGCTTGTCACATCTATTGATTGCACCGGGGCTGCAATTTGCATGGATCGCTCGGGATTGTCCTCAGCCACACCGGCATCGTGCTTGGGACCGACACCGCAGGGACCGACATCCCTGCCAGGGACCGATATCCCTGCCTGGGACTGACATCCCTGCCTGGGACCGACATCCCTGCCTGGGACCAACTTCCATGCCAGGGACCGACACTGCAGGGACCGACATCCCTGCCAGGGACCGATATCCCTGCCTGGGACTGACATCCCTGCCAGGGACCGATATCCCTGCCTGGGACTGACATCCCTGCCAGGGACCGACACCACAGGGACCCATATCCCTGCCTGGGACTGACATCCCTGCCAGGGACCGATATCCTTGCCTGGGACTGACATCCCTGCCAGGGACCGACACCACAGGGACCCATATCCCTGCCTGGGACTGACAACTCTGCCCGGGACCCATAACCCTGCCAGGGACCAAAATCCCTGCCTGGGACTGACATCCCTGCCTGGTACCGACATCCCTGCTAGGGAATGACATCCCTGTTAGGGACCGACATCCCTGCCCAGGACCCATATCCCTGCCAGGGACAGAAATCCCTGCCTGGGACAGATATCCCTGCCAGGGACCGAGAGATCATTTAGGGACCGGCACCTCAAACGGGCTGATCCCACCCATAGGAATCGGTGTCCCCTGTAGAGCCAGCTGCTCCTGTCAAGGCTGGTACCCCTGCTGAAGTGTGACACCCTTGGAATGACTTGGAATGTGTGACACTCTTGTGGTGACTGCCATTCCTGCTGGCAGCGATGCTCCTGATGGGCACTGATGCCCTTACAGGCATTGATGCTTCTCAGAGGCACTGGTACTCCTGGCAGGGACTCTGCCAGGGGATGATGTCCTTTTTGAGGGGACAGCAGCCTGCAGGGTCTCACTGAGGGTTCTGGGCAGCTGCACCCAGCAGCTGGCAGCCCCAGGAAGGATCTGGACATCCTCATGGGAAGCCCAATGCACGGGCATCTGAGAGAGACAGTGCAACAAGCACCATGCTTGGGTTCTGTCACTGTGATTGCCTCATGCATAGCCACAAGGAACTGGGCACCCAAATCCTCTGCCAACAGTTTGGCATTCATTTCCACAATTATTGGGCAGGTGTTTTAGCACAGAGGCTTGAGGAAAGACTGAGATACAGGGAACAAGAAAGGAAAATTGTATCAGATGAATGCCAGTGTTGTCTGTACTGCACTAGGTTTTCTATTTCCCTGTCATACTGAATGAAACTATCAGAGGGAGCAAGTGTGTCTGTGAGTCTGAGGGTGTCTCCTGCAGATGCAAGCTGGTATGTCAGCAATCACAGCTGGCACATGCAAGGAACAGAGCATCCCACAGCTGGGGAGTTGTGAACTTGACCTGAAATTGAGATCTGTGCTCTGAGCAGGTCTGTAGATGTGCAAACCCAACTGAGATGTCAGTATTTAGCTGGGACTAATGAGATACAATACTTAATCCCATTTGTGTTTAAGTCAGTAGGACAGGTCTGATGTCTTTGGCTGGAGGCAGGACTGGATCTGATATCAGAAGTAGCTGAAGATCTCTGTCTAAAACTATTTAAGTGGTTGCACAAGCAGAAGACAACAAGGTGATCAGATGGGGCTAAGAAAAGCACTAATTGTGTTCCAGGAGGAATATAAATAGTCTCCTAAAAGATTTGGTGAATCATTTGCCCTTTCTCTTCTGCACCTTTGTGTTCCAGGGAGAGGTTTTGTGAGATTTTGGCTGCAGAAGGAAGGAGTCCAAGCTACCTGAATGGTGGTAGCTCAGCGGGATAACAAAATCCTCACATTACTGCAGAGCAGGCAACTACGCAAACCTTTTCAAATCCTCTCCACAAGTAGAGTGCAGATAAAAGCAGGCAGCAAAATGTTTCTGAAATTATCTGTGATGGAGTAAAATCATGCATCATTTCATGAGGGATGCTGAATCAATGCTTATTACTTACAAGTAAGGTGTTTAAATCTTTCAATGGGTATGGGAAGAAAAGAAAGGGAAGGGAGTGTCTGAGATAAGCACAGTAAATTGTACCATGAATTTAAAATAAATCCATCCTAATTTTTCTTATTTTAAATTGTAACATATATATTACTGATCATTCTCTATCCTTTCCTTTCAGTTTATGACATTGTTTAATGTACTGATCCATTTGCTTCATTTTGTCTTCTTTTCTCTTGCTGTCACACACAGCATTTTAAAGAAACTACACCAGTGCATATGAAAGTCATAGCTTGCAAGAAAACAATCTGATCCCACTAAAATATTTGCAAATGAGAATTTTGTCTTTGTTTTCTGGGTGAGAAAAAACAAGTTTCCATTCCTAAAGAACAAGAATTATCACAGCAATTTTTGAGAATTAGTTCTGAAAAAAGGCAATCATGCCTCAGCTTGGGGTTAATGATTTCAAACTTTCAACATTAATAAATAACAACTCTCAGTTCAGAAATTTTCAGTATCTATGGTAATGCAAAGCATTATAATTTTATTTATTATTGCATCAAAATAGATGAAACTAAACTACAGCTTCCTACACACAGCTGAGTCTGGAGCTGTTGTTATGGCTGGGTTTTTTGGTGAAGTTCTGTACTTCTATTCCCAGTCGGAAGGTCATGAGAATCATAATACACCCAGACATTTACCTTTCACCACTCCTGCAGGAAAGAACACAGTGTCACTTTAAAAATTTACAGCTGAGGTCAAGGCCACAGGAATCAAACAAGCCCACACAGGCAGGGGCTGGTGAGGAGGGGTCATCCCTGTGTCAGCAGGACCACAAAGTGCAGGTGGCAGAGGCAGGGCACGCTGCTTACCTCTGCTTTGAGACCCCACACAGACCATGCTGTGCATGGTGGCCTGAATTTTGATAGTCACTAATATTTGTATTTTTAAGAGGAATCTGAAAATAGCTAACTTGTGACATGATTGGAAAATGTGCTGTGGTATACGTGGGCTTCTCTGGCAACAGCAGAGTTCAGTCTGATACAAACCAGGGCACCATTTCCACCTTTCTGCAGAGTCACTTCCACAGATGAAGACAGAAAAAGGAAGAATCCTGTAAGACTTCCTAAAGACCTTAGGGGCCACGTTTTCTATCCAAATTGTCCTCTGAGTTCAAGGAAACTACACTCCCAGCTTTCTACCTCAGTATGATTAAGGAGGCATCCTGTGCAACAAACACCACTCTAAATTATGATTTTTCAATATTTTTAGTATTTTTCCAGAACCTTTTATGTGACTTGTTTAAATCCAAGAACAATGGTGAAGATAAAAGAGTAAGAAAGCTTTCTTGTGCTATTTCAGTATTTGCTGAACTAATGATTCAGTGTCATCTATGATGATGTAGTAAGTCAGCAAACGTGAAATATCTCTAGGGAGCTCTTTGTTCTGCTATTTTTTTTCCTACCCAGTGCTTCTGGTTGTCAACATAAAAACATAAAATAAATTTTCAGATTCTAAATAAGGCATCTTACATATGATCCTAATACTTCTTTCTGGAAAAAAAAAAGAAACAGTCAAGCACTGAGGTATAATTTTCTTTAACTGTTTCCCCTTTGATAAGATATAATGAGAATTGAGCATTTGAAAAGGATGTTTATTAAACTGATTCTATAAATGGAAATGTATATTTTAAGCCCTAGGATTCAGGAGAATACTTTGTACTTTCTATTGGTGTCATTTCAATCTTACACTCCTTTGTCCCACTAAAAAAATCTAGGGAGAAAAAAGTCACAGCCATAAAATTTTACCTATTTTTTAAGGGAAAGTCTACTTTTCCCAATTTTGGCTAGTTTTAGATTCAGAGATACACTGTAAAATCCCACGTTGCCATAGCTGCACTCAGTGAAGATATCCACTTTGCTTGCGTTTAAATAGGAAAGCTGTTTCCAAAATAAAGTTGATGCTCCTGTCTGAAGGCCTGTCTATCTCCAGCTGTGTGCCAAGGAGTACAGGGTGACAAGACTCTTCATTTAGGTCTTCAACTGACTCAAATGTAAAGAATAAGTGGGAACAATCCAGGCTTAGGTCTCCAGTCTTATGGTTAAATGACAGATCTAAAACTGTATTCCCACTGAATCTCTCCCTACCACTAAGCATGGTAGAGTTCACACCTGCAAATTTTATTCCAAAACTGTCCAGCAGTAAAGAGAAGTTCATTATTTTAAAATAACTCTTGTCAATTTGGCTGAGGTTTTATTTGATACAGCACTTGTGCTTCAGTGGCTGCCTGTCATTGTCATCCTGTAAAACTGATCTTCACTGGTATGATACACAGAAATTAATGCCTGAATGTAGATTCAGTGAGCAAAACGAAGGGAAGAAGGATTTGGACAGGGGACTGAGACAAATATGAAGGGCTCCATAGCTACTACTGATTAACATGGTAAATGCAGAGTCACCAAGTCACTCTGGAGGAAATTGTAATTAACTACAATGACTTTATCTATTTCTTATCTAAAGGAAGGGTTCAGGATTCACCACTGAGATGGACACACTGGGCTCTAACAGGTTTACCCAAGATCTTAAAATAATGTCTTTGACTTGCATCTGTATGATAGGCTTGAAACTTTTGGTCATATGGATTATCCAGAGACATCAGGTGGCTCTTTGGGACTTCTAGGGTAAGGGAGACAGATAGGTTAATTACTGTTCTCTCTGTGTTTTTTGATACCCCTGCTTCTCCTGATGCATGTTTTGGATCTGCCATCTGTCTTTGCTGCTGCTCATTTTCCTGAGCTCTGGACATCATTCCCCTCCAGGAACTCAGCTGTTGTAGAGGACCTACATGCAAGCACCTCTAGGTATGTTTTTTTTCTGCAGATAGAGGCTTCAGCACTGCTACTTTCCTGATGCCCATCTGAGGACAAGGAAGGAAACACAGTTGTAGTTCAGGAGAAAAAAATTAAGGGGAAATTGATGTGGGAGGTAAAGGATAAACCTGTAATCGTATTGACTGCATTGCATTCTACCTTTCCCTCTCTCATGATAATTGAAGGAGTTTATTTTTTAATTCAGTAACTGCTATGTTTTTTCAGTGGCGCTGGTGGGTATTTATTTAGCTCTGTGATGGCAGTCATAGCTCCAGGACATTTCCTTATCCACATTATAATATCATCTAGACATCCCAATAGTTGGGGATCCCTATTTGTAGGAGCTGCATCCAGACACAAGATAAGGACAGTATTTACCTCAATAGTTCACTGACAACCAATGAAACAAAAATTCTGGGGAGCAATATGGCTTGCTGTCATCTTGACCAACTTAAGTACTTAGGTCAGACCTTTCTGTGTGAGTTAATACCTGGCATCAGACCAACAACATCCAGACCCTGTACTTATTCCATAGCATAGTCTGGTAGAGTAAGAAAGTCTACGTGAGCAGTCACCAAGGGATATCCATCCGCATTTACCAGTTACAAATTATAGTTTAGAACCATCTGTAGGATGAAAAAGGACCAAGCAGCTGCTGGGTGCAGCCATCAGGAGAAACCAGAGTCAGAACTTAGAACTAGATTTAAATCACTCTACATCAATTTGATATCATAGAGGAAATAAAATGCAAAAAAATCTTTTTAAAAAATACGAAGCAGCCTTCATGTTATTTGCATTTCTCTACCTGCAGTATGTATCCTCTGTGACTCCTGAATGACCACACTGCACACAGCAAACAACCTTCCCCAGGAAAACCATTGTATCAGATGTTATGAGAGGGTTATCCAAGGATAAATAAGAATTTTTATGAACTTCTCTATAGAGTTTATAAGTTATTTATTTCCAAAATAATATTTTCTTTATTTTCTCAATGACCTTACTCTGCTGTCTACCATAGGTTGCTCAGCAGGGGCTGTAGGGCCTTACAACTACCAGAAATTTGTAGCTACTGTTGGCCAGCTGTTGGAAAACATATGGATCTACAGCAGCCTTCTTGTATTTCCATACACTTTACTGCATTTACATTCTGAACTGTTGTGTTCAGCTTTACAGTAATTATATATCACATAAATCTCAATGCCTTTTGAAAAGTATGTTTAAAAATAGGTTGACAGAAAATTGTAGTGAAACTCCTTTTGTAAAGTGATTGGATATCACAGAAACTTGATGAATCTGAAAGATGATTAACCTGTTAGCCAGAGGTAAATGCAATTCAACAGACTTTTCCTTTACTGACTATTATTACACCTTATCCTCAGCCACTGTCTGTAACAAGGTCAGTGACTGCTGCTGGAGGTCTCCAGGAAAAGGCTGTAACACTAAACATATGTCAGCCTGCAAATGTAAACTTTAGTCAAATTATACTTCCATAATAACTTCTTTAGCTGTAGCACACTACATTACTGAAATAATAGCAATAACTATGCTGTAGCATTTTTCAGTACTACCTTAATTCTCTACAAAGCAGCTACCACAAGATTACTCTATAAAACATTTTTAGAGTCCCAGAGAAGTTGGTTAAGGTTTCTCATGACACAGGCTTGCAGCATTCATTTTAGGAGATGGTAGCCTTTCATCAAAAATTCTGCAAGTCTTTGTGATCCACATGGCTGCTATAGGGAGAATTTATTCATCATTTAATTTTTGGAAGTTTTCCAAACTGAAAAGATTAGGGTGAAACGTATATTGTGTGCAAGCAGCCCATGGTCATTTCAGCTTTCCTTAATCCCCTGACATAAGTATTTGCATCTGTATTTTACTGATGAAAAAGCTGTCAGCACAGAGAAATGAACTTCTTGGGCAATTCTCTTCTCAGGTGCCCGATTTCCCAGCCTGAGGCAGCTGCATGATGAGGGGGATGCTGTGGTTCAACCCCTTGGGAATTCCTTGCAGCCAAGGAACTGGGTGGGCTGGGGACCCACCAGTGACACTGCACCCCTGCCACACCAGGGGCTGATGAAATGTCCCCCTCCTCTGTCCCAGGGTGTTCTGCACAGCCACATGTGAGACAGAGTAGGTGAAGTGTCTGGGAGAGGTGAAGGGTCTGTGGAGCTAAAGCTGAAGGAGAGGCCGCGTTCCAGAGACAGCGAGGAGACAGAGAAAGAAAAACAGAAAAACCACGAGGTCAATCTGCCCCCGACCTAGGAATTCCTCCGATAAAGAAGAATTAGTGCTAAGTGTCATGCAAGATGAATATGTATGAACTTAATTTGAAACTGTATGCATATGCATTTGGAAGGGGGGATAAAAAGGGGACTCGGAGTCTCCAGGGGCACGCATGCCCTTTTGGGGAGTCTTGCGTCCGGCGCGCGTCGTAATAAAAGCATACCGGGCTTTACAACTTTTACAAGTTGTGAGGTTTCTTCTTTTCTCCGCAAAACATTTTGGCGAGCCAAGGCAGGAGTTCTCTGTCCCCGCGGGGGCAGGGGGGATAGACGGACCTCCAAGGCGCGCCCCAGGATTTTTTCCTGGTGGGGCTCCGCTTGTCTCAACTTGCCACCTGCGAGGACAGACAACGACCCGCTGGCCTGCGGAGGAGAATACGGTATGTATGGGGCCCCAGGGGGGGGGAGGAAGGAGAGAAAGGGAGTAAACCACCCAGAGACGTCTGGGTTCATGGGTTCAGCTGATAGAGCAGCTGTATTAGAGATGGGGTTCAGCTGATAGAGCAGCTGTATTAGAAACGGGGTTCAGCTGATAGAGCAGCTGTACTAGAAACGGGGTTCAGCTGATAGAGCAGCTGTATTAGAGGCCGGGTTCGTCGTTCTGATGGAGCAGACCGCTAGCGGCTTTGGGGGTAAGCCGGGTGAACCCGTGTATGTGTGTATTGAGGATTCATAGTTCTGATGGAGCAGAACGGGTGAGCCCGTGTGTTTTGTTTGTGTGTGTGTGATGTCCGGACACTGTGTTGCTGTATGGTTAATGTGTGTGGCCAGTGCACTGTGTTTGTGATCGTGCAGGTGATATGTGTATGGTGTATAAAAGAGAGTAAATCTACAGTGCCCTACAGTGCGGGGATGGGTCAGTACTCCCCGTGTTTGAAGCAGCCGAGTGAGGCCAGAGGCGCCGGCTGCAGCAGGCTGCGGGGGCAAGGAGAGAAGTGCCCGCGGAGAAGCGAGTGGAGGAATGTCAGTGATGGTATTTATCGTGTTTGAATGTAGTGATTTGTGTAGATTTGGTACATTTTAACCGTGAGTATGAGCTCAGAGAGTTCCTTTGCCTTGGATGTTTGGACTTGATCTCTAGACTGTGCGCTGTTATTTTGATTGTGTCCAGGAAAATTGATTTGAGTAAATGCCGAATTATGGTGTGCTGTGTTGTGTTGAGAAAAGTGAGCACTTTGCGAAATAAGCCCTTTCCCAGTGATTTTGTGTGGTGATTTTTTTTCCGCTGCATTGTGGTAATTTGATTCTCAGATTGTATAGTGGTGTTTGTGGAGATTTTAAGATTTTGTTGCAACAAGAGTAGCATTTTACATAGGAGAACTATAGTACGGTGATTTATGTTTAACTTCGATAAAGTGAGTTAAAGGAATTCCAAGAATTCTCCCCCTCATGGTAATTCAAGCCATGGCTCTAGTGAATTTGAGATAAGGGGGGGGGGGAGTGAGTGCGTGTGTAAGTAGACACAGTGCTTAATTAGATTGTGCAAGAAGAGAACTAGAAAAGACTGATATTTTGTAAAACAGAGTTTATATAGAAGAGGTGAATGAGATGAATTAGTTAATGAGACTTATGACATTTATGAGACTTCAGTTGGTACTGCAGTAAGTCTTTACTGGAAACAATCTGCTGTAGGGATTTAAGGTTCTCTGTAACAAACCGAATAGCCTGCCTTTGTGAGCAATTTCCGGGAGCCTTTGGTACATCAAGAGGCTAGCAGGCTGTGTGAGGTGACAGTGGCTGCGCCCTGGGCACAGGGACAGCTCTGGCTGCCCTGTCTCCCCAGGGAACACGGGAATGGCCTGTGGGCAAAAGCTGGATGTGCAGGTATTATTGCAGTGCGGTGTTTATGAGAAACACTGGTATTGCTGTTTTGCTGTTCCAATAAGTGTCAGGGTACACGCCCCGAGTGTAAATTAAAGGTTTCTGGTCAAGCGGATTCAGAACCTAAGGTCTTAGAGCTTGTGTGTGGGAATCACATCTGATACCTGCCACCTGGAGCTATGTGTATAGGAGGAAAACTGAGAAACTACTGTGAAGGTCTGTAAAAAGGTCCAAATGGAAGCGAGATAGGGCAAGGAGAAATAAATAATAAGAACTGACCAGAGCAAACAGGTTCCTAAATTAGCCCCTTTTGGGAGGGGCTCATTGGGAGGAGGTTGCCAGTAAGAGCAGCTCAGAAAATAAAAAGATTTATAGTGCTTCATTGCTGTTAGTACTGTTTTATAATAGGAAGATAAATGGGATAGTTTTTGTATGCTGAAATGTCTTTTGTTTTAAGAAATCACCCAGAATGACAAAGAGACTGTGAGATCAGACCGCTCTCTGGTCTTGGCCCTTGAAAAGGAAAACAAGGCAAAGAGAAAGCAAGCAAATCAAACATGTTGTTCAGCATGCAGCATAAGATAGCAACGTATGAAATCAGGCAAGGATTATCACGCTGAAATGCGAAGCAATCACAGTTCGCAAAATGAGTACATATGATTTGTAAAGGCTTCCTCCCAAGGTAAGGGAGGAGGGGTAAAGGTAACCTTCCCAAAAGGGAAGAATTTTTGTCAGCACAAGGGTTATGTGTTCAGTTTTAAATAAAGCTTTAGTACCTGTGGAGAATGTTTATGTTGTAGTGTGGAGAATGAACAACTGGCCAGTCTGAAAAGGCATAGTTTTGCAAACCTTTCAAGTAACATGTGTACTAGGTGTACCTAAAAGATTTTGTACAATTCGCTCAATTTGCTAAACATTCCCAAATGAGAAGGGTTGCTCTGGAGGCAAATAATATAAAGATGTTAGGCTTAATATTAACAGACACTGAAATTAAGAAAGACATTAGTAAGGAGATATTAGAATAAGTAAATAAGTGTTTTCAAGGGTATGGGCCTCTGCTGCACCAGGGAGAGTGAAAGATGCTCCCCCATGGGATGCTCCCCCATCAAGCTTAATGAAAGAACACAACCAGTGAGAACTGAGTAGTACCCTCAAAAGGAAGGTAAGGAAGGAATCAGTCCAATAACTGGTAGTACTGGATTAAGGGCTGTCAATAAGATAACACAGAATTTGTACCCTGTGGTAGCAAATCCATAGACCTTACTAACCTTGTTTAACACCTGAGCTAACCTGGTTCACTGTTTTAGGCCTAAGAGATGCCTTCTTTTGCCTCCCTATCCACGAAGCCAGCCAGAACATTTTTGCATTCAAACACAAGCTCACATAGTCCATGTGCCTGGAGGCTTCAAAATTCTCCACTCCGAGTGGAGAACAGCTTGCAAAGACCCAGAGTCCCAGGAAGCTCCACAAGAGGAAAGGAGGCTGTTGCAGTACATGGACGATCTTCTAGTAGCCACTCAGACGAGGGAAGCGAGAGAAGCCTGGACGGTAAGCCTTTTGAATTTCCTAGGACTCCAAGGATGCAGAGTCTCAAAGAAGGTAGTGAAACAGAAGGTAATCTCCAGACCCCTCTATGCTCTTATTGCCAATGGGAACTGAGATCTCCAGTGGACAAGAGACACCACACGGGCCTTTCGCCAGCTAGAGAGTCCCCTCATGTCAGCTCCAGCTTTGAAACTTCCAGATGTAAGTAAAGCATTCTCTCTCTATTTTTCCATGCAAGGAATTGCCCTGGGAATATTGGCTCGAGACTTGGGTCCATACCGGAGGGCAGTTGCTTACCTCTCTAAGCAACTAGATGCAACAGCCAAAGGATGGCCAGGTTGCCTCAGAGCTGTAGCAGCAGTTGTGCTGAACATTCAAGAGGCACACAAGTTTATCCTGGGACAAAAATGACTGTGCTAGTGTCCCACACAGTGTCTGCAGTACTGGAAGTAAAGGGTGGCCACTGGCTTTTCACCAGAGAGGTTTCTGAAATACCAGGCCATCATGGTAGAGCAAGATGATGGAGAGATAGTGGTGACTAATATTGTCAACCCAGCTTCTTTTCTCAGTGGAATCAAGGAGAAGCAGTACACCATGATTACCTAGAGACCACTGAAGCTACCTACTCCAGCCGCCCAGACTTAAAGGACACTCCTCCGGACGATGCAGAGACCTGGTTCACTGACAAGAAAGCGACATTGCAAAGTTCACAGTGACTACCTGCAGAGAGGTAATAGAGTGCGGACCCTTACCAACAGGTACCTCTGCACAGGATGCTGAGATAAATGCATGGACCCATGCCTTAGAAACAGCAAAAGGCATTCAGAGTTTTGCATGCACATGGAGCTATCTGGAAGGAGAGGGGACTGCTGACCTCACAGGGAAAGAAGAGACAATCCAGCTGCTGGAAGCAGTTCAGTTACCTGAAAAGGCATATTAAGGCACACCAGAGAGTGAGCTTAAAATTGGAGGAAAGAAATGAGCTGGCGGATGGAGAGGCAAAGAAAGCAGCAAAGGGTGAGGTACAGATTTTCCTCGAAGGTAAGCCATAATACAATAATACTAATCAAAAGAGACGTACAACTGCAAGGGGTGGGCTACCATTGAAAGAGAGCTAGTAATCCCTTCCCATTTTCGTGGTTACTAGTGAAGGAAGGGCACTAGAAAACACACTAGGGCCTAATTACTTAAAGCCTTTTATAGAGTGTGGCTCCTTTCTCAAAATGACCAAGGCTGCGAGTGATACAGAGTGCACTGGAATGAAGTGTTGACTTTGGAGTAGTAATTCCCACAGGCTTTCTAGAACACACACATCTGATTGAAAGGACTGTTGTATCATTGTCAGGAATCTATATGCCACTATCACTCAGGTGAGCTGATAATATGATCCTTGCCTCCAGACTAACCTCAAAATACCCCCGGGCCAAAACTTGGTCAGACTGGGAGAGGCCATGGGCGTGTATAGCAGTGGCAAATCAACTTTTCAGAACTCCCAAGGAAAGGGGGGTATCAGTATTTACTGGTATTAATAGATACATTTTCAGGGTGGCCAGAAACATTCCCCACAGAACTGTCAAAGCTCAAGAGGTGACCAGATCATTTTTACAAGAGATAATACCACGCTTCAGAGTTCCAGCCACAATATCCTCAGATAAAGAATCACCTTTCATTTCCAAAATAGTGCAACAGATTAGTAGCCATCTGGGCATAGATTAAGAACTTCACACCCCATACTGCCCCCAATCAAGCGGCCAGGGGGAGAGAATGAATCATTTGATTAAGCAGCAAATCATAAGACTGGGGCAAGAAGCTCTTCCACTAGCACTATTGCAAATTCAAACTAAACCGTTTGAGCTAAAGGAATGCTGAATCCTTTTGGAATGCCTTATAGAAGACAATAGAATACAAGGGGAATGTCCAGAATGTCCACTTACATGGTGGCATTAAGCGAACAGCTCAGAGTAATTGAGAAACTTGTGGCTGGAACTCGGAGCAGGGAGTTGGATAGCCTGGGGTTGATGTATATGTTAAGTCTCTTACAGAGAAGACTTCGGAACCACAGTGGGAGAGACCACTGCAAGTACCTCTCACCACCTTCACTGCAATCAAAATCAAGGAGCAGAATGCTGGATCCATCACTCACGGGTGAAGAAGGCCCAGAAGCCCCTTCAGGAGTGACACCAGGAGACAATGAACTGAGACTAAAACTTATTCGGGCAAAATGAGTATATTGCGGTCGGGAGGAGCTCATACTTTAGTGTACAGAATTGTTTTGTATGGAATTATAACTGAAGTTTTAGAACTAGAGAGTACCTCCACCCAAAGCAATACTGAATGGCCTTGGTCCCTGGCATTTAATCAGTATACTGGATCCATAGGAAAACCTTCTGAGATAAAGAAGGTTTATATTAAACATATCTACTGTAGTAATCCACGAGAATCAAGTATGTGAGCAGTAAGAATAGCAAGAACAGGAGCTGTAAACACTTCAAGGAATCTGAAGAGAAGAAATCAAAGTAAAGTGCTTAGTCATCAATAGGATGGCTTATGAGAGACCAGATGTAATTAGTGTCTGAACCTCCCCTGGTGTATATGAGCACCAGGAAGTCTGTGATGACCTAAGTGAATCAGACTGTTGGTGTAATTTCACCCTGACACAGCCTGTAGAAGTGACCTGCCTTTGAGCTCAAGTTACTGTCAGATTTTCATTTGAATTCAAAGTGGACACTGCACTTTTTACCACAGCGGGGCCTTATTTTGAGCATCACTTTTGTGCTGTTTCAAATAGCAGAAACCTGATCCCAGTTTCTTCTGAGGCACTGCAATGAATTTAGGCTTTTCTCTCAAGATTTCCCCTCCATTATCTTCTGCCCTGAACACAGTCCACAGCTTGATCTTAGCTAAGGGCAAGGTGGGTGACCAGGAGAGACATTCCTGCTTGCCACACATCTGAGAAATCAGGTGCTTTGGAGGGAAAGGGAGAGGTTAGATTCCCTGAGGTCTCTACATTTCAGAATAAACATCTGCCTCAAGTATGACCTAAACCTCTGTCAGATACACTTGTGAAGTGTGTCTGAATTTGTAGTATGAGCCCAGCACATCCCTCTGGCAGGGAGGGATGGTCATGGACAGAAAGCAGTTCCTGTTCCCCATAACAAACATCTAACTGGCATATTAGGGACAAGATTAGGAGTTTTAAATGGAATTGATTCAGAAATACTGATGAATAAACTGGCTGCTGCAGCAGGTAACCTAACAAAATTGAAGCAGCCTTTATAATAATCTCTACTGGCATTAGGAACTAGCCAGTGACAGATTTCAAAAGTACTGCCAAAGTAAAGAAGTATGAACAGGCCGGGGACCAAGACCACAAATTGATAGTAGAAGCACTTAGTATAGTTCAAGATAATGTGTCTTTAGCTTTCAGTTGTATACAAGCACAGTTATGGATACAAGCAACAGCAGCTCTGATCATATAGGAAAGGGGTGAAGGTAATTTTCCGGCAGAAATTCAGAAAATTGAATGGGATAATGCAATTGATTTTGAAAGGAAGTTTTAATCCTGGTGGATTATGGTGAATTTCACCTATGATCCTATTTCTAATGTGGCCACTGCCTTTGTGCTTACCATATGTAATGCCACTGTTAATGTTATCCATCCCATCATTGCCCTAAGATTAAACCATGAAGAAACAACACTCTATCCTTCAGAACACAGAGTGTGGGCACGAAAAGATGAATGAAAAGTGGCAGATAGTGAACTTAGAATCCTGCATTACTAGAGAACAAATGGGATTCATTTGCGAAAGCAATACTGCTAAATGCCCAGGATGTGTTTGGACACTGAACAGAGTATTTGTCACTTTGAAATTCATCCAGTCACTGACCAGAAAACTGTGCTCGTATATACTGGAAAAGGGTGTATGTTTGAGAACTGCTTGTGCTGCTGTACAAATTGATAGCAATGATGTTATTCTGTCTAGTGGAAACCATTCTAATCTCTGTATTTGTATTTGTAATTTTGCTAAGATTATTGGGTGTGGTTTTTCGTATTTGGTACCAGTAACATCCCACCAGCTGATTACAGCCAATTACACAATGTATCACAGACTACCACCTACCCCTATCGGGGCGAACCTTACATTGGTAAAACAATTAATTAAGCACCAAGACCTGTTAGAAGTCTTGAAAGAAATCCGAGAAAGTGGAAAGAAAACCTTAATTACCATCCAACATGATACAAAGGAAATAACCAGAGTCCTACAAAGAATAAAATACGGATAATCACTGGTGAGATGTGATCTTTGGATGGTCACCAACTGCGAATGGAGTCCTTAATAAGTTGTGTCACCCCATTGTAGTTTTACTGATATTAGTTGGGATAAGCTTAGGATTGTCTATTATATTGTTAATTTGGAATTGTAGGATGCTACAACGAATAGCTGTACTAACCACTTTGTCGAATGTACATGGTAAAGCGCTAAAAGACACTTATTGTCGTGGAAATTTTCCTTAAGTAAAAGAATTTACTTATTTCCTAGGAAAGGGGGGAATGAGACAGAGTAGGTGAAGTGTCTGGGAGAGGTGAAGGGTCTGTGGAGCTAAAGCTGAAGGAGAGGCCGCGTTCCAGAGACAGCGAGGAGACAGAGAAAGAAAAACAGAAAAACCACGAGGTCAATCTGCCCCCGACCTAGGAATTCCTCCGATAAAGAAGAATTAGTGCTAAGTGTCATGCAAGATGAATATGTATGAACTTAATTTGAAACTGTATGCATATGCATTTGGAAGGGGGGATAAAAAGGGGACTCGGAGTCTCCAGGGGCACGCATGCCCTTTTGGGGAGTCTTGCGTCCGGCGCGCGTCGTAATAAAAGCATACCGGGCTTTACAACTTTTACAAGTTGTGAGGTTTCTTCTTTTCTCCGCAAAACACATGGCAGCATGGGGGGCTTTCCCCCAGCAGCCTCTTTGCCTTCAAGGTTTTATTCAAAGGATGTAGAAGACAAAAATGTCTTTTTCAGTATTTCAATGTCAGAGAATTACTGTTTGAAAAGAATAACAGTAATAAGAATTATAATAAATTATTAATAATAAATTATTGGTAATAAAAAATTAACGATAATCTGTTACAACTTGAAGTATTTCCAAGTGGTTGAAGAAAGTGGATTGGGATACTGGCACAGAAAGAAAACTGTACAATGGGGGCCTTACCAGAAGGCCTGTGAACAAATTAATCTCATATGAACAAACTGTCTATGACCAGTCTGGGCTGGGATTAAAACATCTGATGACAGAATGAGGTTTCAGACATCTCTGCTTTTGGGACATTTTCATTCCACATTTTGGTTCAGTTTATTACAAACACAGAAAACACTATAAAAATCAAAACTGTTTCTGGTGATGAGCTGTACCTCTACTCCCCTGAAGAGTCAGAGCTGCTGAATTATGTCCTAGTATGCCCATACAAGCATCTTTCAGAAAGTTTTGTTTCATCTCCAGTGACTGCTGCTGGTTTGTGTGGCATATACAGGCTTACTAATTACAACAATTTGCAGTCTTTGACACCTAGGTATTTTCCCCATTAAAGAGACTATTTTCTATGCAGCTTTGAAATGGTTACCTCATGCTCATCAGGGATGCCACCTATTGTTGGCACGTTGCTCTAAAGCCCCATCAGACCAGACATGGGGTTTGGAGAAATGAGGGGGATAGGGGAAGCTTCTCCTGTGGCAGATGAAACTTGGCTGCTGTGGCTTTCCCATAGCAGAGAACACAGAATCCCAGATCTCTTCAGTTCTGTTGCTGTTTAGTGAGGGTGCAAATCCTTTTAGCACTGCCTTAACCTCCAGCTATGCAATACCACAGTGCTACCCAGCCTGGGATATTTCATGTGCAAGAGTATGCAAAGCAGACAGGAGGACCTGTCTGCAGTGAGGTATTTTTCTGACAAACTTGATACACTGAATATGGATCCCTACCCTCATTGCTTCATCACCACCCTGTGATGTTTGGCCCCAAAGCTAAAGTGGTTTTTTGCTGCAAATAACCACACTGACAGCTCCTTGTAAGTAGGGCAAGAGTGGATTAGTGCAGGCATTTTGCGGCAGAAGGCTCTGGAGTCTCACCTGCACAGCCACACGATTGCATTCATGTCCTGCTTTAACACCCTTGAGCATCTTTTATCTTCCAAATTCTAAGGGCTTTTTTTTTTTTCTCTACCTACACAGGCAGGAGGAAGCAAAATCAAACAAAAACGGGATGGACAGGAGGGGTAAAAAATAGATGGTGGCTACTGCATCCCTGTCCTCTGTCAGGAGCCTACAGGGCGTGTCTGCTCCCAAGCAGTAAATTGCAAACATTTCTACCATGGCCTGCTGCTTGCAGTGTACATAGCTCCTCAGGAAAGGGACAGGACAGCTGCAAACTGTGCACTATGGCAACCAGATGGCCTCTTCTTCAAGGGTTTGTGCATATTCTGGGAAGTGCAGAGTCTGGAGCATGCCTCTCCCACTTGCTGTGCTATTCAGCAGGACCCTTTTGCTCTGAGAGAAGCATCCCCTGCAAATGCTGCAACACTTGTGCGGGGCATTCCCTGAGACATCTTAGATGCTCAACATCGTTTTACATATTTGCATTTCTGTATGTTCAATATAGCATTTAAATTGTTTCACCTGCATTTTTTTTATTATCATGTCACTGAAAATCAAGCTACTCTAAATTTTAAAAAACAGAAGGATAAGGAAAAAAGTTGATCTCATATTTATTCTATTTCATCTAAATATGTTTGTACAGAAAAAGTACTGGCCACCCATAATACACATGGACCTAGTATTCAGATTTGTAGAACTTTCTCAAAGATTTTTTCCCTAAAGCTGGTCATTAGCTGAAATGAAGGTGGACTGTTTTTTCCCTTCATCCATTTTAATTTTTTTCTTTTTCTGTTGATTACTAACTCTACACTATATTGCTTAGGCACGGAAATTTAAATGGTAATGCATAATTAAGGTGTGCAACCTGCCATCCAGTTTCACACACTCTTTCCCTGTCATACTCTCATATTCACCATCAGTCTCCCAGTTAATAAACTATTTGGACTGCCCTTCAGCTCTCCCCTTTTGAGAGAACCTGAGTGAAGTGAATTGTCACAAATCCGGCACAGCTTGGACTTCTTGCTTGGGTACCTCAAGCACTGAGAGAGACCTGTCTATCTCACAAGAACAGGACAGGGGTTTTTGATGTGCTGGCTGGGATCAGTGGGTTCATGAGAGGAGTCACAGCTCCTGGACAGCGCAGAGAAGAGGCATTTACACCAGGACATGCATCCTAAACTCTCCTACCTGGCTGACTCACCTAGGCCTGGATAGGAGACTGTGCATTGGTATGATGTGCATTTCTTCACAGTCTGTATGTCAAGGTGTGTCAAGTTATGCCTTTAAAACAATCTGAATTAATTCAGTTTGAAGATAACAAAGAACGGTCTGAATTACTTCAGTTTGAAAGTAGTAATTGTAACTTCCACAGGTTGTTGGCCCATGGAGATGAAAAATTCCCGAGATGCTTTACTCAACAAAAAGGAGCATGGAACACCACCAACAATCATTACCAGGGCACTGAGGGACAGCCATAGCTTCTGTGGCATGATAAAACTGTCAAGTGCATTGGCTAATGGTAGACATAAGCACATAACTGAGAGAAATTGTGCTATTTTATAATTTAGCTTTTTCCCACCTCATTGATACTGGTTTTGTATTTCCTAGTTTGAGTTTATGTCACTTTACCAAAGTGCTTGAAAACATGTACATGTTTTTCTGAGCAGAGACACAGACCCAGTCGGGTGGGACTGGAAATCTTGCATTCAAGTTAAAAAAGACTGTTGAAATAGGACACTTCACTGGGTGGAAAAGCCAACTCCTTCCATTGTGGGGAACAAGATGAATAAGCACAGCACATTTAAGGAATTTTACTGACCTTGTAGCTGGACAGTATAAAAATATGACTGCCTTTCACACTTTCTTGAGGCCAAGTGGAAACTTTTCAGCAGCATGACTTCAGCTGTCTTCATGCCTTCCCCAGTCCTGAAACCAGCCTAGGAGGGAGCTATACCACCAGTATAGATGTGTCATTGCTAATGTTGCCTGGCTGATACTTTCTTAGAACTGTGCCTAGAAATCAAAAGCAGTTCCTGAATCTGTTAGCACTGAATAGCAGTCTGAGAATTGGTGGCTTTTCACCTTGGCTTGGTAGCATGACTTATCAAGGGACGGGCAATGCCAGTCTGTCTTCTTAACATGTTAGATTCCAGCAATTTTGAGAGTATGCTAACAAAATATTATCAGAAATAAAGCCTTCAGAAAATCTAATGAGCTGAGCCTGAAGCCACTCCTAAAAATGAATTAATGTCCCAGGATGCTCATTTTCCTTTTAATTGGATCTGGCTTCCTTTTTAGATCCATGATGGAGAGAACACAGATTGGTACTGAAATACAAAAGACACTTTTCTAAACCTGGCTTCTAAACTAAGTGACTTAAATACCAGACTGGTCAGAACTTTGATGTACAGTTGAACACGAAGTTGTGTTTTGCTGCAGCAGTCACTATTTCACATACAACTACAAGTTCTTGCCACATTAATAGATGAGAGTTAGCTGTGGTCAGAACAACAGAAATCAGAAGGAAAAGGGGAGGAAGGTTAAAGGCTGAAAGTGAAAATAAAAAATACTGATTGCCTCTCTGTTTCCCTGCAGACAAGTTTTTATCCCTGAAATAGACAGAAGCACTTTAAAGAGATGTTTACTTAAGCTATGTAGCAGTTTGGGTGACGTGTATATTGTAAAAAACTCTGCCAGCAACCTGTAAAAACTAGGCAAGTAAGAACCTACTTTCATGCAGAGCTTCCTGAACTATATCTGACATTCAAGCAATGCAGGTCTGGATTCTCAGGCTCTCTTTCTTTAGCAGTTGAGATGGGAGAGCAGTTCCCCCTGAGCCACACAGCTGAAAGTGAGGGCACATAGGGCCTTCTTACCATATGTGACCTGCTTCGTGGAGCACAGAGGGTCCACTGGGTGACATCATCTTGGTACGCCTGAGTTATCCATATCCTGGTTTAAGTGAGCACCTTTAGGGACTTTTATGGAAGTGGTTCTGTTTATTTTATTTGAAAATCTGAAACATGTAGCTCTGCCTTATCCAAAAATTACAGAGAGAGGCCTATATACGAGCCAAACACAGAGGGTTTCTAATAGCTGGGAGGGTTGCAGTGGAAGTGGTTAGCAGCAGGAGCCAGGTAACCTACATTCCAACAAGAGGAAGTTTTAGATTTAAAGGAGTTCTGATAAACAAGGGTTTGCTGTGCTCCTTCAGCCAACTGCAAATGCAGTAGGCACTAATGATGACATTCATTATTTAACATAATTTTTCTAGATATTCTTCCATTTTCCAGTCACCACCTAAGGTTTCCAGATACGTGTTTTTAAACGAGACATGTAAGGACAACAGAGCATAGAAGCAGTAGGTCTCTCGTAACTTACAGCAGTATCTTATCTGTTGTGTACCCTGGATTTTTGTAACGAACATGTAACGCTTTGTAGTCAAGCTTTTCAGAGGATTGCTGTTGTCATCTTTCCTCTCTGTAAAAGCCCCTCTGCTCCCGACACTTTAATTGCACAGTTGCCGAAATGAGGCACTGCAGAGTGTTAATGTGTGAGTCTGAGCGACAACACACTCCTCTTTTCACAGAGCTTTTGCCCTTGATCGTGAATGTAACAGAGCACGTACCTTAAAAATAACTGGAGATTCAAGGGGAATCGCTACACTTATCCTCTTGCATAAGGTTTGTTGACACAGGGATCCTTCAACAGTAATTCATATTCTTTCACTGGGAATAATAAGCATCGCAATTAGTGAACTAGTTAATAACTGCGTGGTTGGGGAGGACAGCAGAGGCATTTCTGTGTATGTGGAAGCGGACTGTTCAGTGTCCACATGGTCTAAAGCAGAAAAAAAAAAAAAAAAAAGGCTTGAAATCCTCCCTGCAGCCTCCTTTCTTGCGAGCTGCCCCTCCGGCTCCTCCAAGACGAGGCGGCAGGATGTTTTTATTCCCTACGGGGCCATTCTCCCTGGCTCTCTCCCGGGAGCCGGGCACAGCCGGCAGCTCCGGGGGAGCGGAGTTTGGGGGCGAGGGCTGGCGGAGCTGATGTCAGCGCCGGGCGGCGGGAGCGATTGGGCTGCGGGAGACTTTGCAGCAGCAAATCCGCCCCCCTCGCCCCCCCCCACCCCCGCACCGTCGGCTTCAAAGCGGCCGGTGCCCGGCAACTCGCAGAGGTGCAAAAAGTGGGCGCGGGGCCGGCAGAGCCGCGGCGGCGCCCCCGGGCATCGCCCCGGCCGGGCCCGGCACGTCGGGGCGGAGGCGCGACCCCAGCGCGGCGGCAGCGCCGAGCGGAGCCCGGGCACAGCCCCGGCACGGCCCCGCCGGCCCGACCCACCGCCCTATAAAAGCCGCCTCCAGAACGAGGAGAAACTCCGCGGGAGGAGAACACGCTGGCGCGGTGCTGCTCGCTGAGGTACCGGCATGACATCCGTCCTGGGCAGCAGCAGGGCGTCGGGAGGGCCGAGCGGGCAGCTGAGATGCAAGTCCAAGAGGAGGAGGAGGAGGAGATCAAAGAGGAAAGGTAAGAGAGATGCAATTTTCTTGTTGCTTTCTTTTCCCGCTCTGTCCGCCTGCCATCTACACAGCCCCGGCTGCTCGCAGCTCTATTGTCAGCGCTCGCCGGCACCAGCCCTGCGCTGCCCCGACGGCCGCGGCGGGCCGGGCGGTGCCGTGTTCGGGGCCAGCCGGGAAGGGCAGGGGCCGCCCCGGCACCGCCGCCGGGCACAGCTCGCCGCCGTCCCTGCCTTGTGCCGGCCCGAGGTTGAACCCACGGGGTGTGGCGGGGGGCTCGGCAGGCCCCGTCCGGGGCAGTGCGGGGCTGCTGCGGCGGGGCCGTCCCGGGGCTCCGGCCTGGCCCGGCCCGGCGCGGTGCCCGCCGCTCCCGCCGCGGCCCGGAGCCCGCCCGAGCCCGCGGGCAGCAGGTGCCGCTGCCCGGGCGGAGCGCGGCGCGGAGCCCCCCGGGGCTGTCGCGCCCTCCAAAGTACCGCTTCTCTCCTTTTCTAGACGAGGTCCGCCAAGTTTTTGTGTCTCGGTGCTGTTCCCCGTCCGTAAGCGAGCCCCGGGTAGGAAGGCGCTAATTGCCGTAAGCAGGAAAAGTGAAGCTACAGGATGTCATTGCGAACAGGGAATATGCCCTAGATAGCAGCTCTTCGCAAGGCTGGCTTGCTTTCTCCTGTAGAGGGGATGACACACTACCGCTTGATTTTTGATGTTTTGCCTGAAAAATACGAAGTTAACCGACTGTGAGCGCTTTAAAGTAAAATAAACGGATACGAGGAGCAGAGTGCCAGAGATGCCCAGATGCAAGGCATTCAGCTGCGGAGATGCGAAGTCCGAGTGTTTATCCAAGCAGTAAATATAATCTAACATGTAATTATGATCTCTGTATGGTACTCACACAAGTTTTACTCAGCTAGCACTCAAGCTGATGCTTTGGATATACTGTTTCTCCTTCAGATTCTAGAGAACCTAATTTATAGGTGCCAGTAGCTGAGTGTCTCTTAATTATTGATTATGTTGAAGTTACTAAGTGCAGTATTTGATAACTTTTTAGGAAGATGTCGAAAGCAGCTTCTGTATAGTGGCTGTTAAAACCGGGCCAAATGCTAAATGCAAGGCTGTGGCATTTGATTGTCATTTGTCACTGTTTTTGCTTTCATCTGTTGACTCTGTATTCAAAATCATAGTAACAAAGTGACCTGCGCACAAATAGGAACAACAGACATGCAGATATATCAGGACTTCAAGTAGCTGTGCAACCTCATCTTGTTACTCTGGGTTTTTAGCAGCTTATAACACCTGGTGTGAAAGGCTGCCTTTTACTTGGCATTACAGAATAAATTTTAAAACTCTCAGAAAGGAGTGCCTGCATACTCAGTATCCTTTACATTTCCCTGTAATCAAGTTGTGTTGTGCAGACTTTTTTATGCTGATTTGTTCTAGAAAAACTGTTTTTCTACAGAATTGCAAACTTAGCTTAGCTTTGGTGACCTGTACTTGGTCAGGAGAAAAGAATAAACCATTAATCTATGCAGTGGAGAAAAGGTACTTGGTTTTATTTTGTTTTTAAGAGCAGACGAAAGTTAGGGTCTTTCAATAAGACTTTTCTGCTGTGTCCTTTTTTGCTTTGTTTTGCCAAAACAAGGTGGAAGTTGATTGTGTTAAAATAAACCAACATGAAAACTTGCTCAACAATAACCTGGTACCTGACAGCTATTTGCAGAATGTACAGCTGGAGGTGGATCGCATTCTAGAAAGCGCTTAACTGGCCAACATCAATAGGATGTGCACTTGAAGTGTTAATTTTTATGCTTTCAAATGTGCTATTTGTAACCACTTTTCAGATAATGTAGGTGGTTAGTATACTAATTACAGATTTGTGTCCGTATGATTTTGGTTTTCCTTTCTTTGTAATCACAGTACACATTTAAAAAACTACACATTCCTGTAAAATCATGCTGGCCAAAAAATTTCTGTAACTTGAAGCATGCCCTGTATAAGATCATGTTTGGATTTTACTATTATATTTTATTTTTATTTAGTGACCATCTTTTTTTTCTTTTTATTTTTATGGTATCTCATAAGGAGGTGTTGCTTCACAAACAGACTATTCAGAGAACTAGTCAAAATGTTTATTAGGCTATTAAATTACGATTTTTTAAATGAGAATTGTTGTCGGCTCCACTGTTTTGCAGGTTTGATATGTTTAATAGATTGTGAGAAAGTCTCTGCAGAGAGTTAGACTAAAGACACTTGCTTTGAGCTATTCTCCAGCGCATATCTTGTTGTTTATAGCAGGAATGCTTTTGGTAGCCACTTTAAAGTGTGTAACTACACACATAGGTTTACACATCCATACACAGGGATACCTAGGAACACGAGGAGGCAAAAAAAATCCTTATAATCTTAAATTTAAATTGAGTATTAGACAAAGTAAGGAAATGAATTTATCTGTTTACACATCCCCAGTCCTTAAGGAAATGGACTCAACAAATAATTTATACAACTTACTATATTTTATTACACATGTTACATAGAACTGTAAAACCAGGTTGAGACACTGCCTAATAGAATATCTAGGAATGTACAGCAGCAGAGACAGTTATTATTTGTTATTTAGCAGTGTTGCTTGTCTCTTCTGTTTTGCTTTCCATGTTTTCAGTCATCTTTTTGCTCTGGTTAGTGTGAATTTTAAATTTGTGTGTGTGGGTATAGCCCTTCACTCCATACCTGGATGCTCTGTTTTAGGAGTTTCCTAGGGGCAGAAAGCAAGTTCAAGCAAGGAAAACAAACAGCATTCTCTGAATATCTGAATTTCCTTCTGCATTTGGCCTAAAAGTAAAAAAAAAAAAACAAAAATAAAAAACACATGCAGTAAGAGTCAGAGAACCAATATCCCTATATGCAAATCAAGCACTGAAAAGTGCAGGACACCGAAAATTATTCCTGTGCACAATATTATCATCCAGTAATTAATTTGCATGCATCTTATTTTCGTGCTTATGAAATCCAGCAATCCTTTCAGTAAGAAGATCCTGCCTCAACAATAAATGTCTGTGCAGTGAATGTTATATTGCAAACCTAGACTTAGAGTGGTTTTATTCAGTTTTACACTCTGTGCAGAATGTGTGTTAAAAAGTTAAAATGTGGATACTTAGACATATTTGGTGAATTAGTATAGGTAGAAATATTTTCATTGTCATTTAAAACAGTATGTTAACTCTCAGCAGGAAGTAAATATCTTAATTTTTCAAAGATCTAATTAAAAATAAATATGGATGCTTGACAGATTATCTGCATACTAATTTCATGTGGCAGCAGTAATAGATATTTTATATTTCTCTCTATTTGCTTGGTTTTGAGTTGTTGTTTTGTTTTTAGTCGGTGTGTATAAAATGACCATAGGAGAGAAAATGATACCTATTGATTTAGAGAAACCCGTTTAAAATTTTTGGGGTTTATACGTGGTTACAGCGTTTGCGGGTTCTTCTGTTTTCTCAGGCCTCTGGAATATGGCAGAGTACTGGCAGAACTCAGCACAGCTTGTGCCAATTTCATTGCCTGTGGTACAGGTTTTGAAAAGAAGGCTTGTTTTCCCAGATAAGTCATTACACATAGACCAAACAAAAGCAGAGTTGCCATTTACTGATAATACTAAGAAGGCCACAGTTCAGCAGCCTCCAGCAACTTCCTGGTAATCAACACACAGAAAGTAAGTATGAAATAGGGGATTGGATAGAAAACCCTTCTGAGTTATTTTCCAGTCTAAGACAACAATTATGACCCCTTATTTGCAATGCCATTTTTAGGGCTGCTGAGTGAAGTTAATTACTGGAAGCAGGAGGGCATCAGGTATCCCTGGTGTGGTAGAAAGCCATGGCCAGAGTCGCTGCTGATACAATGGGGCATGAAATAAAAGTTGACAGAATAAACTAAATAAGGGCAGCAAGTGGGTGAGAGAGGCAAAATGATTGCGAAATGAAATTCCATGAAAAATTAATGAAATAGAAAGATTGTGCTGAAGATGAAGGGAGGAAACCAGCTTGGTTCTTCATCATCCTGCAATGCCAAAGTAATAAATGAGCGTGCTTCATCTTGGCGAGGTTCAGGGACACAACTCCTTCCCCACGAAAGGATTGTGTTGTGCTTCACGACGTGTTTCGCTTATCTCATGCCCTGACAGCTCGAGAGGAAGGGAATGGATTTGGTGATAAAATTAAATTGATTAAACCTTTATCCATCATCTAATTTGGTAGCTTTCTTTTTTCTTTTCTTTTTTTACTATTACCTCCAATTTCTAGTGATCCGTGTAATGACAGCAATTTGAGATAGCATCAAGGACATTAGCTACGATGACTGAACTTAAATTTAGAATAAAAATATGGGATTCATGAGTCCATATCTAAATAGCAGACGATTAGGTTATAGCAGAGTTGTAACTTCCTAGCAACAGCATGTAATTGTGAGGACAATAGAATGGTGTATTTTACTTTCAAAAAGAACAGCATGTAATTGTGAGGACAATAGAATGGTGTATTTTACTTTCAAAGAGAACAAAATACTTCAACTTTATCTTGAAGTATTAATTATGTAAGTGGAAAAAGCACTGGTATGAATATTGACCACGTCTTACATGAGCAATAACGTATATTGTAATTTTTACCTTTCTGACCGCAGATATTGTTAGAGGATTTGCTTTCCTCAGTGGCAACACACAGGCATATAAAGCTAGTGGCAAGGAATCCTACTGTTGGAAATCACTTCATATTGCTTAAAATTTTGTAGGTTCTCCTTTGTGACTTGCGTAGGAAAATTCTCCCATAAGGTGAGAGCTTTGCGTACAAGTTTCACTTTAAGTGGTATTAATGGAGTTTTGAAAAATACTTAAAGGCAGCCCTTTCTGAAGTGATAACCTAAAATGGAAAATGCTGCACTAAAAATTAAAGGTTAGATGAAATTGCCTTGCGAAGTACCAAGTTACTAAAGGTCTGTGCAAACTGTATTCTTAGGCTCCTTTAATGCCATATATGTTTGTCTCAAAAAAGCGAACATGAGGATATCTGTCTGATCTCTGTTAATTGTACTACTTTTGAATTACTGCTGGCCAATATTGTATAGGTTTTGCGAGTAGTAATGAACGTGAATTGATCCGTGTGTTTGCTGCTAACTATCTCTACAACCTTTCAGGCAGTTTACCGTTTTTTCTGTGTAAGTGATCAGTTATCCAGACAAAAAAGGCTGATATGCATCAGCAGATAGATCATTCTCAAGGAATCTGTGAAGAACTTGACGTCTGCTGTGTAAACCAGCTTGTTTTGCCTGCAAATTATGCAAGTTTCAGTAGTAAAACGAAGCGCTTACCTTTCTGCTGTGGCTGACCTTTGTTCCCTGCTGTATGAATTTGAAACAAAGCAGCCAACCCGGAGGAGTTCTAACAGCATATTGTGATATATAACATATTAAAAAGACTGCTTTGTTAACTGGCGGAAGCAGCTTGTCAACCCATACTAACAGGCAACCCTCCCTGAGTCATAAAATAGCCAAATTTAATGCCTTAACAGAAAGCATTAAATGGATGGAGTTATTGTCGTTCAATCAGTCTGAAATTTCTTGCTTCTTACAGCAGATTTGAAATATGAGGATGTATTTTTGGACCCTGAATTAACAATACACACTGCGGACTAAGGACTGGACATTGCCATGGCTGGTTTAATGAAAATCTCTGCTAAGCAAAGCGTGATAACAGGGGAAGCACGGAGCAGGGCACAGTGCGTAAAGAGCAGGACGGCTAATATTGAAGATATTACTGTGACATTAATGAATGAAAGGTGTATTTTCACTAGGTATATTCTATTCCGTTCTGGCTGTTCTAGCTCCCAAATGTGTACTAGAGATAGTGAGGTTTCAGAGACATATGGCAAAAGGGATTAGAGATGTGTAAATTTTCGGTAGAAGAAAATTGATAAGGTTTACATTGTTTACTTCAGAGATAATCATAAGAAAATATATAGTAGAATCATATTAAAGAAGAAAGATTATAAAGAAGGTAAACGGGCTACTCTAATTTATTCCTGATTTTTTTATTTACTGAGACAGAGGTCTTTAAGGAAGGAAAATTTCAGCATTTTTAATAGAAGTAGAAGGACTTTTTCTGTTGAGACTGTACATAGCTAGCCTGGGAATTTTGTTCATTCAAGGTATGGAAAAACAAAACTCACTTGTAGGGAGTTTGAGGTATTTGATTAGCTCAGCTGAGACTCGCACTACTAAGTTTGATGCTCAATTGAGTGACTGTAGGCTTTGGCTTTGGGTAGGATACATTAAGAAGGATTTCTTTTTTTTTTAATATGAGATATGAATCCTCTTTTCCGGGAAATTATCTGACTCCTGACTTGCTTGGATTAGGTGGAAAGGTGATTTGTAGGCAGTTTAATCGCTGCTGCTCACTGCCAGGCTTTTTGCACTGTGGCGTTTCCCCAGCGGAGGCCGTGGCGTGGCAGCGGTTCAGGAGGCACCTTTCTGCTCGGCTCCGCGGCCGTGGCAGTGCTCATCCATCCCTCTGCCCTGTGCTCCCCAATCCAGCAGCGCAGCTGAGAGAAGGGCAGGCACATTTCCCTGGAATTCTCCTGACAGCTTTTTAAGTCTCCTTCCTCTCTGTTCCCACTCAACGATTTGTGGTATATGTAAAAATAAACGAAATTGAGACTGATTCCTAGTCGCTTACTTTGATCCTGTACTGAGGTTAGGATGATTACAATAAAATTAATTCACCCCATCCATTTCTCCTTCTCTTGAAAAAAAAGAAACAAAAGGGTGAATTAAAAGGAAGTGAAAACAAATTTTACAAACACAAGATGATTTGTTAAGCAGAAAAACCCCACAGGTACTGGTATGACTGCCAGTGCATCATCATCAGATGAATATTGTGTCATAGGGGATTACCCCTGCAAGCTAATCTGCGTTTTTGAAAGTGTTTTTGTGCTGGGTTCAAATTTGGTCTCAGTGCTAAACCAACTACTGCGTCTGATTTTGGAGCTGTGCCACTTGTGAGTGCTGTTTCTGAAACCTGCACTATGTGCTGGTGGCATTTTTTGTGCAAGTCTGGAATAAGGAACGAGCAATAAGTAGATGTCAGCAAAATACTTTGTGCTAAAGTGTGACTTTTTTTTCTCCATTTTTTGTTCCTTGCAAGAGAAATGGTGCTCAGAATTATTAATAAAATCACCTTTCTCCAAATGCTAATGAAACATCAGCATGAAGAGTCAAAGCTGCTGGGAAGTGTGGGAAGAAATAAGTAGAATTTGACAGATATTTTATTTCCATCTTCTTAGGGATTTACACACAACTGATTTTATGCAATTGCTTCCTTCTTGCCACTTCTCAGAGACTGTGAAATGGCTATTTATTCCTTAAATAGTGGGATTTAACAAATGTAAAATGATGGCTTTCAAGCCAACTGTAATGTGTTACCTTTGTATAAGGCCTAATTCTGCTGCCCCTATTCAGAGTAGAATTGAAATTGAAACTTCTCAGTATCAGTCATGGTTGCAGAATTGTGTTTCTATGTACATACGTGTTTGTGCCTTAATGTATAGCAACATATATACATTTTTTGTGAGAAATAATAGTTGTCAAGCTGTATGAAGTGAATGACTGTAATAAACTCCGGGTTATATGAGACAAAGGGTCTTAAAGCCTGTAGAGTTCAAATTATGTGAAGAATTGTTATGTTCCATTGAAGTATTTTGTTTAGTGATGTAAAAATAAAATACTCTTATATAATTTGTGTTTATTCACATTCATCCATACAGACTGTATGAGTTTGTAATTTTTAAAGTGTATGTATAAAAATTCTCATAGTATTTCTGTGTGATCTTTCTCTAAGCAGTAACAGTTGTCTAATAGACAAATGACAAAGGCACAACTGCAGAGGGATTATGATTTTTTTGTTGTTGTTGTTTTTAGAGTGAAAAATAAAGAAGTGAAAGACACTTCTTATAAGCCAGACTTTTTGGAATATTTCTATGTTAGATTTGTGTAGGTATGTTTTTTGAGTAGCTAAGTAATTCAGCATGGTGAAGTCAGGTGTGTGTGCAGGAACCCATAATACTCGTGTCAGGAAACCCCAAATCTTTACCAAAAAGGTGGATTTGTTGTTAAGTGTCTTTGTGTGCTGATCGTTCTCCAGCTGAATCCTGCAGAAGGACTAACGGAGCAGAAGCCAACTTTGAGCTCGTGCTCTACATGGCATCCCTGCCAGCAGCCCTGCCGCAAACCACCAGACAAAATGCCCAGGGCTTCCTGAACAAAACTTACCCAGAATTAACTTTCATTAGCTGATTTCCAGGCTGTAATTTCCCTTCTTCTTGTCAATCATGAATTGCTATTTACATGTCCACATAAATGGGGATTTTGGGAAGCAGGCTGCAGTGGTCGGCAGTGCCTCATTGTTGAGAAGCGCAGTAATTAAAGTGAGGCTGAGCTCTTGCTGCTTGTGGATTTAGGAGTTTAAAAGGAACAGTACAAAAAGGGAATGTTCTTTAATACCACTGACAGCAGGTTTCTTCCACTTGCAACTGCTTCAAAGATTATTGATTGACCTGTGTTTATAATTTATTTATGCTAAAGCATCTGATGCGTGTCTGTTGTAAAATCTGTTGTTTCTAAAATCAAGATTCTTGACTTGTTTGCAATTCATGTTTATAATGATCAGTTTTTATAGTTGTGTAACAGAGAATTGCTTTAACTGGTACTGTGCCCACAAAGAGGACTTTTTGTGCCTTTAACTGGAATCCATAAGCACATGACATTTGATGCTGTGGTTTTTTGGTGGGGTTTTGGGTTTTGTTTTTTTTTTAAATAAAACTATTTGTGCAAATTCTTTAAATTTTCTACACAAGAAGAGGGAATATGCAAGAGTATTCAAGGACAAATGTGAAGCATTTCAGTTCTGCCAGAACAAGTCAAAAGTTATCTTTCTAGGTTAACTTGTACCCTCTTATATTCTTTTAAAAGAAGACTGTATCTCTGCATTAATTTTGTTAAAAAAAGAAAAAGAGAACTTTGAAATCTTTTCATCTTACAGCACAAAGTGTAAACTGCAAGGCAAAAATGGGCAGTAAGTTACTAACAGGACCTGTTACCAGGAGATGGTTATTATGTGTCAAAAAAACCTGGGAATTTAAAAATATATACTATTTTTGAGTAATCAGAAATGAAATAGTCGTTTGCAGTTAGAAGCCTGGTTTGTAACAGAAGTAGTTTAACAGAACACTGCTTTATAGATTGGTTAACCCAGGCACATTTTTAAGCAAGTGATACATTCTGCTTAAATGTGGTAAGAAGCCATAGACAAAGATGTTTTGTCAGATTTTCCTGAAGGCTAACACCGAATTCCTTATTAAATTTGTCCTTTTATAATGTAAGGCACATTGGACTATTCTTCCCTGACAATGATAAGATCATCCGTCTCTTCAGCTAGTTCCAACTCATCCTAAACAGTAAGGATGTGACCGTGTTCACAGGGGTCTGAGGATGAGGGAAGAGACGAGGATCTGACTCCATGTTTCAGAAGGCTGATTTATTATTTTATGATATATATTATATTAAAACTATATTAAAAGAATAGAAGAAAGGATTTCATCAGAAGGCTAGCTAAGAATAGAAAAGGAAGGAATGATAACAAAGGCTTGTGTCTTGGACAGAGGGTCTGAGCCAACTGACTGTGATTGGCCATTAATTAGAAACAACCACATGAGACCAATCACAGATCCACCTGTTGCATTCCACAGCAGCAGATAACCATTGTTTACATTTTGTTCCTGAGGCCTCTCAGCTTCTCAGGAGAAAAAATCTTAAAGGATTTTTCATAAAAGATGTCTGTGACACAAGGATTCTTATTGCCCAGAGTTAATAAAAATGCATCAGTGTGATCATGCCAGGTACACTCTCAAACTACTTGTGGAAAGTTATTAACTCTCACAGGCAGACAGGCCAAGTTCACCCCGTTTATGGGAGGGAAACTGAGTCAGAGCAGTTGATCTTTTGCAGAATTAATTAGAGATAGGAATGCAGGAGGCTGTGGCTGCACTTTCCAGTGTCCAAGGAACCTGGCTCTGGTTTTAGGAGTCCTTGCCATGGCTGTGTCACAGCTGGAGCTGGATGTCACTGCCAGGCTCTGCCACTGCTGGGCTCTGTCACTGTGTCACTGCCTGAGTGCCACTGCTGGGCTCTATCACTGTCACTGCTGGGCTGTGTCACTGTCACTGCCCCTGTGTCACTGCCCGTGTGCCACGGTGGTCCCCGGAGCTGCAGGTGCCAGGGTGAGCCGTGTGCCAGGCTGCGGGCTGGCCAGACATGAGAGGGCGATCCCTGGGCATAGCAAAGCAGTTCTGCCTGCTGCTGGTGGAGAGAAGAGGGCTCCGTGTTTACTTATCTCTTTTGTATTTGACAAAGGCGTGGGATCTGGTTCTTCTGTGGTGTTAAATCACATTTGCTCTTCAGCTTCTGTTTCTCCCAGAATGGTTTGTTGTTGATGCTGAGGGTGAGGTTTCTAGGTAGCAAAGTTTACATTTAAAAGGCAGCTCTTTTTTCAGTATTATGCAGCATATTGTGGACAAGTCTGGAGAATAACCACAATAACTCCAATTTTGTAATATACGTTACTTCCTTCAGATGCTGAAATTTGCTTATGGAATTCATTGAAACTGTTACAGATTACTTTTTTTAAAAATGAGATTTACCCTTTTAGATGAATCACTTAATTACACAAGGATTAAATACTAATTTCTAAATTTCATCACTTTAATTTCTATTAAAATCATAGTAACAGTCCCTACATTTTTACCTTGACTGTAGTTCATCAGTTTCATTTATGCACAAGCTCTTCAGACGACCAAAAGACTATTCCACTTTAGCTAAAACCACTCTAAATTCGCTCTTGTCTTTAACAATGGTTTTTTGACTAAAATGTGGAAGATACATCTTAAGATGAAAAAAGAGCTGAGATTCATTTCTGAGTCCAGGAAAGTAATTTATAAAGTTAAAAAATAATTTAAAAATCTATTCCTCATGCATAATTATCTTAATTTTGCCTGAAACAATTGTCTCTGAAATTAACTGAAACCAAGCAGCAGCAAATTACACTGTTTTGGGTCTTTCAGAGTGCTGTTTTAACAGGAGGATGAATTAAACACTACAGAAGCCATCTCAATAAAGATAATCACAAATGTTCCAAAAAATCACTCCTAAAATGAAAGTGTATGTAACCTTGAAAATCCACATATTTGCACTTCTTCAATTTGTTTCTTATTTATCAAAACACCCATCTCTTTCCTCCCCTTCTTTTTGCTCTCTTACTTCCCTTGTTTGTATCCTCACCTACTGAAGCAGCTGCTATTCATACAAATTATGAAAAGGAATGTATATATGAGATTGGTGCCTGGAGAGGACCAATATATCATCAAAGGTCTTTGGGGTAACATATGGCCTTGGTTCAGCAAAATCACTTCTTCAGTCATTCCATTGCTGCTCAGAAAAGCAGTAAATAATAAGTAACAAGATCTGCATACAAATGTGCTGGTGCTTAGCTTTTTCTCGTGGAATCAGAAACTGGATAATAAGTTGCTATTATTTTGCTAAAGATTTTCTAGATACAAAAAAAATATAATGCACCTTCCTAGAGCATGTACTTCTTAGGGCTTGTTCTGTTTTAGCATATCTAAACTGACCTTGCTACCAGTTCCTGAGTTGTGTAGATGTTTCTTTGATGCTGGCACGTAAAGTTGTTTCCTATGCTCTTTAGGCAGAAAAGGGAGACAGCAAAAAGTCAAGATAAGAGGCTGAGAATATTTCTTAATGGCCGTTATAGCAAAAGCAATGTGAGCGTCATAGGCGGGCAGTTGATTGGGAAGAGAAGCTCGTTAATCTTGGTTAGTTTTAAAAATCTTGTTAATCTTGGTAATTTTACAAACCTTGCTAATCTTGATTGTGATGGTGTTCGCAGGGGTCTTAGGATGAGGGAAAGATGAGGATCTGACTCCATGTTTCAGAAGGCTGATTTACTATTTTATGATATATATTACATTAAAACTATACTAAAAGAATAGAAGAAAGGATTTCATCAGAAGGCTAGCTAAGAATAGAAAAAGAAAGAAAGAATAACAAATGCTGGTGTCTCGGACAGAGAGTCTGAGCCAGCTGACTGTGATTGGCCATTAATTAGAATCAGCCACATGAGACCAATCACAGATGCACCTGTTGCATTCCACAGCAGCAGACAATCATTGTTTACATTTTGTTCCTGAGGCCTCTCAGCTTCTCAGGAGAAAAAATTCTAAGGAATGGATTTTTCAGAAAATCCATTTCATGGCTACATTGGTTTCCAGTACCTTTCCTGTTGCTGTTTTGCCCCATACCTCCTGTTGCACTGCTGTGTCAGGCACACCCCTGGTGCAGGTGCCGTCACAGACAGCCCTTGTGCAGGCAGACAGCTGAATTTCCATCAGTCCTTTCCCCAACAGGTGTCAGTGGTTTGCACATTGTAGAAGAGATGGTAACTCACAGAAAACCACATGGCAAAAAGTGGCTTTTTGGTCATGATCAGCTCAGGTTTTGCAGGGAGGTGCAGTACAGGTGGGCAGGCACATTAAAGGCACCAGGGCATGGGATGCTCTCAGCACACCTTGGGCCAAAAGCATGGCTTATGGGTAGCACAAATACATCTCCCTGACCAAATGTAGGAAACTGTTTCCATCAGCCCTTTCTGGCAGACAGCTTGTCTTTGCTGAATGTTGACAACATATTATATAAATTTCTCTGCAACAGCTTGTTTCAGAAACTTTCCCCAGTAATATAGATTAAGATAGAATTTGTTTTGACTGCTGTAATGCATATTCATTAGATAAAAGCCCAGACAATTACTATGATAGTTTCACTAACAGGTGGAGCATGTTTTAGGATTTGTTGGCCGTGGGATTTGCTGGAATAATCTCAGACAAATTTAGGGGATTATTTTTGTGATGAAAATAATTTTGTATGGGAAGTGAGAATGTAAGCAGATTTGAAGGTGATTTCATTATGTTTTTACATAAGTTTGCTCTTAAAATTTTAAATCTAGAATAAGTTCATACTTTGAACAAATTCAGGTCTCACAGCGCAAGCAATGAACCACACAAATAAATCGTACCTTCCTAATACAACTTAAAATTGCATAAATGGTAAGCGAAGGTATTTCTAACAGGATATCACTTTATTGCATTCATTTTCCAAAACTAGAAAAGAGCTAGAAATTATTCTTTTTCTGTCTACACTTGTACCATATCCACTTTCATCCATTAAAGTTATCTATTAATTTCAGTGGAGTAGATAATATTACAGCAAATATGCATTCATCAATGTTGTTGAGAAGTTGCAAACTAAAGCACAATTTCCCTTTTTGTTTCCACTAGAAAAAAGAGAAAGATTGAGAGCAGAATCAAGAGGAAGACTGTAGGAGCCTAATCCTACTCTATAACGTGAGAATCTGTGCTTTTGAGGAGCACCAGGCCCTACAGCTTATGGGACCTCATCTCATAGGACATTCTCATATGGGAGGTGACACTGTCTTCAGCACAGATTGGTCTTGGTGATAATTTTTATAGGATTGGGCTCATGATAACTGGCACTATCAGGAGTGCATCACTGCCAAATTGGTTTCATATAGTAAACAAGGAAGTTAAAACTGCACACTCAGGAAAGGACCTTAGTTCATCCCTACAGGACAGCATCAGAATTTAATGTTAAATGAGGTTTAAAAATACACTTGCCTAGCACAGAAGTTATCAGTCTAGACTCCCATCTGTTGAAAGCCTTCTAAGTATCAGTAGCACTTCAGTATCTGACTTAGGCAGAAATCATCTTGTAAAAATGCTAATAATTTCTCTATGGTGTTTTGTTACGAATGGAACTTCAAAGCTATGAATGCATATGTTTATATTCAATTTCTATTTATGTACTTAAGCACAGACTCTCTTGTACTATGCATATTAATGTGCCAATATGTGCTCCAGCAATGCCTGTATTAATGTACATTCATATTTCTGTAAAGGGCTGGACTCAATGGAAGTTTTGTCCTGTGCTTCATAAGGAGCTTGGATCCAACCCTGTATTTTTTTTTAAATAAACATTGGAACAAATTTCCAGGAATTAATTTAGTTTATAACATTGTCTTTTTGTTGTTGTAGTTGGATTTTAATTCTTAAGCACAAGTTTTTTATGAGCTGCATCATTTTTAGCTGCTTGTGTAGAGATGTTTGTCTGTTGACAGAGCTGCTTCTCCATCCTCCTTTGTCATTCTTGTTTTCAGTGTGTTTTAATTGTGCTCTGTAATCCCCTATACCATTATAACTGATTAATTAGCAAACCTTCACTTTCAGGCTCTGAATTTTTCTCTTAGGCTCAGACCATTTATAATCTCAGCTGAAAAGACAAGATTGAACATCTGCCTTGTATTTAATCTCTTTGCATCTTGTACTCATCATGATTATTGTTTATTCTTTACTATAACTGGGGGGTTTAAGGGTGAAATGCTACATTCTGCATTATCTGGGCTCTTAGCCTGAAAATAAATCCATGCAGATGGGCCATGGGGAAATACAGAAATCAAGGAGTCCACAACTTGTGGTTTTTTGTAGTATTTTAGACCTGAGATGTCCAATTTTTTTTTAAGAATCAGCCTTAAGAAACTTTGGGTGGAAAAAGGCAATGATGAATTGTTCCTTTTGCAGAGCTTCCATCAGTTTATATTTTCACAATTTTCTTTGCAAAGATGTGGGATAGAAATATACACATATTTTTAGACTTGCAGTAAGTAAACAAATCCAACATTTTCATTCAGTTCTCAGATGCCAAGATCTGTGCTTTTCAGAAAATCCCATTAAGCATTAAGGGACCTGCAGCTGTACCAGCTGCTGGTGACAGTGGAAGGACCATCCTCCTTCAGAAGCTCAGGTCTGAGCTTCCCTCAGCTCCTTGTCAAGACTTCCATGTGAAGCCTGCTTGTTCATAGCTTCTGCAGGGAACAATTTTCCCTGATGCACTTGCTTGCATGTTTTTTTTATATAGTTGGGGTTAAGATTTTGAGGGATCAAGTACCTGCTTGTCATTACCTATTTCCAGCTGGAAATCTTGGGATGGCAAGCTTTCTCTTCCCCCTCACTGACTCACAGCATGAAGAGATAGTGGAAATTTTCCCAACACATTGTACATTTGTCAGCACAGGTAGAAGAGTGGTGAATAAAATAATTTCTTTGCTCATCCCTCCTACTGTCCTAGTCACAATCTCAAACATCAGGTAGCATCACACAGAGGGGTTTTTTTCTCCAGAAGGAGCTATCTGTCTCCAAGTGTCACATAATTTATGCAGAATTGAGTTTGCTTCTCCTTTCTGTTTCCTCTGTCATGTCCACCCAAAGGACCCTGTTGTCTTTGGCCTGAACTGGGCCATGGGGTGTTTTTGGGCTCTCTCATATATAATATCTTATAATAATTAGATGGTGCCACCCAGCTGCTGATGTCTCTTGCAAATACACTTTTCTGTTATTCATGCTGCCTAAACCTTCCAAAATCTGCAGCAGCTCCAAACACTTTGCAATAGCATTAGTGCAGGTTTTGGAATGATGCTGTAATATAATATAGTTTAAAATATTTTCACTCTGGAATTATAGGAGGAAAGAAAACAGCTCATGTCCGTTACTTTTTGAACTGATTTTTTTATTTCTTTGAGAACTCTCTGTGGTCTTCATAGGCATTTGATTAAAAAGTAATTTCAAACATGAATAAGAAATAACATGTGCAGAAAGCTGCATTTCAGCTAGAAGTGGCAATGTGAAGCACATTTCTGGGACTGTGGCTCCAGTCTGCCAGATTCCCATGGAGCACAGAGCAAGTGTGGCTGAGACCACAGAGCCCTGTTGCATTTTGAAATAGTCTCTAGGACTCATTTCTTTTCCCATGAAGCACTACTTTTAAATATTCCAGGAGGCCTGTTCCTGTTCTGACTGCCTCTGTTTTTACAGATCTCTTTTGCAGGTGTTTTTTCACTTACAGCTTTGCATTGTTCAGATGCATTGCTCTCTTCTCACACAGGTGCAATCTGGCTGTTGCCCTTAGCTGGGTGTATCAGCAAGGAGCAGGTGAGGCTGAATTTTGGGTGAAGTGTTTCTTCAGAAGATGGCTCAAGAGTTGGTAGGACTTAGAGGAGATGCAAGACCTCACTAACAGCCTGTGCTCCAGCAGGAGAACTGATGTGATACTTGCACCTGAGACCCACACCTTTGTCAGCTTCTGCATGTGCTTTCCATGGCCAGAAAACTCTGTTTTATGAAGAAGTCTGTGAAATGCGTGTGTCTCTGTCCAGGTGCAAGTCATGGCCTTCAGTATGGTGTGCTAGAGAGCTGTTAAAGGGTTGGGATCAGGGTGGTCTGAGCAGCTCCAGTTCTGCTGGATGTGCTCACACAGCCCTGTGAGAGCTGCAGTTACAGGAATGGTAGAGAATGCAGTTACAACCATGGTACTTCTGCATCTCCTGGTGGAATGGCAGGACTGCCATGGGCTGTTGGTCCCACCAGCCCTTTATGCAGGTGGGACCTGTATCTTACCTGATGATATTCTGAGCTTTGGGGGCAGGTTCCCACACTTGAAAAGTGGATTTCCTCTAAATGAAGCTCTGTTCTGAAACTGGCAATGCTGAAAGTTAAAATTAGTTTCTCTTTTATTACTAGGACATATTTTTAGGCCCTAATTCATGTCTCATGTGAATGCAGTCCTCCCACTCCCACGTTGGGAATACTGAACTGGAGTCTGCAGGCTGTGCATTACATTTTCCAGAAATAGGTGCAACCCAAGATTTTGAATATTTACATTCTCTGCCTTTGAAAAAAATGCAGTTATTGCATTTTTAGGTGCATGTATGAGTTTAAAATAGTGAAAAACTAAAGTAGAATCTGCTAACCTTTGGTTTTTTGTCACTCTGTCCTATTTTTATTTTGGTTGCATGAAGGAGAACTTACCTTAGTTTGCATCTAGATGCTGCAAAATGCAAAAACAAAACCCCACAGAATATAAGCTCTTCATATCCTATGAAGGTATTTTGGATATCTTCTGTTTTCTGCCCTCTCCTTTGGAGCTCTGGAGCCTCTAAGCCCAGCTGCTGGTGTGCGCCGTGGTCCAGCAGCACAGCAGCATTGCCTTCCTGTCAAAGCATCTGCAGCTGCTGTTCACAGAGGCCATCTCTGCTGAAATGTTCTCCTGGGAGCCCTGATGTGCAGCAAGGGCAGGGCCTGGCCTGCAGAGGAGGTTCCAGCTGGTGCCATCAGGCGGCAGTGAAGGGATTTTGGAGGAATTTGACCTGGGCCACAGCCAGGGTGGCAGAGACGGCTGAGCAAGCTGGCAAGCATTGAAAAGGTGCTGCAGCTGCCTGTGGTGCTGGAGCCCCTGCCCTGAGATGTCCCCTGCCCTGCAAGGCCAAAGCTCCTGGCCTGCTGTGACTCCCTGCCAGCATCCCTGGGGACACTGGCAAGGACAGCACCAGTGGCTGTGGACAAGGAGTTCAGAGGAACCCTGCTCACTGAAAACCCTGCCAATGCCACTTGGAAAACTCTCCAGCAGGATGATGAACTCCAGTGAGGAATGGAGTTTATTTACTGTGGGAACATGGCTCCTGTTCCCATTAGGGCTGGTTCAAGGACAGGGGATAGTCTTCCCCTGCCTGCCGGTGCCCTGCTGTGCCCTCTCCAGTTTGGTGTGTTTTGTATCTGCTTCCAGGTATTGATGACCTGTCCTGAGTGTTTCTGGTATTCATGCTGTGCTGGCTGAGGGTGGCCTTGCAGCCTGAACCAGGAGCTGCCCTTAGGTGTGCATGCCTCCCATTCAAAGGGTGTCTGAGCCCCAAGTATTGCAGGGATGGGCCCTCAGGGCCACATCAGAGCAGCCACAGGCTCTTGATGGTGAGTGCTCTGATCTTGGACATATCTCATCATGTGTTCTTACTGGGGAGATCCATTCCAGGAGCAGAGAAACAGGATTTTAGCAACCCCTCCTGAGAGCTGTCCCAGCAGCTCTGCACTGGGAAGGCAACCAAGTCCAAAGGACTCTGATTACTGCCATGCCACAAATTATAAAAAGTGTAAAATATTTGTATTGCCACCAAATATTTGTATTTGTATTGCCACCAAACAGGGATGAAATTATACATCACATAAAACTTAAAGTCATTATTTTCTTTAAAGAAATAATAAAGTCTTTTACTCTGTCACCATACTCTGCAGACTGATGCAATCAATCCAATAACAACTGTCTTGAGAAAGAAAAGAAAAAAAAAAGTATACAGAGTTTAGTATATACAGTTTGGAAAAGATCTGTTTCATACTATTACATAAATAAGGCAAAAATAAATGAGACATTTAGAAAATACAAATCAAATCTCGTCTTTGTTTTTTATCTATTATTATGGGAGCTTGCAATAGGTAGGATTAGAAAATGATCCCTGAGAAATATTGTTGGGGTACTGAATATTTCAAGTCACTGAGGACTCAGTTTAAAATAAAACCATCAGTTATATCAGTATATGAATGGAGAGGAATCAGATATTTCTGCTACTGCAAATAATTAATAATGTAAGTCATTAGCATTAGTGCAACTTGCTTCTCTTTCTAATTTACAGGCACATATCTAGATTAACTGTAAAATATTCCTGGGTTTAGGACACACTGTCCTCCATTGAATGCTTAGCCTGGAAAGGTTATTAACATTGAATGGGGACTGTTCTCTCAGGAGAGCTGCAGATAAAATGACCAGGGAAAGAAATAGCACAACTTCTCAAATTAGCATAATTAGTAATTATCTCTTAATAGCCCCACTTGGCTTTGGAGACTTGGCACTTGAAATTCCGCTTAAAGTTCAGTGAGGAAAAACAAATTTCACGCTGAAATGTCTCAATAACACAGCTGAGTTGCTGAGGTAATCGTCTGGTTTAGGTAAAGGAAAGGAGATGAACATATGGATAGGAAAGATCTTTGCTGTAAGCACTGTGTTTGTGTTTGCATATGTAAAGCACTCCAGGCTTAATGGTACAATTGCCACTTTCTCTGGGGGGTGAGGGGAGGGCAGGAGCATGAGTGGGACTTTTCTCTCTTCTTTAGTGGAGAGAAACAGATGAAGATAATAAACTAAAATGAGCAAACCCCATTCATTTTACACTAGAATAGTGTAATTTCTTTAGCAATTCTAGCTGAAATAAAAAATCCAGAGACAGACAAGCCAAGCAGTGGATAGAAAAGCAGCCTTTATCGTAGCCAGTGGCAGAACTAAAACCTTTCAAATGGGGACAGTTTTCCAACATTTAACTCAAGGTAAAATTGGATGAATAAGCACAGGCAGCCTGGTAACCCTAATTTTTTTTCCTTTCTGTGGCAATGAAACAGATGGCTCTCTTAAGATGCTTTTGGCTGGGAAAGAACAAAAGCAGAAGAGAAGTATTTACCATTTTTTACACACCTAAAGCCCAGTCCTCTTTATCCTCAGGCAGAAAGCAATTTATCCATCCATCCCGATGGAAACAAGCCTTTGTTATTAAGTAGGCACATTTTGATTTACATGTTGCACAGCTGGTTGGAAGCTTTCCACTAGGAAACACACACACAATTGATAAGCCTTCCTCAACTAGTTTGAAATAGAAAAAGAAGTTGTTTCACTCTGCCCTCTTTGGCAATTCATGTTGGGTGCCAACACTCCAACAGTGGATTTATTGCAGTGATGGTTTGGGGAGCTTTGTTTTTAGTATAGGTTCATGTTTTGGTCTGGTTTTTTCAGGGAGGGTTGGGGTCTTTTTGCCGATTTTTTGATTTTTAAATGTTGGTTTGTTTTTTGGGGTGTGAGGTGGGTGTATATATCTCTACATATATGTGTGTATATATATGTGGGGGGGGGGACACATTTAAAAGCAGGTATGTTTTGAAATGCCAGATTGCCATATCCCAAAGGTGCAGGGTGTCAAGGCTTGCAGTGGTTCATGCCATACATGGCCCCTCCTGGGGTAGAGTCAGGTGCTCTCTAGAAGAGGCACTTTTTGTTCTGTCTGCAGAGTGAAGGATCCCTTGGCTGCAGGGAAATTACTCTTTTGGTACTGTGTCAACACATAAAATAGGAAAGATGAAGACAAACTAGTCAGAGGAGGTTGACAGCTGCTATAAAACTGATAGGCTGACACACTCATGGTCAGAGGAGGAAAGGGTTTGGCTTAGAGACTCTAATTAAGGCTGGCCAGGGTGCATTAGCTCGTCTTCACTAGTAACTTTGCAACCTCACACCCTATGTATCACCCTTTTTATACAGGCTCTAGGTGAGAAATGTGATTAAGCATGCTGCTATACTATGTTTCCAAGGCCCAGTCTCTGAAAGCAATTCAAATGCCTCCATCAACCAACAAAATCCATTTCAAAATTCAGAAAGAGCATGAAAGCAAAGAGGGAGAAGGGAGAAAAGAAATGGAAGCAGATCAAAAGAGATGAAATGACATTTGAAAAGTATGGAAATGAGGAGAATATTGAGACTGAATTAATTGCAAAAAAATCCTAAAAGATGCAGTAATCCAGCAGGTCTGATGTAAATATTTGCAGGCTGACAGAAAGCAGGGAGATGGGCCAGTATCATGATGAAACGAACACATTCCTCCCTGTTCCCCCCAACCAGTCCTGCTCCCAAAGGAGCACTTGACAAATAAATTAAGCTCAAGCACCAGCAGTGGAGAGAATGCAGAAGAATATTCTGATGGACACCTGAGGTATCTCCTGATAGACTGTACGTGGGCAGCTGCTGAGAAGAAAATGCTACAAAAGAAAAATACCCACTCCCTGACAAGCCTCTTTGTGGAGTGATTGATATGTTTCTGCTTTCCTCCTTCCCTATAATATTGGGAATGTGAGCTACTGCTTTGAGGCCAGAACTATTAAAAAATAATAATCTGTGAACACCAGCTTGACTTTTTTTCCCCCCTAAAGCATGCAGTTGTAGGTAGTGAGTGTTGATTTTTCTTGGTACTTAAGACTGGGATTTTTAGGGCAGATTTTTCAGAACAGCTCTTTTCTATTTTGTTCTTAAATTTCACCTTACGAACTGCAGTAGAACCAGTTGGGTAGTTGCACATGTGTCTTGTTTGCTTGCAAAGCTCATTAGAAAGATGACTTTGTTAAATTCAGGAACCCCGAGTTTGATTTCTGGCTCTGCTGCTGTTGTTTGTGTGACTGTGGCACTCTGCTCACCTCCCCTCTGCACTGGGTCTGCCAGGACAGACATAACTGCCATCACTGTTATTTCTAATCTCTTAGTGCTCTGAGCCCTTTAGGGACCATTAAATTATGCCTGGATGATGTGATCCTGATCTGATTTGGGATCTCCTGGTTGCTGTTTTGAAAGCAATAGCAATATTCCTGTGGCATGAAGTTTAGGCATTGCAGAAGGTGAGCATGCAGCCTGCAGGTGAACATCCAAAGGCTACTCTGTGACATCAGGTCTTGTCAGACAGCAATTAATTATTGGGTCTAACTCTGTGATTCTTGGCAAACCTTAGTGAGGTGGTTAAAGGGTATTTCTATTCTGCTAAAACCGATGCTAGGGAGGAATTCTCAGCAGTTCAGTCAGGATTGGACCTTTAAAATTGGACACGGGAAGAAGAGAAACAAGCAAAAATTACCTGAGCAGGTAAATGCCTAAGGGTATTTCATTTTCTTAAAAAATGCCATTGGGTTATACTGACTTTATAGGTGGCATTTAATTATGTCAAGCTGGTCATCTGCTTCCTTCTTCCATGTTTTTCTTTCCCTTTCCAATTTTTGGAACCACGTATTTTGGCTATTTCTTGAATTGAATTGAATTCAGAACAGGGAATGAATAAGAACATACTGTGTATTATATTTGTGTTGCTTTCAAACAGAGTTAAGCATAACCTGTATATATAGATCATGGCAAGAAATACCAGTAATTTTCAATAGAAGAGTAAAATGGACAATCTATCAGGCCTATTCTCCTTCATTTAATAAAAGTAGGTCAATGTAGGTTTTATGCTGTTCACATTAGTGTCATTCATTTTAGCAATACTAATAAAAGGGAATGGCTGGTTGAGCATTACTGGAAGAGGATATCAGAAGAGAAATTAGAAAAAGGAAAATAGGTGAAGAAACAGTACAGAAAGTAAAGCCCTACGTCATGGGGATGTTCCTATAAAATGTGTTAAATAATGTCAACTCACACCCGGGTTTTGAAACTCCCATTTCTAAATGATTAAAGTTCAAATGAACTGGAACATGAGAAAAAATACATTTTGTGTACTTGTTTAGCTTCAGATCAACTATTAAACATTCAGGAGATGCTGACAGTGGGCCTCATGCAGTCCTGTCATGATTCCCCTTTAACTTTTGAAGTGTTTATCAGAGAGTTGAGTATGCCATGATCTGCTCTGGCCTCTGCAGTTCTGCTTGAGCTGTGACTTGCTGGTTTGGTTCCTGGTAATTTCCATGGCCAGGTGCCTGCCTGAGGGGATCATTAGTGGCATGAGGAAGGCTGGATGGTGATTATAAGATAAAGACAGGGAGAATGTTATTTTATCTGCTGCTACCAGCATAGGACTGTTTATTGAAGTAGATCAAAGAAGTATGTAAACATGCACACACATGTGCACACACATAAATCCCATTGCATTTCTTTTATTTGCTTTTTACAGTTTTTTAATAATATTGCAAAGTTCATGTAGTTAAGAAACAATCATTTTAGTATTTCTCATACAGGGCCTTGGAAAGTGGTGATTGAGAAGAGAAGGAATGAGGATTCTTTTTATTTGCTTTTCAGCTTTTATTTAAGGCATAGACTATGCTTTCATATCTTTCCTGAAAGAGTAAAAAGCTTTCAAAACCCTTCAGAAAAGGTGAAAAAGTTGTTCAGCTTCACACAAAAAAAGCACACAGATTTCCTTCATATCCTGCACCTTAAGTCACTCATTTTTTCATAGCCATTTCCTAATAATACTTGAAAGAGTCCATTTTTATGTGTACCTAAAACTAGTTCAAGTTAAAATTCTGCATCTATCATTATAGCATTTGAGGAACCATTATTTTTTAGTGCATTTGTTTTAAATTCTTTCCAGGGTCTTGTGAGCAGTCCCAGTCTCAGATCACAAGTTCTGTTTGGGTTATGGTCTGGAATTGCTGCAGGATGTGGGAAGCCTTTTGGTGTCTTCCTTGTCCCTTCAATGTCCTTCTTTCATAAACCCTAGGCTTCAAAATAAAAATTTTTAAAAAAAGCACATCAACAGTAACAAAATCAACTAACACACCAGGTTAGCATAAGAAGATTTAAGGTATTTTAAATACTTGACCTCTAAACATTGTTTCAAGACATGCCTTAGATTCAGTTTGGATCCATACCGACATGACATACCTTAGGCTTTGCTATTTTTTACAAAACTAAGAGGAAAAATATTCCCATTCTTTTACATTTAACAAAGTCAAATTCCCCATTGCATGCTGAGCTAAGGATAGCTCTTCTCTGTCCCCAAGCAAAATACTGTAGTAGCAACTGGAAGCCTTATAATTAACAGAAAGTGGGAGAAATGAGTTATTTCAGAAGGTCATACTTTAGTAAAGTGGAAAAAGACAAGGCCCTCTGTGCATCTCACACAGTGCTAAATTCAGTTCAGGTGCTCTAGGCTGTGAGTGGTCAGGAGACCAATGAGAACACTTCTCTTAGTCTGTCATTTGCTGTGAAACACAGAAAGCCACAGGCAGATGTCAAAAAGAACAAGAGGCATAATTTCCTACAGGGCAGCTTTGTTGTAGAATAAGACCAGTCCCTAGGTAGAAGTCATCAGTGGCTGACCTAAGACAGGGTTCAAGGTAGCACATGTGCTTTATGTGAGGTACCATGGAAAGCAGAAATTATGTTTGACTTGTTTGGAGATGGAAAAATTTTGGATTAAGTAGAAGCTGACTAGATTCTTTTATAAAATGGAAAAAGGCAGTATCTGGAGGAGTACAAGTGGTGTTGGACCCTATTAGTGGTGCTGTAGAAGGCATTTGAATTTATTTGACAATCAGTGAAATCAATCATTTTCATTTTACCCCTCAGTATAGTATTCTGTTCTAAAAATTCTTTGACTTTAATTTTGATGAGAAATCCCAAGCTTTTGCCCTCACTTCTGAAGGAATTGTCTTATTTTACACTCACAAAGATTGTATTTTCAATTTGAGGTTATTTGTAAAAAGAAAAAGAGAATTCAGTAGAGTTCTTTTAGTCCAGTCCCTCGATTTACTATGTGAGCCATTCCTGAAATAACAATATTTATTAATGATTTCAAGGAGGTGCCCAACCACAGCTGGGTCTGCATCAAAAGCATGGCGAGCAGGTCAAGGAAGGTGATTCTGCTTTTTTACTCTACTTTTGTGAGATCCCACCAGTAATGCTACGTTCAGGTCTAGAACCCCAGCAAAAGTAAGATGTGGACGTACTCAGGCAAATCCAGAAGAGGGTCATGAACATGATCAGGGAGCTGGAACACCTCCTGTGTAAGGACAGGCTGAGAGAGTTGGGGTTTTTCAGCCTGGAAAAGAGAAGGCTCCGAAGGCTTCTAGCACCTTCCAGTCCTTAGAGGGACCCTACAGAAGAGACAGGTGGGGATTTCTTATCAGGGAGAACAGTGACAGGATGAGGGATAACAATTTTAAACTGAGTGGATTTAGTTTAAATATTAGGGAGAAATTCCTCACTGTGAGAGGGGTGAGGCAGTGGAACAGGGTGCCCAGAGAAGCTGTGGCTGCCCCATCCCTGCAGTGTCCAAGGCCAGGTTGGATGGGTCTTTGAGCAACCTGGCATAGTGGAAGGTGTCCCCACCCATGGCAGGGGGATTGGAATGAGATGATCATTCAAGTCCCTTCCAACCCAAGCCATCCTATGATTCTGTGATTCACTCTTTCATTCTGCCATTCAGTGTCTCTCTCACATATCTTGAAGGATGCCCAGAGTTGTACACCAACATTGCAACTTGCAGCTCCCTGAGGAATTCTAGCCCGAAGGCCACGTGTAGCTTCGGTTTCTGCAGCACTGTCTGAACCATCTAAGCCATGATGCACTTGTGCCTGCACAGCATAACTGCCAAATTGCACATACCTAAGGTTATTCAGCAGTATTTTAAATGTGTATTTATCCTGATCCCTTTAAAAAAGTTAATAATAAAATATATTTCTTCAGCAGTCAATCCTTTGCTTGCCCCTGCCTTTCCCCCAGACATCTGTGGTCATGCAAAGGATCTGGTGGCATCACAGAGATTAATTGTCCTTGCATACTTAACTTTTAAACATAGCATTTCTCTTTTACTCCCACTGACCCCAGATGAATTTGTGTGAGACATTATGTGTTTTGAACTTCTAGACCTCTTTAAAGAACAGGGGGCAATAAAGCCTCCATTTTGGAAATAATAATTTTTAAAAAGCTTGGGAGACAGGATCAAAACCTAAAAGATGTCAGCCTAGATAATTATATTGAGGTTTTATAACCAACAGGTTGATGCAGTCACAGTGAAATGAATCAGAACAAATAGTAGTTCAGCTTGCTGTGGCATGAGCTGCCAGTTTTCCTTCTGTCTCCCAGAGAGGAAAGAGCTGTGATCTGCTTTAAATTCTGACATCTAGTAAAGCGGAGTGATGTATGATCCAGCACACAAGCTCGTACACTGCACAACAAAGTATGCCATTTATGAGGCTCTCTAAATATAGGGAAGAGTTTATTTAAGTAATGCAGTAAATAACAGAGTAGATATTTTAGTTCAAGGGAATGTATAAGCCTTGAGGCTGAATTTGAGCAAGGACATTTTTATGTGGATACAGATCTTGGATTATTGAGACTGTATGCCTACCTGTCTATAGTTTCTGTATTACCCAGTGATCATTACTGCCTGGCACCTTGCAAGAAATGTTCATAATTGGCTAGAGATGATGCAAGAAACAAATAAAACTCATTTAATTTGGCCTCAAAATTCTGAGCTTTCAATATGAGAAATTTTTATGCAAATGTCACTGCGAGTCTGTTTTGTTCAAATTGGTGGAAGTTAGGAATTTCAGGATCACCAACGCTTTTCCTTGTGAAATCTCAATTTTAGGGTTGTTTTTTTTTTTTTTTTGTTTTTTTTTTTTTTTTTGTTTTTGTTTTTTTTTTTTTTTTTTTGTTTTTTTTTTTTGTTTTGTTTTTTTTTTTTTTTTTTTTGCTCATTACTTGGCCATTGGTCTTAGAAGTGGGATTTAGATTCTTCAGTCCAGAGTAATACTTGCTGTGTTAGCTCAGATCTGGAAGCCAGAGCTTAAACAGTGTACAGGGTAGGCAGGAAATCTTCCCTTCCTGTGTGTTTAAAGGAGGAAGGTTATGGGAATGCCAGCACCAGAAGTTACACTGAGCAGCTGTGTTCAGTGACCACTGGTAGGCACAAATCAGTTCGATCCTTTGGAACATGCATAATTTAATGTATACACAGTCTTGCTTAAGCCAGTGTGTTCACTGAAACACATTGGATACTTGCTCTTACGATTTTCCTATAAGTTACCTTTGATAAAGGTATAATGATGATTAGCATCTATAATTAACTTTTCAGTTCTTTATTTACCAGCAAAGCACACCCCAAATTCTGCATGTGTAGCACAAAGTAATAGAGATCACACGCTGAACCCCTCTCCTTTGCCTGCAAGCTGAAGCCAGCACGTGGGGGCTGTTCAGGCCTAGTCTGGGATGTTCACTGTCCTTGACCTTCCATCATGGCCCTGATGGGGGGAATCTCTGTTCCCCATGTGGGGCCCAGGTGCCAGCACAGAGATCCAGGTGGAGGGTGAGGGGCACCAACATCCATTGGGAACTGCAGGATGCCCCACGCTGGAGCAGCTCTGTCCCTCTGCCACAGGGACAGCCCCAGCCTTGGGTGGGTTTCATGGGCAGGGAACACTCCTGCTTCTCTTCCATTGTTCTTGGGGCCACGAGGATTTAGGTGAGGAATCAATGGGGTCACAGAGGAAAAGTAACCCCAGTGGGGTCAGTGGATTGCATTGATTTATGTCAGTGCTGCGGTTGCCCAAAATTCTTCAATTTTTAAAAAGAAGCTCTAACTCTCTAGTTTTACCATTAAGAGATTTTAACTTTTCTTTTTTTTTCTTACTTTACTATTTTACCACATTTTGCTATTATTTACTATTATGCTACTATGTAGTAGGTTTGCATATATTCATAGGCACAATCCTATTTACTCTGGAAGTTACTGCTCTCATGATTGCTGTTATTTAATACCACAACACAGTGAGGGAAGAAAAATAATACATCTATTTCTCTTTTTTATATCAGCTCCAGAGTTTTACAATCCATCCAGCTGGCAAGGCCCAAAGAAGTCATTTTCCCATAGAGCACAAGCAGCTCAGAGTCTGCAGATCACAGTGTCAGGGGACCTGGTCTCCTGTACATGACCCTGTATCCAATTATTCTTGTAACCTGGCTGCTTAGAGTTTCCATTGCTGATTACAAGTTCTTCTCACCTTGAAACTACTTTTTAAAATCTGTTGGACTGGAATAAATATTTTTTGCCAAAAATCTTAGATCAGATGCAGAGAGTTGACTATAACCAGCTGCATACATGCATCCGTAGATGCCATAATGTGCTTTATTCTTACCTGACTACATTCACAGACCTGTTAAAATAAATGGTACACTGTGAATCTAAAATATGTACATTTTTAACAAGCTGTGTTGGACTGAGGTGAATGCAAACACTCCTAATGGCCACAGGCAATAAAAACACAGATTGTTTCCTGAGCACCTAGCTGGCCTTTGTGCTGCAGGTAGTGCTGCATGAAGCCCTGGAAAAGCAACATCAAACTAAACTAAAACAAGTGATGGCACCTCTCAATTGCTGAGTTTACTCAGCAATTCCTGCACTGCCAGGGGCAGCGTGGCTGCCCCAGGTGATGGAGGAAAGTGAGAGAGGTTTAACACAGTGTTGTATCCCCACCTTATCCTGCTCTTTCCAGAGAAGCTGTAGGAAAAGCACAAGATTGGAGAAAGGAAATGTGGCCTTTGAGCTTCCCATTACCTTGCCAAAACCATCATTAATAGCTGTGAGAAGTTCCAGAGTGTTGCATTGAGGCAATGGAGGCACTTTGTGCATTAGCTGCAGACTCCCACCATAACCCAAACAACATTAACTTGCTTTCAGTTTCATACAAATGAGCTGCTCATCAGCTCTGTTATTACACAAACGTGCAGCAGCTGCACTGCAGAAACAGATTGCTGAGAAAGTGCTTCAATTCAACTCTCTTATGCAACCTTCCTATCATTTTGCTCAATTGATTCACTCCAATTTTGCTATTAATTTAATTTCACTGTTGTCAAAGTCCTAATGTATTTTTTCACATGTTTGTATCTTTTGGTCCTGGCTTTGTCTAATACACGCTTAAATCAATTATTGAAAGAACTCTGTTAAGCCTCAATAATTTATAATGTCATCACAGGCCACAAGTATCCAGTAAAAAATATTTTGGTGTAGGTTTTATACCTACCAAAGTGTAGTGACCCAAAAACATGCCATTGTTTTTTTTCACTGATTCAGAATTTTATTTTCTACCTCTTCTTGCTGTATTCAATAAAAATTTAAGCTAGCTTGTGAAAAGCTCAGAGAGCAGTAATAAACAAACAAACAAACAAACAAATAAATAAATAAAAAGTAAGGCTTGAAGAATTTAGAGCTGGCATTTGTGACTATAGCAATTGTCAGTTATTGTGAAGTTTTTCTCTTAGGTCTGATGCATTCTGGATGCATGCACTCAGCAGATGAAAAAACTTGTCTTTTTCATTTGGGCATAAAATGTGAGTCAGTTCTCTGCACACTTAATTCAAATTAATTCAGTCTTACAAAACCTGCCATACTGATCATCACTAACTAGTATATGGCTGAGAGAACTCTTTCCCTCATTTCCTGCTTACTCTTTTCTGTTCTATTGCCCATCAACAACACTAACAGTTTGACATAGGACCACACCTTCTGGTATGATTCTTCTCCAGATTCACCCCAGGTTGTGGTTACACCTCCATCAAACCTGTTGGTACCTGGCTGTTCCCTAAAGGGCAGAGTGGTTTTCTGTCTATTTATTTTATCATACCAATAAATCTGAGTCTCAGAACAACTTGACCAGCAGCATCTATGAGGGAGCATGAAGATCCTCATCTGAGATGCTGAGAAAGAGTCACTGCCAAGAGGCAGGGCCCTCTGCATGGAATGGAAGGACTGAGTTGCCTGTGGTGGGGGCAGCTCAACCCTTCCATTGAGGGAGCTGGGCAGTCAGGAGCTGATTTGTTGCCAAAATAAATATGCCCTTGTGCTACTTGTATAGTTCACCAGAGCTTTGCCTGCCTAAAGGAAACGCTGAGACTCGTGGAAGACAGCACAGTGGTGTAACAGCCCATGTCATGGAGTCATGGAATCTGCTTGGAAAACACTTTTGAACATCATTGAATTCAGCTGTTAACCCAACATTGCCAACCTAACATGTCAAGTGATTGTGCCCACACCCTTTTGACATTTCCATTTCTATTAGGCACGCAGTAAAAGGCTAAAGAAAAGAACTTACAGCTTAATGTTCAGTTTCTTCTGTATCAGAGTAAATGCGTCTGTTTCACTTCTGCTTTTTCTGTTACAGCAGGAGACTTGTACTTAATGGCAACAGTCCCTCTGATTTTATCTCATCCAGAGGTCTTTTATTAAATAATATGAAGGATGTTTTTTATATTGAATCTGTCCTATTGTACATAATTAATGGACAGATAAGTTTGAAAGTGAGGGATTTTTCCACTCTAGTTTTCTGATGGGGTATGCAGCAAAATTGTCCTGTATTTAGGAGTTAATCTTGTCCTTACACTATTCTTACCTTCTCTGGGGAAGAAGTTTTCCAGATGTGAGTTTCTTAGTTTTCTAACAAGTCCATGGGCATGACGTGTACAAGACCTTGAACACAGGCCTTGCTTTTCTATTTTGTGTTATTTAATGCCTGTCATGACAGATTTCTTGCATTATAATACAATATAAATGATAATAATAAAGTATGAAGATTATTTCCTAAGTAGATCAGCAAGCAGTCAGTTCTAATACTATACTGCTATTTAACTTGTTCTGTGTAGATAAAACCACAGGTGCTCTTTTTTCATATGAAAGGTGACTTATCTATAAAACAAATAAGATGGGCACCAGGTGCCCAGATTGCTCTCTAATGCTGTTCAAATAGTGAACTTTGTGTTTCCAGGAGAAAATCCTTCCTTTTAAAGTCTATAAATGGCAGTATAAGTTCATTTAGGTGCACAATAAATGTTCTGCTTAGGAAAAATTTGTTCAAATTACTGAATGGGATAAACAGAGTATTTTTCATCAAACACCACTAACATGGGTCCTGCTATTAGGAAAGTGCTCATTTGGGGTTTCAGATGATGAAGGTGTAGATGAAACAGGAGACTCTAAAGGGCTCAGGAATGTATCTGAGCATTACTCACATTTTTTTTTGGGTGAGGCATAAGCCCCTGATGTCCTCTGTTCTTATCCTGTGACCCATGTAAGAGGTCTGGAAAGCCCTTCTAGCTTCATGGAGAACACAGTGGCCCAAGCAAGTGCAACAGGAGAAGTTTTGCAATAGGACTTTTAAAATGTTGGGACTTTCAAGTCATACAGGGATACCCTGGGAAGTTCACTCTCAGTTAGGTATTGTGCTGCTTTAGCCAATGGGCCATACAGACACATACCAAATTTTAGTTTTTCTCAATCAAAAAACTGTTCCTTTTCATTTCTAGACTACTGAATCTTTCTCTTTCTTCCCCCTTCCTTGCTCTTTCTTGCCACCTCCCCAAGCTAAGCAATAGGAGCAGATGAAATGCTGACAGAATGTCCATTGCAGAGGGCAATTTCCACTGATGGATGATGTGTCTATAACAGGTGGATCATCATTCTCACTTCTGTCTTTGAAATACATTAGTTACTATTAGTCAGTGTTATCACTGGACTTGCCTTTGTAGCAGCTGCACTGCTCTGACTGCTCCACTTTGTCACTGTCTTTGCCCTTTTGCTTGCCCAGCATTTGACTTTATGGACATTGACCTGCCTTGGCCTCCCCCTTATTGGTATAAATTATGCTATTCTAATCCTCTGGCTTCTTTTCTCACTTCTACCACTTTTGTTCTTGTTTAATTTAACATATTTCAATTTATCCAGGCACTTTTGGGCAGCCTGAATCCACTCTATATATTGAGTGCATCCAGGCTGTGAGGGAGCTGAAACCGAAATTCTGAATCTCCTGGCTCTTCATGTTAGATGCTGAGTATCCCTTTATCACCCCTGATGTGGTTGTCTGTTTTATCCTAGAGGGCTCTTCGCTTTTTTACAGTATGAAATGGTAATCAATAAGGAAGGAAAAGAAAAGGAGCTAAACAGATGTGGTAAAAAAGTGATCATCCAAATATCTGAAATGAAAGCATTCAGAATCATCAGCTGTGTTCACTGGTTTCATTAGGCTTATATAAAAGGCATGCAATATATAATACTCTAGACTCTCATAAAGTGGTAATGACTGGGATCAGGTATTTAGTAATGTCAGGTTCCTTAAAGTTTAGTACTTAGAACTTCAAGTGTACATGAAAATCAACTCAACCAATAATAAAGATAGCATACAAAAAATTAAAGGTAAAATGAATTGCATTTCAAAGAAATGTTGGTGATGATGGCAAAAAAATGATTCTTAGAAAGCTCAGGGCATAAAATTCAACAGGAGTCAGGATCCTCTTCTTCCTGCCTGATCTTTGAGGCTTTTGTGTTCCAGGAGCTGTGGAAGAGAAGCATTAGAAGTTGTACCAAAAGGATGCAACATGCTTGAAGCTCCCAACTCTCTTTGGGTTTGTCTGTTGCCTGCACTCTTAAGTAAATAGCCAGGCCACAAAGAATTAATCTTGGAGAGGGCACAAGTTCCCAAGCATTTGCCAATCAGCCTTTCAGTGTGGAGCGCAGATTAAGCAACCACAATAGAGAGGGAGCCTGCTGAAATTGATCATTCAGCTTGGGAGAAATCATAATTAGCTTGCCTGTAAAGCAGCTCCACAGGATGCAGCTTCTGAGCCTCCCAGAGACCCCAACAGATCTCTTGGAATCTGGTTTACTTATTCCTTTTGAGATTCAGCTCTTGTGTACTGCATTATGAGCATGAGATCTGTGAGTCCAGGGTGCTGCCAGGCAGGGTTTAAAGGGTCACATTCTTGTGTAGGTACCACACAAAGGCTCCATCCAGTTTCCTTTTCCCAGGGGTAGCCTCACACTGTGCAGTGACCAGCGAGGCAGGAAACTACCAAGGGAACCAACAGAGAGTCCACTTGTAGCTTCTTGCCTTCCCAAATCTTTCCTAGCTGTTCTACACTGCTGCGCTGTTCCTGAGCCTGTATTGTAATTGTACTGGCTGCAATAAGAAAATATACTGACTCTCATTCCTGCACCAGTTCCTCCCTTTGGTCCTACTGGAATAAAAAATTATTTCCTGCAAAGTCGCTTACACTTGCTGCTAACTTTATTGTAATGAACACTGACCTTTTAAACCACTAAGCTTATAGAAGGCTAAATTATAGAGTTTACCTCCCTAGATGCTCCTTAGCTGTCATAATGAAGGAAGTTTACAGTGGGAAAGTGAATGAAGCAAGCATGTTTCTAACCATATGGTAATTATCTGCTATCCGTGCCAAAGACATAAAGTGTTGTTTACTTGATGTGAAAAGAGCATCTGAGAAAGGATTCCCTGGAGAGGGAGTGAGGGAGATTTGGCACAGTGGCTGCTCTTCAGATGGCTTGTAATAGACCCTATAAATTTGGAATATGATATTGTTAATCAGTGGGGATTGGAGTTGCCTGGCACATAATTTTTTTAGTTTTAAGGGGCAGGTAAGTGTCTTGCCAAGCAGATTTTTTTTTTTAACTGTAATGGAATTATACAAACATATAATTGTTCATTGAGTTTTGAAAGTAAGAATAAAGGAAAAAATATGTGTAAAATTACATCCTTAGCTCTTTGCTGTCAGTAGCACATTAAATAAGAAGGAAAAGTTACTCTTGGAGTAGAGACCAATAAGATACAGGCTGTGTTCACTCTCCTAAAAAGTATAATTTAGTTTGAGTTCTCTTTTCCTCCTTCCAATATCAAAGCATTATATTATTTGCTTGTTAAAAGAAAAGGGGGTGTGAGGGACAGGGAGGAGAAGGGAGAATCTGTCCTAACTGCAACCAGACATGATTGCAAGTTATTTAATTCTCAGTACATTACGTTACCCAGAATAACTGCCTAGACTCATTTGCACAAATGTACTTAAACTGCTTTAGCACTTTAATACTAGAAAAATCAGTTGTGAAAATGCAGCCAATTTATTTGCACTATAGTGGCTGAGTGATGCACACTTAGAATCCTCTAAATCTGCCCTGAAGTGCACAGACTCAGCCTCAGACATGTGAAAAACTTTTTTTCTTCTTTCTGGAAACTGATCTGCTAAGTGCCAGATAAGGAACTTTTATTTCATTATTTTATTTTTTGATATATGGTATTCAGCTTTAGTCATAAAACTAAAGAATTTTTTCTGTGCTGTGTGGCAAAAATATTCACTACATGGTTAATGCTTATTTTTTATGAAATTTCTTTGTATTCCAAATATTTCAGAAGATTTCCAGGCTAAGGATGCCAAATTTAAGCAGTGAGACCTTCAGGTGGAGATTTTTGAGAGGTAAAATGAGAAGCTGAGTTTTATAGACAGAATGAGCTCAGAAATAAAGATATAGGAAATAAAAAGAAACAGAATAAATCATAGAATATCCAGAAAATGATTTGAAGAAAATTGAGATAAGATCCTCAGAGTACGATCCTTGGAGAAGAAATGAATGAGCTGGATAAGAAGGGTTTAAGAGCAGAAATCTGGGAAAGCTCTGGGAAGGCAGGATCATGTAACCTGCAGGTCCAAAGGCAGCAACAAGGAAAAAAAAACACAGCCAAAATAAAAAAAAACCTTTTCCACTCCATGTTGTCCCTCAGCAACTCTTGAAGATGTAGGTTGTTTGCCTTAAAGCCCTTCCTTGTATGAGAAGTCCTTTGATATCTGTCAGACTTCCAGTCGTGTTAGTCACTTGAGTAGGTATTTCAAGGAGCAAGTCCTTAAGGTATAAATTTTTCATGGCAGTTTTTCAAACCAGGCTCTAAAGCCCAGTGCACATTTATGGTACCATTTAAATGAAAAACAATAATATATGATATAGCCTGAATATTATACCTAATGAGCTATATTTTCTTTTAAAATAAGGTTACTGACTATAACCAGAACATTATGCTGTCATAAATTTCATGAGACTTTTTTCTAAACACCTCAGTCTATAAAAGTCAATGACTCACAGAGTAGACATAATCTAAGGGAAACTTTGACCTTTTGCATAATAAGAAGCCTTGCAGCCTGTTGTGTCAATGCTCTGATTCCTCTGAGTGTGCTCTGAAAGCATCAGTGAAATAACGGCTACGGCAATTTCCATCTGGAACTTGCATTTTAATAATTCTGTAATTATGTTTCAGCAGTAATCTCCTTTGTGCAATTCCTTTTTTTTTTTTTGCATTGTTACTCAATGGCCCACATGATTATTCACCCCTTAACCCACAGCAGTTCACCTCATAGGGCTTGAGGAAGCAGGTTGCAAACCATATGATGGAGATGCTGTTGTTTCTTATGGCAGTCAGAACAAACAGGATGTCTTTACCTGGATGTGAAAAGTGCCTATTTCACTGATAGACCTGGTTATAGGTTATTTAAAGCTCACAATATTCAAAACCTCCTGGTTCTCCCTGTACATCAAACCCCTTCAGTTCTACACAGCTTCCATTCACAGCATTTTTGATCAGATACACGAACTAAGCTCAGATAACATTTCTTTTTACTTGGAAAGAGAGATGAAATGTACCTTTACCTATGAATTATCCCTCATCACTTCGCTTATGTCCAGGTTTTACTTGATACTTGCAAGAATACAATGCCTGTCCTTACTTCTCAAGTTGTTAATTTTTATTCTTCTATGTTTCCCATACTGTAGAGTTTGTTCTGCTCTCAGGTGAAAACAATGTATGTGGACTTCACAGAAACAGCTTTGGGGGATTTGATGTCTGTAGGTATTTTTATGTGATGGAGAAAGCAAACCTTGATTCCACTGGCAGTAATGGTGGCAGAGGATCTGTGCTGATTTGCCAAATAATTTTGCCCTTTGCCTTTCCTGATCTCAACAGTCATAAGCCAGGACTCCTCTGATGTAAAGTAAACAATGGTAAAATCAACTTTCAGTTAGTAACATGGCATTCTACAGGAGCTGAAAATGAATTTTTGTGACTGTTTTTGTTGAAGTCCTTGGGTCTCTGGAAAATGTTTTGTGGGACCAGACTCAATGCTCCTCTAAAAGGTCAGGCAAGCAGCTTCCTATGTCCTTCATTCTGCTTTGATAAGCATTTTACTTATCCGGGATCTGCAAAGGATCTGACCAAAAGGCTGTTAAATAAATAAGCTACGCAAAAATGTGGCTTGAACCCTCAAAATTACTTTGCAATCTATGATAGTTCTATGAGTTAGGTGGGGAAAAAACGTAAAGAATGAGCAAAGAAGGAGAAAGAAAGGAATTTAAAAATAGCTAAGTGGATTATTTTGAATGATTACTCCCCTGGAAAAAAAAAAATCAGTATATTTTTTTGGCTACATTTCCTTGTTTTTCAGAAGAACTTATATTTGAACTAAACTTTTCTTCCCATACTGGGTTTACATGGTTTACTGCATTCATGGTTGTGTCCTTTCTTCAGCAAACAATTTTTTTTAAAACAATAATGTTCTTCTTTTCTGTAGAAAGGGCACACAAAAAAACCCATTGTAAATATTTTTTTCTTCTGACTTACCCACCAAACCCATCGTGGAACTGAGTACAGTTCTACACAGAATCTTGTGGGTTCCAGCATGTCGCCTCTTTTGTATTTGGGTGGAAGAAAAGACATGAACTGGAAAACTCCATGAGGAAGAAATGGAGACCTCAGGTAGCCTTTCTAATTGTTATGTACTCAAATATCTGCATTTAGTTCACTGTAGATAAGCTATGAGCTCCAACCAGCAAACATCTGGTGAGGTCCATCAGCCTTCATGGTCTTGGCAGCTCTTGAAGTGACTTGAGATTGGGTTCAGCACTGTCCTCTCTCGTGCCTTGTGGTGGTTTGAGGTTGATAGAATAAAGTGGACAACTGAGAGCAAGGTTTATTACCTGTCCTAATTCTGAGATGCTGAGCCTGAAGCCCTGGGAAAGCCTTGTCAGGTGTGTTGTGGAGCAGCAGGAGACTCATCAGGCTGTGTGACACTGGAGGGGTGACCTGCAGCAGGACACATAGACTGCTCTCCTTTTCCTATCTGGGCAAGGAGTGCATCACCTGAGCTTTGAACTTCATTAATCTATATTCTGCTTGTTGCTCTCCTGTGTTCTTTATTCATATTTTCTGATTTATTTGGTATTTTATGTTTACTGACCCTCATTGTTTCACTGGGAGCCTTTTTCTTAGCTTTTGATTTCAGTCTGTTACTTGATTCTTACCTCCAGTCCAAAATTCAATATAGTATTTTACTCCTTGGATGCATACAGTCAAACACAAATGCCTGATTTCCTGCATATTTCTAGTCTCTTTAAATTCACTGCTACTTGCACTTTAATTTCAACGAAACTGATGTGCAAAGTGCCTGCTTAAAGTTAAGCATGCAATTGATTGCAAAAAGAGGAAATTTAGCAGTAGGACTATTCAGTTATGTAAGAATTACTGTAATGTCTGCTCTTTTTATTTTATAATGTTCTCAAAGAAATCACTTCTTTCTCTTATCATTAACAGACTAACAACAGAAAGACTTTATCTTTCCACATATGCTCCTCACTACTGTTTTGTCTAGTATATTCATGAAAATTATTTTGACCTCTAAATGATGATGTACACAGGTTAGTAACATTTATCTTTTAAAGTTCTGACCTTCAGGTTTTGTACAGAACATCAAATAGGAAGGTGAAGAATGAATACAAAATGTTTAATTCTGCTTTCCGTGCAGAGGATTCAGGAAATTGGCAAAAAATAATTGCAGGGGGTTTTATTTTATGCTTCAGCTGAATAAGCCTGACTTTGTGATGTTTGTGCTCTTCCTGTATAAAGACCAAGTGACTGAAAATACTGGATGAATTGATGGGGATTTATTTTGCAGTAGTACAAGTCTAGTGTGTTTTTTGAATGTGAATGTGATCTCATTGGCAGGGTTTGCACACAGATGTGTGGCATTAACACAGTGGATAATTGGATATTGCAAATGAATTATCTAAATGTGGTGACTAACAGGATAATGTCCCTAGCTGATGTATTCAACACTCCTTTAACATTAAGATGCAAAAAAAAAAACAATATAAGAATAAATGTGCCTCTTTACATTTGATTTTTTAATCAATAACAGACTAAATTTTCATGATGTAATTAACTATATTTATGTGTACACATATATTCTTATATGTGGAATATATCCTCACAACATGATCTTTTTCTTCCACTTTTTAAATATTTAAAAACCTTATTTATGCTCAATCATATTATGTAGGGGTTTGCCTTCATCAGTGCTGTCCCTTGTTTCATACAAAACTACATTTTCAATTTTTACTGTAAAATAACAGTGTCTACTGTATTTGGTATTTTTCCAAGCTTTATTTTCTTCCCAGTTGAAATTAAATCAAAATATCATGGTGATTTATCCTTTTAGATCCTACTGAAAATTAAATCACGTTCCTCTCTGAATTTTTATAGGTAAAATGTTATTAATTTTATTTCCTAAATGAGCCAAAGTTTCCAAAATCATGATTACCATCTACAAAAATCGTTAAACCATAGCATAGCATTATTCATATAGTGTGATCAGCATACTATTTCTTATTTGTCTAATGTGCCTGCAATGATTATTTCTTGTTATTATTCTGAGGGATGTTTTAGGTGTCAGATTACCTACAATATTTGTAATATTTTCTTTGAAATTTAGTTCTGCTACTTGCTGTTTATCTCTGTAGGTAAAAAAATTGCTGGGTCTTCATTATCCAAATGTAAAATTACTTTTCTTGTCACTATTATTGTCAACTGAATTAATTTGTTTCCAAAAGTATATGACTGTGCTGCTGCTACCTTAAAATATAGACATTCTGGGTAAAACTTGACACATTTCCCTATAATATATATTTTTAGACGTAGCTGCACAACACATTCAGTGATTTCATTTCAAGCATCAGAGTTTAGTTAATTTAAGCCAGGAAATAAATTGTTTTTTACCTTGGTGTCCTGTTGTTTGTGCTTTTAATGTAATTTTGGGGGGCTATTTAGTGTGGAATTTTAGATCATAACAGTGTCATCTGTGATGTCAAATTAAATTCTCCTTCACTTTTTAATGGATTAAAATAGTGTTTTACAAAAATGCTTTTCAAGTTTGCCTGCTACGCTATGCTTCAAATATAAATTCAGAAAAATAGATAACTTGCATTTCTATCATCTTGAAAATTATGCACAATACTGGGCATGAAGGTCACAACATTTTTAACTATTTGAATTCATAAGATGTTCAAAGCAGACTAAATCCATCAAAGGACTCGCTTCTGGCTGACTTATGTACACCAGATGGATGTACATGCTGTTACATTAATTTTAATGGGTTTGCCTTAAAAGGTGTGTGTTTAGGTGTGCCAAAGAGCTAACATTTGTATGCAGTGGGGAAAGAATAATATTTTACCTCTGGGGTGTTGTGGTTTAACCCCAGCTAGCAGCCAAGCCCCACACAGCCACCCACTCCCTCACCAGTAGGATCAGGGAGAGAATCAGCAGGGTAAAGGCTGGAAAACTCTTGGGTTGAGACAGTTTAATAGGGAAAGCAAAAGCCACATACAAGCAAAGCAAAACAAGGAATTAATTCAGTGCTTCCCATGTGCAGGGAGGTGTTCAGCCATTCCCAGGAGAGCAGGCCCCATCTCACACAACAGTGACTGGGGAAGACAAACCCCATCACTCCAGATCTCCCCCCGCTCCTCCTTCATCCCCCCACTTTGTCACACATGTCTGTATGTCTGGAATGTCCCTTTGGTGGGTTGGGGTCACCTGTCCTGGCTCTGTGTCCTCCCACCCTCCCAGGCCCCTCAGCCTCCTGGCCACTCTGGGGAATGAAAAGCAGAGAAGGCCTTGGCTCAGTGTGAGCCCTGCTCAGCAAAAACAAAAACATCTCTGTGTTACCAAGCCATGTTCAGCACAAATCCAAAACACAGCCCCACACCAGTTCCTGTAAGATTAATTCTACCCAAAACTTCTCTTAACCTCCACAAGGAGTGGGAAGGCAGGATGGGAGCGTGAAGGGGGCAGTGTAAGAGGAGAAGGCAGAAAGAGTAATGAAAATCTGCCAGGCACAAGAAGGTGTTTTTTAAGGCATGTGGAGCTGTAAAAAAATCCTGTGTTATTATGGGAATCATCTTTTTTGTAAGAAGCAGAATCTTCCAAAACAACTTTCCTTAGAGATTTTGAACACTAAGTTAGTTAATAACTGACTTAAGACAACAGCTGCATCCTTGCAAGTCAATGAAGGAAGTTTCTGGCAATACATGTATATGGTGCATGGTTTAAAATGGAAATTTAAGACATAACATTAAAAATGGTTTTGCTTATTCCAGAGTGGACAAGGTTATTATTATCTGTGTATGTTTACACAGTTGGCAATTACTAATGCAGATTCCTTACTAATGCTGATTCCATAAATAACCAAATTTTGTACTTCTCTTTGACATGAAAGTCAAATTACTTTCTTTACAAAACTAAAATAAAAACTACAGCTGAACTCTAACCACAAAAAAATATGGAATGCAGGCCACTGCTGCTTCCTAATTACAACAGGATTACAGGTAGAGCACACTGAACATATAAAAAAATGCCTGGACACCTTTGTCCAGCCTGAGATTCATGACAGCAAGCTTTGTGTTAGTTATGAAGCAGCGGTTTCTGTGGGTGTCCTGCTTCTCCTGTACCAGCCCTCCCCACCTCTGTACTGTAAAGCCTTTGATTTTACATTTTATTTTATGAGGAGGAGTCTCTTTTTGAGGAAAAGCACAACTACTAGAATCATTGCCATAATGTGATACTTGTGAAAATGTGCTGAGTTTTGAAATGGACAGCATAATCTGATGTATAGACATGTAAGTCAGGATCTGATTTCTGGTTTGGTTGTAGACTGGTTTTGAATATTTTTCTCCTTTTGCCCCTCTCTCCTTGAGTCTACCCTGATTTTACCATTACATGCATGAGTAAAGGACTAGCTTTTTTTTTTTGGTCTTTGTACTTGTCCTAACTCTGTCTGAAGCTCTTAAATGAAGCCATAATTGTAAAATGATAAAAAATGCCTTATAAAACTTAATGGAAAATGAAAACATGTTTTAGTGTTGGAGTGGAAAGGGGAATAAGAATTTCAGGAAGCAAAACCTGATCAGAGTGATAGAATTTCATCTTCATTTATACCTGACCCTTTTGTCACCACCAGCAAGTTAAAAACAGTCTTAATATTAACTTAGCCGCAACTTGATAACATGCTAGGAGAGCTTTGCAGCCTCAGAAACACATTAGAGACCTACTGATTAATTTTATCATATGAAGTGCCCAATCCTTCAAAATGTGCTTAAACAGGAAAGGGGAGCAGTGATGCATGCTGGAAATGTCACCAGAAATGAGAACCATTAGCAGAACATCACGACACAGATTTGGGGACATAGATGGCACTGCAGCCACATTGCCAAGGATGATGTTTAAAGGGAGCTCCTGAGTTCAGGAAAGGCACAAAGGTGTGAAGTGATGAACAGGAGGGAGCATTACAGTTAGCCAAGAGACAGCAATTTATATTATGTATCTGAGGATCCTGCCGACATCAAGAAGATCCTCAGAGGATGTATTTCTCAAACTCTGGAGAAGCTGAGTTATTTCTTGAGATGTGTATCTTCATCCAAACTTTGTTGAGAGTAGTCTGCAGTTCCCTGTAACATACACAAATGTAAAATCACAACCTTTAATGCCATCTGACGTTGAGGAATTGAGCAGCCACTCTCTAAAGCTTTGCAGTTCTTTGAGCTAAATGGTATTCTGAAAGACAGCAGTTTGGAAACACTGATGTTTGTTAGTAATATTTAGTAGCCTGTAAACTACAAGTTCATCATGTGTCTGATCAATGTAAATATTTGAGGAAAAAAAAATTAACTGACTTTCAGCTCTATAGCTCTTACTAAAGAAAGTCAATAGATGGGAATAATTTGACTTGGTCCTTGATTTTTTTCCTAGTTGATCAGTGCATTTAAGTGTGTCTAAAATAACCTTAGAAGGATGAGGAAGATTTGCTCTCTATGGTGGGAGAAAATCCAGGAATTTTTTTTTTTTAATTTCTGTAAAGACTCTTCATTTTAATCATCATGAAGAAGGGAGGAGATATTATATACATCTTAACATGGTTCAATCAACTTCTTGTCTGATGCTAGTAAAGGCAGGATTCTAAGTCTGACTGGCAGAAGAAACCCTAGGGCTAGCCACTAAAGATGGCCATTATCATTTATTAAACAGGTGTTGAAATGAATTGGTCTTTTATCGTAATGCAGATTTACAGTGCATTAGGCAATCCATTTTTCAATTTGGTGTACTGCCTCTGATAAATTAACAGATGTCGATTGATTTTTTTTCCTTCAGTCCCCCTGTTTACACCTGACAGCCAATGCTTTATAGCTGAGCAGTTATTTGAAGTTATAAACATTATAATTAGCAATTTTTTAATTAGGCTGACAATTAACAAGAGATTTGCAAAGCTGCTAATTTGACATGTCATACTCTCCACAGTGTTTATGTTAACCACTACTTGAGTGAATTCAATTGAACAGAACTACGGTGTCTGAAAAATCAATCTCAGAAGAACCCTTTTCCCCACTTGGGTAACATTATGGCACTTCAGGCACAGAAGTGGGACTTCAATGAAATTTTACAATGTGACAATTTCAATACTTGAAGTTTAAACAACGTGCCCATGTTAGCTCAGAGATGCAATTAAATGTGATGTGCCAAACACATGCGTGGTCTGGGCTCTTCGCTGTTGTTAGGCTTTAAGGGTTTTATTTTTTAAGGACTAGAACTAAAAGAAAATCTACAACTGTACAGCTCCAATGAACAGAGCCACAACCCAGAACATAACTGTAGCTCTTTGAGATGAACAAAGAAAAAAGAAAATGCATCACTCTAGTGTTTGTGTGGTCATTGATGAAATCTGTGTAGCTTTTCCAGTAGCATTCTGCGTATCCCATACAAACTGGGGCAGCATGTGAATAGAAGTATTACAGAGGTCCTGCTGAAGCAGGTGGGAGTTTCCTGGCTCTTTCCAGGGATCTGTCCTTCCTCAGAGGTTGTACCAAATGGCATTCTTAGTGACTGAATTTCCTGTGTGAGTGTTACCCATGGAATGTCACTGCCACTCCCGGCACAGAGAAGGGAGAGTGGGTGCAAGGCAGTTATGAGTTGGAATGCTGAGCAAGAGAAAAGGGGCTTGGGTATGGGAAGAGTCAGCTGCTAAGAAGTTGCCTGACAACACCAGGGTGAAGATAAATCAGTGGGGCAGCCTGAGAAAACATGTTTCTGGTTGATTTGGGTTAAAAGGATGTGTTCATCGGTAATTTCTGTGAAGATATTTAATCACATGCACTTTTTAAAGGAAACAAGGCCAGCTTTTAAATGCAAATGGACCTGATTTTGACTGAGAAAGCTCCCTGCCTCAAAGAACATGAGTATTTCTTTCTCTAACATAGGCATTTTTTTGGTTTTATTTCACAGGGGCTTTTTTCCATCAAGTCATGTACTTTCATCAGATACTTGCTTCCTTTGTATTCTGTTTCTGAATTGTCTCATTCTTTCCACTGATGGCTCATCTGGTGGAAGAACCAGGAGCCCTTTACACCACAATAGCAATAAAAAGAAAGAAAAAAAAAAAAAAGCAAGTTCTTGCATACCTTTTTAAAATCTCCCTTCTTTAATCCTCTGCAGCCATCCAAACACACCCCTTTTCCATGTGAGCCTTTCTTCTCTGAGGTGCTCACTTGTAATGAAGGCAAGACACATCCTTAACTTGGTGAAGTACCAGGAGGAAACAGAATGTGCACCCCTCCCCAAAATAATCACACCCTGCTGAATTCCCCCAGGAGAGCAAAAGAAAATCTAGACACAAAGTGATTGAAATCTTTCATTCTAGTGATACCTCTACTTCCACATATCTGTGATTTTAGTCACTTTCTGAACTCATCTGCTTTCCTAAGAGGTGCAAGAGAATGAATGAGGTGAGGGACTTAATCAGAATGCACTCCATTGCAATAGTAATGTAAAGAAAAAGGCCAGTTTATGGGGTGAACTCAATAAAATTCTCAGGAGTTGATGGTGACATGGTATTGCAATAATTTCATTTGTATGGTGAAGAATTTTACTACCTAGGAGTGTTTCATGAAGTCACCAAAGAACAGGTCCTTGGCTGGTACAGGTTATCACAGGATCTGCCTCTGAAATATCCTGTTTTCTCACACACTTAATGACTGAATTTTTCATTTCCTTTCAGTGACTAAATAGACACAGTTTTAGGTTCACAACCCAATATGTTTAAAAACTTGTAAGTGTAAATACTGGTTTCTTTCTGCAGCAATTAGGCAGTGTCTTAACCAAATGAGTTATAATTAAATATGTGAAGCTGTGGTGCTAGCATCTCACTATTTTTGAGCTCAAACAGTCCTAATTAGCTACATGAATAATACGATGCTTGAGATGAGGTATATGAGGAGTGTGTCTGATACTCATTTGATGTAAAATCCTGGTTGCTCATTTCAAACAGTCAAACACTGCTGCCAAGGAGTGCTATTAATGGGTGAAGGATCCACTTTGTTTCCTGTGGTACCAACACCCACCCCCGAAGCAGCAATTCTCCTCTGAGAATGAGTCAAAAAAAGTATTTAATCGTGACTAGCATTCACTGCAGAGCTCATCTTCCTTACACTGATTGGGCAGGGAACAAGAGAAAGTTCTGGATTGTGAAGGTGTCCTTGGGAAACTAAGAATCAAGGAGAATTCAAGAAATGAATAGGCAGGGCCTTTCACAGGGAAATTCTTGAAATGGAGGAAGAGAGGGGAAGAAGTAGTTTAAAACCTTGAGTAAAGATTTCTAGATAGGATACATCAGGTCACAAGTGAGTTAAGAGGAAGAAAAGTAATTTCAAGAAAAAGTAGAGGGGGGTAAGGATAAAGGTGAAGGATACTTAGCAAGTTCTAGGAAGTGACTACAAAAAAAGAGAAGAGGTTTTCCCTCTGTGCCAGCATGAGATCTCTATCTGGAGGCATTGTAGGGTGCTGCAGGGGTGGGGCCTGGTCACTGACAGGCTCCAGCCCATCAGGGCAGCAAACCCTACAGGGTGAAGCTACACATCCTCAGGGAGAACAAATCTTTGCTGTAAAGTTCAGTAAAATGATGCTCTGTGAGAGGTGTTGGAAGGGGTTTAACTCCTCAAAGCAAGCTGGTTGATGCCATTATAACCTTTTAAAACCCTTGCATGGTGTCAAGAAGGCCCTGTCCCATTAGGAAAAAGTAGACAAAGGAGGCACTCTGCTAATGAATATGCCAGAAAAAGACGTGATAAAAACTGTAATTGAGAAAACTATTTATTGTGAGCTGTTTGTTTAAGCACAGGAGGATTCCTAATGGAGCCATCAGACCTCACTCATTGGCTAATAGTTTAATTAGGCCCATCTGGTGGAGGCTGTGGAGAGAACTGTCCCAGCTCTCATATTGGCAGAGAGGTAATTTGTCATCCCGTGGCCCAGTGACTGGCACGTGAACATCTCTAAAGCCAAACAGAAGCTCAGCAATCTGTCTCACATGAGAATAGCTGAGAGCTATTGGAGGCATTTTTGTGGTTCACCTTGGCACACAGAGGAGAAATGAAACTATTGCACAGTATCCTTCAGATAACCTCAGCACAGAAAGGCAGGCAGAGCCCCTGAAAGCCAAGTCAATCTTGCCATTGTAAGGCAACACAAATACAAGGAACAGATTTTTTCCCTTTTTTTTTTTCTCAACATCCACTTTTCTATGTCATCTAATAAAACAGTAGGTTAAGAATGTTTTCTGTTTAGGAGCTTGTAATTCAGATACAAATTGCACTTCTAGTATGTCAAGAAACAAGATAATTTCCCTTTTGGATAGGAGGAACTCGCCATTTTTAAGAAATGCTAGTTCTGCAAAGTTTTGTCCAGTGATGCAGCTGGAAATAAAGAAAAGCACTCCAGAGACTGCATACAACTGTAACCAGTCTGTAAGGAAAGTTGATAGAACTATGGGTTAATTCAGCTAGAAAAGGAAAATAATTCAGAATGCGAACAGTAACTGCCTTAAAAGCTGAAATCAATATTTTCTTCTTCAGTCTAGTGCTACTGTTGGTATTAGCATTATAGGATGTTAAAACCACCACTTCAAGAGTAATATTTGAGAAAGAATGGGGCAAGATGCCAACAAAAGTTGTATCTCACTGTGCCTATCCACTAGTATTTATGTGGCCCTTAATCTATTACAACCCACTCCTCACTCCAAAACCTCAAAAGCACTTAATATGTGAAATATTTTACCAGCTCTTTTTTTTACAGGCTCATGTCGGGTGCACTCCTGCTGAGCTGAGATCCCTTTCCAAGCTCTGGGTATCTATAGCTGGCACTGCTATCTGACTGGTAGGAGTGGGAAAGACTGAGGTTCCCCTCCTCAGAAACCTTAGTTTAAAGCTCTGTTCAGCACCTGGGCATGCTCACCACCTGAGATGCTTTTCCCATCAGCGCTGCTTAGACCAGGTTCTCAAAGTGAGTCCCTTGGTCTCAGGAGCCAAACCCCAGGTTGTGGCACTAGATTTGACTGTCCCTTTCAAACCCTTTCCCTGTGACTAGGAGGGCTCATGAAAAAGTACCTGGGCTCCTGAGTCCTTTCCTATTCCTCCATAGGCTCTTGATACTCCCCAGATTGCTGCTGGGTGTACCAGCCCCCATAAAACACCTGCAGTGGGTGACAGTCAGTGGATGGTGTGAGGCTGGGCAGTCTCAGGGTGGAACTCCTGGTGCAAACCCCAGGTAAGGAATGTACCTCTCCAGAGAGTCTGTCAGGGCAGCAGAGGGGTGCCTCTGTACCCCTCAGAAGGGAGCTGCCTACCAGAGTCACCCCCTGCCTTTTCTTAGTTGTGCTAATTGTTACACAGGGAGTAGATCCAGCCCATTACTCAGCTCCAGCATCTCCCCTGATGTGACAGGTCTTGACACTCACAGAGTCAATAACACTTGAATAGTCTGAGTAACCTCAGAGGGGGCATCATGGCTTTAAAAAATCTGTATGTCAGTAAATCCCTATGCTTCGTGTATATAAGGTACTTATCTGTACCTTAAAAAGCAAAAAATTGAGACAATACAGAGATTTAAGAACTGAAAGCATCTGAAGTGATTGTTCAAAGTAATCTCATGGGCAAACAGTCAATTGTGATTTCCTAATATTAACTATTAGTATATTTTAAATTACTTTTCTGTGTCTGGTGGTATACGCCATCAATTTCTAAGTGTAAGGGGTTTTTTAATGGTATGATTTTTACAGAGGCTAAACTTTGTAGAGCCAAAGTGCTGTGTTTTTTGAATACCATAAATTGAGCTTGAGCAACCTGATTTAGAGAAAGGTGTCCCTGCCCATGGCAAGAGAAATTGTGTCCTTGGGAAACTAAGGAAGATCTTTGAAGGTCCCTTCCCACCCAAACCATTCTATGATTCTGTGAAACTTAATTTTGACGCACTTCTCCGCTTGTCTGGGTATACATGCCATTTCAGATGTACAGACATGCAGTCATAGTTCATAGAGGCTAATTTCTTTGTATAATTCTTACAAGGAATAGACACATGATTTCAAATTCCCACATGTGAGTTCGGAGTCTCAGTCTGCAGTTTCAAACCTAGGAATTAATGCAGTTCACAAAAATTCTGCCAGTCTAGTTGCCCCTTTAATTAATTTTGCTTTGTATGCAAGTGCAAGCATCATTAGTTTGTATCATTTTTAGCAACATCTCTAAAGAATCAGCAAGTCATTTTTGTGCTCAGCCTGATAAACTGTCAAGACAATTTTGCCAGCAAAGCTAACTCACACAGTGCAAATATTTACCAAGAGATTATCTAGTCTTAAAACAAAGTCACTAATCCAGGTTGTCTCTTCCAGACATAATTCTGAACATGTATATTGGGTGAGCTAAAAGCATAGTAACAAAAATGTTTTGCAATGTAAGAGCTTTGTGATCATCTGCTGCCTTCAGCCAAATCTCTTCTGAAAGCTTGTCATGTTTCTGGCTGCATTGTGAATTCTGCTATGTTTACAGAAGTGGAGGAGGCAGTGGGTAAAGTGGAAATATTTTTCAGGTTTTATCTGCACTTGACTAGTATTAAGTGGTATTTTTGACTCCTGCTGATCAGATTTCTCCTCGCTCGTCTGTCTCACTTGTCAACGCCATGTGGAACAAGTGACAGTCTTGTTCTTGTTCTTTGTATTTGAACTCAAGTGTTTAAATTTGAATTTGTTTTGGTACTTCTATGATAAAAATACTTCATAATAAATAAAATGCTCCTAAAATTGCTCAGCCTTTTTGCTACTGAAAAAGCACAGGAGTGCCTCATGTTGTTTGCAGAACTTGAAAGAGAATTGGTCTGCCATGATTTTTTCACTGGTGAAAATGACACATAGAAAGGAGGCCAGGGAAGTGAGAGCAGTCTGAAGCTATGGCATGGAGCTCCATGAGCCACAACAGCCACATCTGGCTTGGATGGTGCAAGAGTGGCTTTCCAAGGAGGAGTTTTCCACAGGAACTGCACCCCGGAGTGAAAAACGAGGCAAGCAGGGCAGACACCCAAAAGACAGAACAGCCTGGCTGCCCAGAAAAGGGGGGAATAAAGCAACTGCCCAAACCAGGCAGTGAAAGGCAAAAATGGCAGGAGGACAATAGATTGCTTTGCTGGGACCCAGAGCAAAGTACTGGACTACTTCAGGGAACCCCAAAGTACATTAAAAGGATATTTTTCTTATGAAGAATGAGAATAAAGGTATCAAAGATTTCTTCACTCTTTTATGTTAGAAAAAGGCTATCCAACTGGAAAAGGCTCAAGCTATCAATTTATCTTTGTTGGAAACTGTATGGTTATTTATCTTTTTTAATTATGCTTCAAAAGAAAGATGGCACTGCAATAGATAACATTAGGCAACGATAAAGGGAACAGCACAGAGAGCTGCTTGTAACATGTTCTCCTCACCCTCTTTGTTTTAACCTCCGTAAAAGTGTGGGGTTTTCCATGTTTGAGGTATTGAAGATGGTGATATTTCTGGAAGGAAGTGAAACACAGCTGCTTGCTGATTAAGGGGATACAGGAGATGGCAGGATTACATTAGTATGATGCATGTCCTGCTACCCAGGGACCAGCAAGCTCCCAAATTTAGTGCCAGATATACACACACAGTTGCACCTGAGCACATCTAAAAATATGGCCCTTTCACCAAAGCCTGAGCAGAGTTTACTAGCGTGTGTGTACTAGTGAAGAAAAGAAAAAACAAGCAAAACAAACAAAACAACATCAACAGAAAAACCAAAACCACAAAACATAAAATTCCTGCATGAAGATGATTGGGAAAGCACTGATAATTCTTTTAAAAGTATTCAGGTAACTTTGAAGGATCTTTTTGACTTCTAACTCTAAAGATGCCATCTAGGAAGGGCATGTGAGCTTCAGCATTTGTGTTGGTTCAGTTTTTCTGCATGTGAAAACATTTTCAGAAATAATAACTTTTACAGAGCTTCCTTTGAGACATTTTCCCGTAGGACTCTTAGGAAGAGATTTGCTTTCCAGAAGGTCAAGGGAATTGCATCTATCTGAAGTTTGCATCTTTCTTAATGTTTGGTGCAGCTTGGGCAGTCAAATTCACTGCTCTTTAGTGTTGTTTAGTATTTGAAAGCAAATTAAAGGGAATTAGTTAGGATTTTTTCTTGTATAACTTGGGCCCTAAAGCTTTTTTGTAATCATGCTGGCAGTAATGTAACAATTTATCTTATAGACAAGTCTAACAGCAATGTCATAATTTCAAAAGCCAAACAGTCTTTCACATTTCTTTCAACAGGAGAGAACTGTTGGGATTTTCATGTATGTTTTGCCTTTGTAAAAATAGAAGTTGGAGTGTGAAACATAGATCATCCTTCACACTCATTAGCATTTTAATGGCTTCTCAATTGTTAACAGATTTGATGTAGCTACTAGAAAGATAAGACTGGGTTGTGATTTACGTCTACACTTTCCAATACAGTAGTAGTCAGTTATAATACATTTTACTAAATGTAATGTCAGGTCTCTGAAATAAATTTTCAACCCTTTTAAAAAAATAATAAAGACAATGACAAAGAAAAATGCCAATATGCCCCTCCCATGTCTTTGCAATAGCCATAGTTCTGATTTGTTATTTTTGAAGAACATAAAAAAAATCCCAACAGAAATAAATAATAATTAGTTTTATAATTTGAAAATTAGAAATGCTGTATTCTGCCTAATGTAACTTTATAGAGTAGTAGAATAAAGCAACATAAGCATTCTCAGCAGAATGATTTGCAGAACTTCTAATACAGAGAAGTTGTTTGAGGGTTCATTTTTCACTGTATTTTCAATGTATGATTCTGTGTTTTTATCAAGAACATTATGGCTTATTGAATCACAAAGTCCCTTCTGCACATGTAGGATGTAGCTATTACAATTTGCACACATTTTAACTTCTCAGAAGCTATCAGCTCCAAAAAAGAGCTGTCAAACCCAAGGGCACCATGGCATTATATTTAGAAATACTCTTAGTGTCAGGAATTATTTGAAGTATCCAAATTAAACTAGAGAGCACAAATACAGAGAGCCTGGCTGACAGACTCTTACATCTGAACAGAGTCTGCTGAAGCTCCATGGGTTGTTCATGGCCTGTCCCTCTTCCTTTCGCTCCCCTAAAGACAGGGCTGAACCAAACCCTGAATTTAATACAGATTTTTAGGATGTAAACACTGTCAGTGTGTATTTGACATGCCTCTGTGGTTGGAATTCTTTGAATCCAGCGCTCCTTGCCCAGTAGTTCCATGTCCTTAGTATCAGAGGAGGCCATAATCCAGAACTTCACAAGGATCCATCACCAGAAGGTCCAACAGAAGGTGTTTGGTTGGCAGGAGCATCATCACTGACACAGCTGAAGCAGAGTGAGGGACTTCTGAATAAATGAAAGACTCTGTTCTGAGGAGTCATTATTTCAACCAAATATATCAATTAACATTTTGGATTGGGGTTTTTTTAATTTAGAATTTTCTGTTCTCTCTGTCATCTCCTTCTAGGCGCCTGTCCATAGAGAGGATTGATGGGGAAATGGGCACCACTGGAATTTTCCATAGGATATTAATGAACTAACAATTCTGTTGTCTAAGATTTTATCTGTACTACTGGCTGTGTTACAGCCTAGAAAGTCTCCAGCAGAAGTTGAACAAAACTCCTTCCTACATAGTACGTTTATTTCAGTAGTGACTTGTCATACAGCACATGAAAACTTTCAGTATTATTGTCTGAGCTGGACTTTCTGTATTGAGGCAGAGTATTTGAATTTTCAGGTGTGCTACTTCAGTGTATCACAACTTTTGGAGGACTGGAAGCGAAAACTGCTTTTTGATAGCTATTTTTAAAAGAAAGAAAGTAATCTGAAGGGTTCCCTTTCATGACCTGTCCAGTAGGTTGATGATCTAATGGCTCTTTTGGATGTAAAGATCTGCTAATTTTCCTCCAAGAGGGTGACCTGAATGCACTAGATGCAGCTATCTGAGGATACCTTTTATGTACTCAAAAACCTTTCTGGACTTCAAGATCATCAGGCTGGCAGGGGGGAAGGGGAGTGGGGGTGCTGAGGCAGTGGAGAATTGGGGAAGGGGGTAAGAAATGAGCCAGGCAGTTTTTCTCAGGACATAGCTTGAGATGATATTTGCACAGTGCTGTTAGTAAGGGCCTTGAATGCACTTTTCATCTCCTGGCATATTAGATCTCTTCCTGTCAGAAAGTTAGATTCTAAAAATGTAAAATGTCTGTGGCAGAGATTTCCAGCTGCCAACAAAAGGCTCGCTTTCATGAGGAAAATAATTTAAAATGCTTCTGAGTCATTGTGAAAAATAGAGGCCATGACTGTGTCTGCAAAATGCCATTGAGTCGAGACACCGAAGACAAGAAAAATTGCATTCATACCACTGTGATCATCATCTGTCCATTCAGCACAGTGCTCTCCAGGAAAAGACAAAGCTGGAGTGACAGCACCAGGAGCATCCTGTGCCTTTCTGTGTCACTGCTCCTGCTGACCTGTGACACTGCATGGGAGTGGGCAGGCACAGGAGTGTGAGAAGGGAAATGGGGCTTCTTTTTCCTCCCCTCTTTCCCTCATCCCTGAAGTCTTGATGTAAACTTGCTGTGATAGATGCAGGTGGCTAAAAATAGTGTGGGTTTTCTGCACCATACTAGCAAGTGAATAATTTTTTGCTGTAAGCAGGTGCCAAGGATAGCAAAAACCTGATGGTAATGGCAGGTGAGGTACAATGATGGAGTGCAGCTTCCAGCCCACTAAATCAGTGGCAGGCTACTTGGCACATTTGCCAATGCTGCTGCAGCCCAAGAAAAGCCCTGGGGAAGTTCTTCCTGCATTTAAAAATTATGCTTGAGAAACACTTGTTTTATCCTAGGAGTCTGATAATTTATCCTCACAGCGTGGGAACCCTGCAGTAACAAGTAAGAGGTTTTGTTATATTACTTGTTGCAGCTTCTGCTTCCTGGATTTTCAGATTCTCTGCTTCTAGCTTAGAAAATATCACATATATCTCTGCACAAGTGTAATTGTCTTCAGGCACGAAAGGTTAAAAATTACGGTGAGTGCTGGACAGAATCTAGGAAGAGACTACCATGAGCTGTTCAGGCTTTTCCTGTTTGCATCTGTCATACAACCAGTACTTATTTAGTAAGTTATTTTATACAGTTACAGCAGATGGGACAGTTCTTTTGTACAGGCTGGTGCTATGATATTTTGACAAGTAGGAAATTCTCTATAAAGATTTACATTTTGAGACTGATGAATATAAATCCTATTATTATTATTTAATGTTCTAATGTCATACTGGCTATTGCTAGGAGGAGTTTTCATCATCTGAAATGAAATCCTGATCTTTTGAAGTCAAATGACAAAATTCCTGTTGACTTCCTGGGTAGGACAGATCTGACTCCAGAGCAGTGCAAGAGCTTAAGTGATTTGCCACTAGCCAGATCCTTCAGCAGTGGAGTATTTTTATCAAGTCGACCTCATAATGGAGTTGCCTCAGAAAGTCTACTTAGACTCCAGGAAGATGTGACTGAAATAAAGCAGGTGCCTTCCTAATTGGAAAGTGGGGGAGGCTGAGTTTTACAAGAAGTATTTAGTGCTAAATAAGGAATAGAATTATTTCCCTGGGGAGCTTGAAATACTTTTAAAACTTTTATAGCTTCCTATCTCTTTTCCTCTTGTTCCCACTGCCAGATGGAGCATTTCATGTCCCATTTCATGTACCGTCACCAGGCTTGCCACACTGGGGACCATGGAGGAGGCAGCTGGGAAGCTCCTGCTCTTTGAGGGGTGATGGCAGTGATGCTGCTCATGGGGGGCAAAGAGGCAGCACAGAACAGGGTGTCTTGTCCCTCCTGGTCTCAGTCTTATTAATTGTAAGAGTAATGGGGTGTGAATTGCATCATTACCAATATGATCTAAGAGAGAAAAATTTTCTACTCAGCATGTTTGTTTGTCCCACCATTGAGAGAAAATCAGATTTTGGAGGATGCTTAGATCCTTTCCTCTGGAAAATGAATGCAGTCTATAGCCACACTCTCCTCATTATGCAAATAGTTAAGACAAATTTCCCTTCCCTCCATTTCTCTATTTAAATGTGCTTTAGTGAACTAAAGACCTGGTACCACTGCAAGGACTAGTATTAGATTGTTCACATCATTAGTTGAGATGAAATTGCAATTATACTGTCTGCATTTGGTTGCACTTCATTCAAACCTTGTCATTGCCTTTGCCAAACTCAGCATCTTCTGGGGTGTTTCTTTGAACACCATTTGTCTGTGTTTCCAGCCTATTCAAAGATGCCTCACTGCCTGTAATGGCTGCATTTAATTTCCTTTACTTACACATTGCTGATTTGCTGGGTCTTTATGTCAGATTTCCCGTTCCACATTATTAGTATTTAAACTTGCACCTTTTTAAAACCGGATGATAAATTAACCTCACATTGCTCTTTTTCCAAGCATTAGTCACTTGCTAGAAGCCCTGGAAATTAGCTAATTTTCTCTCATGCCTGACACTGGCAACCAGATATGGAAACTAACTTAATCAGCTGGCAGAGTTCACCATCCAGTGGTTGGCCCTGCTGCGCACACGTTGGACTCAAAGCAGAATCCCTGTGATCCCCTGGCAGCAGATTGGTGATAGGGATAGCTCCCAGATAGCTGTTAAAGAGAGCCATGTCCTGTGCTAGTGAGCTGAGCTGCTGTGAGCTGGCAGCAGCAGTTCCCACCTCTGCCCCTGCCATGGAATTGGTGCCTCGCACACGGATGGTCCCAGGGCTGGGTGACACCTGATGGCCTGCGCGGTGCTGAGCTCTCAGCTGCTCCTTAGCTCTTAACAGCAGAGTCCTGCCAGTCTGACTGATACCCCTCCAACAGCCTGCTTTGGGTACAGTGGGACATTTCCAGTGGTGCCTCCAGTTTCTATGTTAATGTTTTTGTTTGGTGACATTCGCCTGTCGAGGCAGTCACTCTCCCTGCCCCGGCTGCATTTAGCAGCTGTGCTGGTGGCAGTTCCCCACTGCCTTCCTCAGATCCCTTCTCAGGATAGTTGAAGGTTGCCAGGCACACCTGCCAGCCTGCTCCTGCTCTGTGCCTTGTCTCAATTCCCTCTGATGTGAGGGAGCTGAGGAGAGGTCACGAGTGATCATCTGGCTGCTAGAGGTGGCTCTGGTGCCCAGTGTTGAGGCACCTGGGTCATCCTCTCCCCTTGCTCATCTGCCTCATTTCTGATGTGTCCTTGCAGGGACAACTAAGAGGCTCAGGGAGAGGATGCTGAGATGCTGCTGTAGGGAGAAAGAGGCACAGAACCAGCCCTTTGCTTTTTATTTATTTTATTTTGTGGCTGCAGCCACAAGAGCTATCTGCGTCTTTCCCCCATCTTCCAGAATAATTTGAGAGCAGCCTGTGACATGTTCTGCATCATTTCTGTCATCAGAAGTAGAACTTTTGATTTTTGCTGCATCCAGGGTAAGGTTATGACCATAGCAGATTACTAATAACATATAACACAGATCATTAAATTTGCATAAAATTGCACAGGGAGGACAACACAAAGTGGCTGCTTCAAACAAGATACATTAGAGAGAACAAAAGTAGTCCAATTTATGTACATGCAGGAATTACTTCCTCTGATTTTCTAAGTCTTTCATTTGTCTTCTTATTGGAGGACTATCCATTCAGTGTGAAGACTTTATTTTCTTTATATTTTAGGGCTCTGTGTGTTGTGGAGGCTTAAGGAATAGCAATAACCATACAACAACACAAAGTTACAACATATGTGCACAGTACACAACACAAATATTTTATTAAAGGGAAATGAAAGATGGCTAAAGTTAAATTATTGACCTGGGTCTCAGGAAAACTGAAAAATTCCCTGAAGTTTATGACATTCTTCAGCGTTTTCAGTTTCCCTAAAATATTGCCCTAAATATTTAAACTGTAAGCTTTGTGTACCGTCTTATGGCATATATATTGTCAGTGCTTAGTTTGGCCAGTTGCAATCTTTTACAGGACCCCTAGATGCTACTAAAATCTAAATTACAAATCAGTAACCTTGTAATATTCCTGTCATATTCACCAAAGATTGTCCTAGTGAGGTTTGGAATGCCACAAGTTGATTCGACAAGGTTTTAAATGTCTGCTCTGAGTGCCACAGACAAAACTCACCAATTCACTTGGTTTTAATAAAATGCATTTCTTTTATTAAATAAAATTACAAGTATTTGTAATTAAGAGATTGAAATAAAATCAAATTTTTAAAAGGTATCTGGCATCTGTCTGCACTCAGATTTTATGTGCAAGGAGCAGTTAGGAGATAAGCACAGGACCCTGAGCTTATTGCACCTTTTGTGTAGACCACTATTAAATTTGCTTGTTAATTTGGATATATCTAAATAGCATTACTGGTTTTACATTAATTGTTTGCAAACATGAATACTTAGAAAATTAGAGAATTTTCCAAAATGTTGGACTTTTTGTTATTTTTCTAAATTAAATCAAGATTTTAAGCTGCTTTCCTCAGTTGCAATAGAGTGCATCATTGTTGCCATAATTTTTTTTACAAATCTGTTCATTTTTTTACATTTAATTTCAAGTTTAACATAGTCCTTTGAGGATGGTAATGCCAGCTAATGAGACTTGTGAAGAGAGTCTTCTGGTGGCTCAAAGTGCCCATATAGCAAGGAGTGGAAAGCTAAGATTCCTTTATTCTATTTATGACCTGACTCCAAATGATCCACACTGTTGGAGAGAAGGTAATTTAATGGCTGTTATTACTATACAATCCTGCATCTTCTTTGAAGCTTGTCAGCTTGAAAACCAGCTCCAGTCATGTGTGTTCATTTGAAACCTTTGCCTAGCTTTTTATCAAAGCAGGACACAGAGATGATTCCTAAACAGCTTCTCTTTCTCACACACCCAAATTAAGCATTTTCTCCTCATCTAACCAAAGGCAGACATGCTTTGAGGTCCAGGCATATGTAGTAACTGTTGAAACATGGCATAAAGAAAATGAACATACTAATTAGATTACTGAGGCACTTTGAAAGGAATTGCTCCCCTTATAAAGTGTGCAACATGGCTGGCAAATTAATTCAGTCATAAAATAAATTATTTAAACTAATAAATCATTAACTTGGCATTTTAGTGAAGTGTCTCATTAAGAGGCAGAAACATGGAAATTTGATGCATTTATGGAAGTACAAGACAATGCTCAGGTTGTTTGTGAGGTGGCAGGTTTGGCTCCTCCTGTGCTGGAGTCAGAAGAGCAGAATCTCAGCTGTGGGGTCGATTTGCTCTACAGGTGTCCTCCAGCCCAGTTCCTTCATCCTCTGACCTTGGTACCTGATGGATGGGCACATCACTCACAACCTGCCTGCAGGGGGGTGGACTGCTTGTAAAGCTTTTACAAGCTGCAAGGGAATTTGGTATCTGAAATAATTTCTTTGTGGAAGGACACAGGGGAATATTTTATGACCCTGTTATTTTTTTATAAACTGAGCCTTCCCTGTGAGTTTAATCTGTCTGCCCTTCCCTGCTTCTCAGTTGTGATGGGTACAATGCTGGTTCTGTCTGCTTGGAGCTGTTTCTCTTGGATAATGTTGTGTTCTCTGCTCTGCTCTCCCTTGCTCCTTTGGGTCAAGTACGCCTAGAACATGGTTCTTGATGGCTTGGTGTCAGGAAATACAGGAATTTTTCATTAGTAGGAAAAAAATGGAGAAAGACTGTGGCAGAGATTAACTGTATTTTTTTTCAAGGAACATGTACAATTCTGACATTACCCCAGCAAAATCCATCCAATGCCTGAGGGAGTCAGAAAGTCACCCATGCCCAGGGATGAACCAGTTGGCAAGGAGGTTAGAAAATATGACAACAGCTTGGGTGCAATAAGAGGGAAATAAAGACTTTGCCAGTTTCTGGATTTCTAATTTAATCTGTTAAGTCAAAAGGGAAGAGGAAACTTAAACAAAACAATGTGAAAATTAAGGAAGGAATCCTCACAGATTCTGTTACTGTTCTCATGGACTTCCCTTTCACCTCGGTGAAGGCCCACAGGCCTTTATACAGATGAAAACCATACAGAAATCACCTTCCAGGCAATGCAGCAAAATCAGTGTATAACTTTGACTCACTTCTTGATGGCTTCAGGGAGTAAATAAGTGTCAGGAAGGCAGGGAACTTTTCTGTCATTGTGAAAGTCAGAGGAACAAGGCATCTCTATGGATTTGGACTTCAATTTCAAATCACCTTGAGTGTTAGCAAAGCACTACTGGATGTGCTCTTTCTTTGTCATACTCAAGTCTACTATTAATAGCAGCTGTACATACACTTCAAGGAAGATTGTTTCTTCATGAAATCCTAGAAGAGATGGGACTGACTTCAAAATTACTAAATAGAAGGAAGGGACATTGTTAATCTGTACCAAAAATGTTATTAAGTTCCTAGTGCTGCAAGCAGAAAAATCTTACAACTGATCCATGAAAGTAAGGTGAATTCTGGAATCCTTGATAACCAGTTTCAAATATTTGTCAGAAAATTTCATTAATTTATGTATTCCTGCTGTGCAAAGAGATTATAAAACAAATTGCAGTAGAAACATCACAGAACAGTAGCTACCTTTGTGTGCAATGCATTGGTATGCAACTTTTGGTAATAAAGCAATGTTAAAAAGCAGTAAGAGATGACCAGGTAAAACTGAAATAAAAAGAATGCACTTAGGATGCTTTGAAAAGAAACTGGGATATCAGGGGGCACTGTGTGTCCTGCCCTGACTACACACCAAACTCTGCATGAAAACCTGTGCATCACTTGGAAATCATACACAGAAAACTCCTCCACAGTCAGCTTTTACAGATGCCAGTAACTTATAAAAGTTGCTTTCAAAGGAAGCCCAAATCCTTAGGCTGCAATATTGGGTCACCTCACTGGGACAGCTGAGCTGTCCTGGACAGAGACTTGGGCACTCAGATGTGCTGCACCCAAACTGCACCATGAGATCAGGGCAGCACTGCACGCTGTAAGGGATTGTTGTCTTCAGTTCCGATTGGAATGGCAGCTTTGTGATTCTTTGGGTTTTAAAAGCAAGCATTTCTTACCTAAGCTTTGCATTTTAGCACTTGAGTAGGAGTGCAGGGTGTGTCCTGTGCTGCTCTGTCACCTCATAGGAAACTGGCTCTACCCCTGGCTTAAATCCTGAACTCCTGAAGTTGCTGTCCTGTTGATACTATAAATCAAAAACTATGTGTTGCTGGATGTAAAATTCTCAAGTAAACTTCACATGGAATTGCTGTCTACATCCACATCATCACTGAGGATCATTTTAGTGTCTTTGAGCTCTGGCTGCTCTACTGGAGATTCCTGGACCAATGGAAGCCACAAGCACCAGAGACAGGGAAGCACCAGCTTGGTGAAAATGTCAGGGAGTGTATGTGGAGGTTTAAGTTTGCATATAAACCTTAAGGCTAGTCTGTCCTGTTTACAAAATCGGTCTGTTTAAATTACTGGGAGAAAGAGAAAAATGAGGGTGCCATTAAAATAAGATCCTGTAGTAGTATCAGTAACAAGTCTGCTGCATTTCAGAAATGTGTTCGTTTCAGTTAATGAGCAGTGGGTGCTAAAGAAATGTTTAAACTATCTTTCAAGGACTTAAATGAAAATTGGCTCCTATAAATACCAATTGGTTTTCTTAAATGCATCCAACTGTGACAAAGAAGTAGTAAATAGAAGGAGAAATAAATTGTAAGGAATTAAAATGCATTTGTTTTGAGAAGTGACTACTGATTTCAATGAAAAGCCATATCAGGTTGAATAAAAGTGGTGAATATTTGCTCATTTATTTAAACCATATTCTTTCCATATATCAGTATCAGTTCCACTGTTAATGAAACAAATTCAATTAAATGGGTTCAGCAAAACCATATCAATTAGAAAAAATTAAACTGGCAGCAGTAATGGTAACACCTAAGTCTTTGATGCAAAAAGAATAATCCCATTGAAATTGATAAAATAAGCACAGAATTAATCCCAGGTAAAGGACTGAATATAAATGAAGTGAGGATAAATCTTGGATGTACAGTTTGTGTGTGTTTCTACTATATATTATAACTGTGAGCAGCAATTAAACATCATAGATGAACATGGCTGTAACTGTTAATAGATGTGTAACTGTTCTTTAATAAATCCAGCCAGAAGATGCAAGTTTGGAAGTCTGCAAAAAAAAAAAAAAAAAGAAAAAAAGAAAAGACATTAGGGAAGATCAGAATTATACAGCAAGGCATTTTCATGGAATATTTTGTTGTTTTGTCATATAATTATCTTGTTTCTTTTATGTGAGTTTAAACTTGTGCACAGCTTGCAGGGCATTAGGAAGTGTATTTCTGTGTGACAATAGAGACATAAATGAAGTATATTACAGAGTCAAAAATTTAATACAGAGAAGAGCTGATCTTCTGTGACCTTCCTGCTCTTTGTCCTTTTCCTGGAGCAACCACAGCTGTGACTGAGGCAAGGCCACACTGAGGAGAACTCTGAGCAAACAGGTGCCATCCTGTCACTGCCTGAGCCTGGCTTGCTCCTGTCATGTTTCCTTGGGCACGTGAAAGAGCTCAAAGCAAAGTTCAAGCAGTACACAAATTTTGGGAATTGTGCTCTCAAATTCAGGAAACCCCATGTTCATCTGTACATGTAGATACCTTAAAAAACTGGTGGGAAATGTGATTAAATACATTTGTTCTCATCCTCCAAACTCAGCTCCATAATTCTGGAGCACTCCACTAATCAGAAGCTTCCAATCCCAGTTCTCACTTTGGTGGAGTTTTTGCAATGGGATTTGTAATTCACAAAGGAAATTAAAGAGAATGCATTTTTCTCAAGCTAAGAAACATTCCTGTTTTGTTTTGATTTCCATGTGTGGGATCATTTCTTTAGGATCAAGACATTCTTAGTTTGAGAGGTCTCTGTCTTGTCTTAGTGGAGTTCTAAAGTGCATTTTCTTATGTTTGAAACCATTTCCTCCACCCCTCAAAAAAAAAAAAAAAACCACCAAAAAACCAACAAACAAACAAAAAAAAAAATCCAAAAAACCAAAACCAAATAAACTAAAACCAAACCCAAAATCTGATTTATCTACTCGTGTTTTTAGCATACTTCCTATGCTGGGATTTTACCCATTGAGGCCAGTGTATTTATTCATCAGCAGATGAAACTGTCAGAGATGCAAAGAAAGTTAGGAGCAATAGTTTCCTCTAGTCCTCTTATGCATGGCATAAGTCTGCAATTTTACCCCAGGTAAGGAGTAGGTCATAGGTTGTGCTTTGTAATAAACATTCTTCTGCTGCCACATCTCTTTTCCATAGCTTAGCAAGTCTTTGCTTCCACAGTAATAAAATAACTGAGCTGATATTAGTTAAGTGCAAGTACATTTGAACCAGGGTTCTTTCACACACTAGAAGAAATGTTGGTCTGTTCTGCAGCATCTTTTCCAGATGGCTACACAGAATGTGCTGCTGGTTTTGTTCACTAATGATTTTATAATGTATTTTAATCTGACACAACAATTGCCTAGATCATTCTTACAGATATATTTCTTAAAAACCGAATAAATATATCTAGGAGTACCACATCATTGAAATGTAATTGGAGGAAGCCACAGGCTTCCTACCTGCATTAATCAACTGTTGATGAGCTTAATTAATCTCTCAGATCTAAATGGAGGAAGAGAAATGAGAGCTATTTGCTTGAAAGACAGTATAGCAGGCTTTGAAAACATAAGAGCTGTCTTGTTTACAGGTAGAGATGTGTAATGATTGGTGTCTTGCTTAAAACTGTTCATCTCTGGGAAAGAAAAACACTCAAACCCTAGGGAACTGGTTTTGTTCCAAAACATAGTTTCTCTCACAAGACAGACTTTGCTTTAAGCTCTGTTGTGTTGTATCGTAGAAATATAGAATCACAAAATTACTTGGGTTAGGAGGGACTTTAAAGATAATCTCATTCCAACTCCCCTGCTATGGATAGGGGCCCTTTTCACTGGACCAGGTTGGTCAGAGCTGCCCTGCTCCAACCTAGCCTTGGACACCTCCAGGGATGGGGCATCCACAACTTTTCTGGGCAACCTGTTCCAGTGCTCACCACCCTCTCAGTAATAAATTTTTTCCTAATATCTTATCTAAACCTGCTCTGAGTCTGCAGTCATTCCCCCTTGTCCTGTCACTCTGTAAGAAGTCCCTCTCCAGCTTTTTCACAGACTCCCTTCAGGCACTGGAAGGCCATAATTAGGTCACCAAAGCCTTCTGAAGAGAAGGCAGTTCCAGGATGAACAATTCCAATTCTCTCAGCCTCTCCTTGTAGGAGAGCTGCTCCATCCCTCTGATCATCTCAGTGGCCTCCTCCAGACTCGTGCCAACCCTGTGCTTGCTGTGCTGGGCACCCCAGAGCTGGATACTGGGCTCCAGGTGGGTGTCCCCAGAGCAGAGCAGAAGGACAGGATCACCCCCTTTGATCTGCTGCCCAGGCTGCTTTTGCTGCAGCTCAGGATGTGGTGGAAGGTCTGTCACTAATTCAGTGTGTACTAGTGGCACACTTAGTTAAGCAAGTATTTAAGTTAGTACACTAAGTACTGTGTGCCACTTATTAGTGATACACAATACTTAGTTTCTTCACTAACTCTTCACTATTTCCTAGGAGAGTAAATGTCTACTTTTTATTAATATTTTATGAAATTTATAGAGGCTAAAAGAGCTGAAATAGTAACAGGCTGCCCAATTACAATCTCGTTTTAGGCTGCTGCATTTTCCAATATGTTTAATAGATTGCTAACAGGAGTTTTTGCTTTAGGTTTAAGGCAAATATGCTCCTTTTCCCAACTTTTAACATTTCTCTCATATTTGTTTATGGGTAAATCTGCCAAACACTGTTGCACAGTTGCAGTCTCAAATTTCTTCTTCTGCATCTTCTTCCTGACAGTTGGTAGCTTCCTCCGGCTGGCAGGTGCATGAAAATTAATTGCAGGGGGAGAATTGTTTTGTCCAATCTGACCAGTCTGTTATGAACTGTTAGATCCCACTGACTCTGTTGAGCTCTGCAATGTGTGCTCAGCCAATACAGCAATGCCTCTACAGTTGCTTGGAAGTGTCACAAAGACAGAAACTCCACCACTTCCTTTAACAATTTTTCCAGTGGTTAGTCAGGCCCACTGTTGCAAATTTGTGCTTTATTCCTAATTAGAACTTTTCTGGCATCAATTTCCAGCCAGTGGTGGTGCTCAGCACAGAGGTGGATGCCTCTTAGGTCTCTCACTCTTTCTGTCAAATAATTGATTTTTCATGAATATCATAAAGGGAGGCTGAAATTAGCCCAGCAAAGCAATAAGAGACACATTAGATCAAGAAGTCTTCCTGCATGAGATGAAGGTAATTTTTTATCCTATTTATTCTAATATTCTATTGAGCTTTGCATCAAGTTAGTGGATACTCTTTAACCGTGACTTCCTCTGAGGCAGCACATTGTTGATGCTAATACTGAGAAAATATATTAATCATTTGGCCTCTGGCACACTGCTTTTGGTCTCTCCTCAGCTCCTTCTCCCATTGCTTAACAGGATGGTAATGGACATGCAATTTCTCTGTATCACTGGTGGCTCAGACATGCATAATCCAGATCTCTGCTCCACAAATGTGGGCTTGTAAAACTGTGCCTCTGGATTGCTTTAGGCTCCTCTGCATGTAGGTACACATCTCTTGTATGTGTAATCTCATTGTGCAGGCATAGGGATGCGTATGCAGATGCTCTCAGGCACTACATCTCCTTTAGATAATAGCATTAGCTGATAGCAGTTGATTTACAAGGTCTCTTGATGTTTTCATTAAGTGGATCATTTGTGCACTTTGTTTATTTTTAAATGTTTGCAGTTTAGGTCTTGTTGCAGCTCTTCCCATATGGAGCTGGCTGAAGTTTTATAGTTCAGAATCCAAGGAATAAAAATGAAACACAAGGTTCATCAGTTTAGACAGTAATTTGGTAATTAATGGTACTCAGTGCTTTCCCATACACCTGAAAAATCCAAACTGACAGAAAGTCTCTAAAGTCTTTTTCTGGAGAGAGGCCAAGGGGCTGTAAATTTGATCATGACAGATTTCCTGGTCCAGGATGCAGTTTGTGGTCAGAAGGATCTTTTGACAGATAGACTCATACCAGAATAAGCAAGTACCAGAAAGTCAGATTGTGTGCATCCTTCCTATTCCAGCATTGGTTCTTCCAGCTCTCCCACACCTAATGTATGTATTTCAGCAGTCTCAGTGTGGAGTCTATTTCTTTCAGCTATTGGATCGGTTCCACTTGGTTTAAATAAAGGTCCTAACTCTGGAAATGTTGGCATGTCAGAAATTTCTTAAATTCTGGATCAGAGGAGAGCATATTTCAATGTTTGTGCAGAGCAGAATTAAAGAAAAATCCTATTTTGGGAAATCTCAGGAGAAGCAGATTTAGAGGTGTTAAAAATATATTTTTTTTTTCATTTTAGATTCTTTCTATTATTAGCACTGTTACCTAAATTTAATCTTTCTTTTAATTATCAAAGATAATTACTGATACAGATTACTACAGGGCATAGCAGCCTATTACTGTTATTGCACCTAGCACTGCAATCCTGCCTGCTTTCCACTTGACTGCACCATGGATTAAACTTTTAAGGCTGGCCATTACAAACATAAGAACATCAGCAGGAAAAAATATGTTGTGTGTTTTTTGATAATGTTAGCTTTGAAGTAATAGCATAATATAGAGCAAGTGGCATACCTCATATCAGTTTTTTTCTAGTTTGGTACTGTAGTATTTTCTGTCCTATAAAAAGATCATGAGTTCCATGCCCATCACCATAATAATAATAAAAAATAATGTCAGGTGGGGTGGGCTGGGGTTTTTCCAAGTCACAAGGGATATGCTAGCAAAAATTTGATTAAAATATCCACTTCAAGAAACAGGGAATGGGAGTGCAACCCTTTTACTCTTCTCACTTTCCTTATGTGCCAGAAGGTATTGCTCCATGTGTGGGTTGATGAAAAACAAAACAGTTTTAGTGAAGTCTAGATAGAATGCCAAATGCCAGTGCTACTTTGGAAGCACAGTTTTGATCAGTGATAGCTTATCCAATCTCAAATAAAGCAAAACAATTCAAAACATTAATAAAAGTATCTGTTTGTCTTTCCTCTGCTAAAAAGCTACTTAGTGATTTCTTTCCTCGGCTGTTACAGTAGCAAAATTTGAAATGTTTTGAAAACATCCCTTAGAGCCACACAACAATAATTAACAGCATAGCAAGTGTTGAGCAGCAAGAAGCTGATAATGACAGAGTCCAATGTCGACTGAATGCAATTAATCATTGATACTACCCATGGAGCTCTGGATTTATACTCAGCCATTACAAAGCATTGATGGGGTCTCCTCTCAGTCTTTCACAATGTATGTATTAAGAGTAACTCTTCACATAAGCAGAAGAAAGCAGAAGGAATGCTTTGAGACTTGCATTGCCTAATGTGTGTGCTGTCACTCTGTTGAGCAGTGAGTGCTGCTGTTCTCTGAGGATGGCAGTATCATAGAGGAGCAGGAGCAGTTCATCCCCCTAATCTTCCCAGCAAACAAGACAACCTGCCGTATATATGTGGTCCCAAATTGGCAAGTAAGTGCCAGTGTAAGATAGAGGATACCTTTACACGACCTAAAAATTACCTTTCTCTGTACAGTTTTGCTTAGCTTAAGCAATAATCAGGGCTGTATGCATAGCAGTGACTTTGTAATTTGTATACAATCCATTCTTTTCCTTCTCTGTTTTTTCTGCCATCATCATCCACTTGATCAGTCCATACTAATGTATGTTTGGCATTTGAGAAGTGACTTCGGTCACTTCAGTCTCTTAACCCTGTAGTGAGCTCAGAGCAAGTGAAAGGACACAGGAGTTTGTCATGTTGCAGCGCACTTTAAAACCGTTCATGTATGACCCTGAAACTCTTCATGGATGAGTAAAAAGGATCTCAGTATTTCCAACTGTATCTCTTCAAACTCCATTCAAACACAACTCACAGTCTTTCTCCCCAAGAAAGCTAATAAAGGAAATAGTGACTTTTAAAGCTTTTAAACTGAACGGTGCAAGATATGCAGTCCTAGACCACCCATATCTCCTGTATACAAAAGTCTGCTTTAACTTCAAAATTGAATGCAAAGAAAATAATAGGTCAAAAAGATGAGTAATGATTGTTGACATGGATGGCAGGGTTTTTCAAGACTTTGAAGCCGGACTCTCAGAACTCCTTTGGTGATGAACACAGCTACAATCAGAGCCCATTCTTATTGCTGCCTCTGCTTCTTTTTTAGAGTTCACAGTTAGCCTATGGAGCATGAGCATGAAAAGTTGCCTAAGGTGAAGGCTTAACTGGATTCCATCCCTGACCTGATACTGCCGCAAAAAACCTGCACTGAAGTGTGGAGCATTTTATGTATTAATTTATTGATTTTTGAGCATGTGAAATGAGTGTACTCAAACTGAAAAAGATGTAGATTTCTGGGGTTTAGGCAAAAAACAGTATTATACTGAGGGAATGGAAAGCTCCCATCTGGCCAGAATTCCTCAGCTGAATTTCCTCAAAACTGGAACATATGATATGAACAGTTGTTTTCAGTAGGATATTATAAAATATGCAACTTTTGTCTACTTTCTGAGGTACCTCCTACATCCCAAAGCAATTTCATAAGAAAAGTCGGGAAAGCAAAGCAAGAAATAAGATTTACAATATTTCTTTCTAAAGAATGCCTGGCTTTTTGTTTTTTTTTTTTTTTTTAATTGTCATTTCTCTTTCAAGCCATTCCTCCATAGTGCTTTGGAGAGTGATAGATAGCCATTGCTCTCCTAATGCCTTGCTTTAAGTGAAATGTGATTCCCTTGTGCCTGATTTTCACAGCTAAATAGAAAAATGCAACTCACTGGAAATTCAATTTTCAGACAAGACATAAAACTTCAGAGCATGGGTGGTAATTACAGAGTCTACATAACTTTCCACAGAAGTAGAAAGTCCTTATTCCAATTTCTTAATCATCTTGTAGTCATGATTTTTCAGTAGTCCTGCATATCCCAGTGAGTTTCTTTTAATAACATCTTTCTGAACAGAATAGTCTTTTTTTGGCAAACATGAAACAAAGGAAATAATTTGTTGGGAAAGTACCATATGACAATAAACAAGCAGAATAAAAAACAACCAGTAGAGAAGACTGAAATTTCAGTCTATTGAAATACTGTTTTTCACAGAAAAATAGTATTTTGAAAGTCCCCTGTGCCCCCATAAATAAATAAATAAATAAATAAGCAGCAGAGCCAATAAAAGTCAGCCAAATAATTAATCAAGGTGTTTTGAGTAAAGGGAAAATTTAATTATGCAAGTTTGGGGTTTTTTCAAGGATGGTATTTGTCATGTGTCATTCTAGTCTAATTAAAGTAGAAGAAATCTTTAATGCCAGAGATACCTGTAAGGTGAAATGATCATTTTCCTTCCTATCACCTGTCATTTTCTGTCTTCTTCAGATTTTTTTTCATGGAATTCATTGTGGCACTCTTAAAAACAAGAAGGCTGTCCAAACATTTTTTCTTCTATGCAAATCTTCTTGATTTTACTCTTTACTGAACTGAAATCTATTAGTTTTGTCATTGGTATTAGTGGAAGCATTAATGAGAGATTTTTTCTGATCAAATGTCTATCTAACATGAGCACAGGATTCGTATTTTCCCTTTGTTTGCATATCAAGAAGCATAAGAATAGAACTGCTTGTTCAAGACAAGGAGTTGGGAAGTATCAGTGCCATACCAGTTATACAACCTGGGTTTTTTCTGTCTTATCACTTATTATCAGCACTTTTTTCACTTGTCCCCATCACAGAGCAAATGCCAGAACAGCTTTAGAATTCTGCGTCTTTTTCTGCCATACCTAAAACCATTTTCCTTTTACTTCTCTGAGAGTGGCTTCCATGAGCCTGAATTAATGACTCCATATGTGTGTTGGTTTCATGATGGACATTTAGTCTTCCAGGTATAATTTCCTGTAAAGAAAAGTAATTTTATTTCCAGCTGAATAGGCACTCTATCATACTACCCAAATCAAACAAAGTTATTATTTGGCTTTTTGCCAAGTCGTACAGTATAAAAGGTCATATTTTTAATAGCTTTGTGCTCCATGGTAATCAAATTTGTAAGCCTGGAGAAATAAACAACTTGAATATTTCAGAGTTCTCTGTGCAATTTAACCATTGCTGTTCTGTTTGTATGGCTCCCTCCTATATTAGCTTTGTATGGTGAGGTATAACCTCCTATCATACAAGAGCAGGGCTGGCTGATTTGAACTATTTGTTGCTAAACTCCAGTTTTGGGGACCAAACCAAAGGTACTCTTTAACAGGAATCAGCTGACAGGCAAGCAAGATTTCATTAGTGTAAACTTGGGAGCATGTAAGTGTTAATAACTTGCTTGAATCAACAATAATTAGAAAAAACACCTTGCTTTTAAAAGTCATTTTTCTTCCAGTTGACTGGGCATTGCATTTGTGGGAAATGGATGCTGATTACATGTAAATGAAATTTCTAAGGTTTCCTTGTATTTATTTTTTAAAAATAATCATGCCCTGTTGTGCATCAAGAATAATCAGTTATTGTTCAGCAACACCTCTATATAAAAAAAAGACCAGTGAAAGCTGTGAATCCTTGAAAAGTCCAGAGGAAAAGAGAAAATTTTGCATCAGCACTCAGTTATCTATCTTCTTAAACATTAGATTAACCTGAGGTTTTTGTGATTTTGTAATAGCTTTTGTTATGAATTGGCTTAGAGTCAAGGTACAATCTGAGTGGTGAGAGAAGATGAATTATTAACCTGTAACACAAGGGCTGGGAATTGAGGCTGCCAGACAGGACTGTTAGTGCAATGGCTATTGATGGCTCCTGGATGGAGGGAGAGCTTTTGTCTGTCTCAGAATAGCTGGGGCTGCTTGCAATAGCCACACTGCTTTGGTAATGACACCTTCCTTGGTCAGTGCTTTCATCAACCTGTTCCACTTTATTTCCTGGATTTTACCTTGCCTTCAGTTTGGTGGTCAGAAGTGGAGGTCCACAACCTTTGGCCACATTTCTTGACCTCTAGAGTAAGGCAAGACCCCAGTCCTAACCATTACTTTAAATAGTATCTCTTGCATTGAGTTGCTAAAAATAGTACTAAATACCATTTAGGATTTATTCTGAAAACCTAAGCAATATTGTCATGGAGACAGAAATCTTGCTCACCTGTTACAGATTTCATTGCTACAGTGCACTGCTAGAACTGTAATTTGTGTTTTGCCTATATACTATTCACTACAAAATTTGAATTCAAATTGCCTAAAAGTGTTAATTTAAACTGCATTGTTAAACCACATGGTGCTGACCCTTATTCAAAGTGAAAGAGTTCTTCACTGGATTTAGCTTAATTTACTTAGGAAATGTCCATATAGAATTGCAATGCATTTTAATTGGTCAGTACCAATTAAAAAAAGCTCCTCCAGTGCACCTTACCTGAGTATTGCTCAGACTGTTCTCTGTCTAGAGGAGGTTCTCTGATAAAAATCTTTGCTGTCCCAAACCTGTTCTTTAATGACTTTAGAGAAGCAGCTACGTGTTTTACCTCTGTTGGACAGCGCTTTCCTCATGACTGAGATTCACAGTAAAATACTGTAGTGCTCAGGACTCACCTCACAATGAGACATTGCTGTCTGCTCCAGAGTGATCCAGACTCTCTCCTGAAACTGCTTTCCCACATCAGGAAAGCCAAACCCAGCCTGCTCACTCCCAGCAGAGTCTGTCAGTTCTGAGAGCAGTGGCCAGGGGGCTCTGCTTTGCATTTTCAGTTCATAGGTCACAGAAGAAGTGGCTTTTGTGAGGTGATCCTGCATAACTTAGAAAATCTTCATCATCAATAGATGCTCCAATCTTTGACAAAGGTTCTTCAGATGTAGGGTCTTCAGTTGTGCATTGAAAAATGAGGAAAAAGCAGTACAGTTTGATTTTTACTCCTTTTTCTTGGCTCTCCAGTTTGTAGCCATCTTTTTCTCCAACCAACATTTTTTCTTGTGTGCTGAAGCTTTGTAAAAACAATGCTTTGGTTCAGAGGTGTTTTTCCCTTCCTTTGAAATTAAATAAATTCTTCCAGTGTCAACTTATTCTAATCTATATTTTATTTTCAACTTGCATCATCGCATAGAGAATAGGATTTAGCTGAACAGAAATATCAGCAGATTCTTGATATTTGAAATGAGACATCACAAAAATATAACACAAATGAAATGGAGTCATGAACATAATTACATTCAAAGGTCTGTGACTTCTTGTTGCCATGTCCATAATAAGATCACCATCATTTTGGTGCTGACTAGGTATTGATTCAAAAACCATTCTCCTGAGATGCAGTTACAAATATTCACAAGAAATTTTTTTTTTTGCTTGTAGATAAATTTAAACATGCACAACTCTGTTCCAACAAGACATACTAGATTGAAATCTTTGAAGAGGTAAATAATATTTCCATTAAGGGTAGTAAGTTTCCTTCTGATGCTTTTAACAGAATGAATTAAATCTCTGAGTGAAGACTTTAATTGACAAAAGGCTGATTTTAAACACTTCCTCTGTTTAGTGGGGAAGGCTCCAGGCTGTGCCTGCTCTGCGGGCAGCGTGGTTGTGTACAGTCAAACAAACAGCCTGTGACACTGACACATCACTCGTGTGGCAGCTCCATTCTGGATGAGGTGATTGATTGCAGTCCCCTTCCAAGGGATGCTGGGATAGACACAGTGTGACTGCAGCCAGGCAATTAAAAAAAAAAAATAAAAACTTAAAAAATTTCCTGTTTTAAGAAGTGTAGACTGTGGCTTACTGTTTAAACTCTGAAAGAATGATTAACACTTGATACACCCATCCTTCTTTGAAGACAGTGATGGAATACCTTACATTTTCATATGTTTTGCTGTTTCTCTCCAAAGATGTCTGAATCTGTTCCTTACTGGCCCATATACCAAAATGTTACATGATGTCACTGCCTTTCCCCCTTTGAATGCTATTTCTCTTCTCCTTGGACTGGAGATACATACATATTAAATCCATTTCTAATATATGTCACACAATTACATTAACAGTTTCTCTGAACATTAAGAGATTGTGCTGTCAACAGGCACCCCTGTTCCTGCTCTCCCAAGCACTGGGAGCAGAGGTTACAGCACCAAGCAGCTGTGCAGTTAATTGTTTGCCTGTAAAAATCTGATGGGCTGCATGATACTGCAGTGATATGTATCCAAACCAGAAGAGAAATCACTTACTGTTACCTTAATTCCAATCATTTGCATGGCTAAAGAAGTAAATTGTTCCCTTAAGACTTCAGGCTGCAGTGTGTAACTTTGGGCAGCCCCTGTAGGCATTTTGTAAGGGCACAGGCTCCAGACCAGTCAAAAAAATGAGTGTGATATTCAGTGAAGGAGCTGTCATACTCTGAATTAAAACATTTCAATGAACAAAGGAAAGTATTAATTGTGCTCTCATCCAAAACCCAAGTCTAATATTGTGAATGTGCTTCTAATTGTTTGGGTCACCAGGTGTTGCTGGTACAGCATCTATCTGGGAAGGAAGTATTTATGTTTAAAGGCATCTGAACAACACAGAGAGCCACAAAATGGAAAGGTAGAACAAAGAGATGGGTGGGGAGCAAGGGACAGGGCAAGGTTTCTTTTGCTTGGTTTTCCTTCCTGTTCTACTTAAACATTTGTGTTGCAGCAGGGAGACAGCAAATGGTTAACAGGCAAAGACAAAACCCACTGTGACCGTCAGGTCTCTGTGCAATCATCAGCAGAACTAGCTATTCTAGCCAATTTAATAGCTTGAAAATGAACTCATTAGTGGTCTTTTATCAGTGGAAAAAAGTCTATTAAATCCGGATGTGTGAAGAAGCAGTACGGAGGCTCATTTCCATCCCACTTGTGACCTGAACAAATCAGAGAAATGCTTTTCAAGGAACGGGGTCAGGCTTGACTGCAATAAGATATTTTCTACGCACAGCACCCAACTTGTATCTTCCCTTCAAGTTTCTGATGCAGTTAATTTTAATTTACAGTCTATTTGTTACTCCCCACATCCCTCCCTCTCACCTCCTTCCCAGTACCACTGTCATCCATAAACATGTGGGCTGTTTATACTTTATAAAGAGAAAATGTACTACAGTCTGTTGGATTTTTCGATAAACCTGCCCAGAGATGGCCTCTGACAGCTCTGGACTTCACTTCTCACTGTGTGAGGGAGTAAGTAAAGATTCAGATCCTCATCTGGAAGGTAAAGACCGCAGCAGAAATGCTGATTTAAATCAGTTTGTGATCTAGCCAGAGCTGTGGGCAGAGACAGTCCAGCCTTCTTTCTGCCCCTCTGGAGGGCAGAAAACCAAGTGTGAAGTGTATGAGATGTACTTTTCCCAAAAGAGGCAAAAGCACGGTTTCTGTCAGGGTATTGACTTTGTTCTCGAATTGTCTCAAAACTCTCTGTGAAAAGCTTTTCTACAGTTTTTGCTTCTGGCATGATGCACAATGTTAAGTAGCCTAAGGAGGATGAGACTCAAGTACATGTTGCCCTCAGAAGGTGGTAAATCCATGGGATAATTACAGTCCACAGTGAGTTTTAAACCTTCAGCCTCCTGAGGAGACAAGCATTTAAAGACTGTCATTGACAGAAACATTCAAAAACATCTCACATCCTGAATGAGTTAATTATCTTTATGGGACTAAATAAATCTAAGAACTGTTTCAAATACTTCTAAAGGATTGCATTTCCACAAGGAGTGATTCTATTGTTCCTGAAGAGTTGTAGCTTTCCCTGCATACATAGTGGACTAGCAGCACTATCTTCAACACTCTGTGGGAAAGGCTTTTATTTCACTTTTTCCTTGCAACTATTTGGTCAAAAGTTAAACTCATAATGGAATTAATTTATTTTTTTAATTTAATTCCAGACATTTTATGCACATGTATTTAAACTTACATTACTTAATAATATACTAGGATTACTTAATGGCCTCTCATCCTGCCTTGAAACATAACCCTATTATTCCAGTCTTAGCTCTCTTATGAATAGAAAATCCCAGCTATGATAAATTCCTTTAAAATGATGCTGGGATTTTACAGTGAGTCTGTGGGCTAGTTTGAGACCACCAAACTCATCTACTGCTGTCTGTTAAGCCAAGCATAAATCACAGATCTCTGTGGTGGAAATTTGCTTTATTAACCCCCTGGGTCACCCAGCTACCAAGGCAACGGCTTTCTGCAATGAGTAACTCCACAACTAAAGCATCAGCCACATGAAACCCAAATCCCTTGATTAGAACAGGGGCTGGTAAACCTCAAACCGGGCACATAAATACTTTCCAGAAGTTTGTTTAGCTCTTAGCAGAAGCTGTTCTCCTTCACTTGGTTTGAAAGGAGCAAAATTGAAAATTGTTTCCCAGGCTGCTTTGCCAGCCCAGAGCCTGTCTGATAACTTGATTCACATCTCAGCCTCAGAGCACTCTGCAACAATTCTCCTGTCATTGCCTTGTGTGCTCCTTCTTGCATGCCCTGGTCCTGGGGGAAGCCCGTCAGCCCAGGATATCTGGCCATGTTATTAGCTTGTCTTGTAGATGCTGAGAGAGAGCCTATCATGCATTTTATTGTGTTTCAGAGGATGGGACACAGGGGATGCTTTATCCCATGCAGTCCAAACTTAAATAAATTTGGAATTAAGACTAAGTATTTATTTAATGTTCTACAGTAAGCAAAAATCTCCTTTACCTAGGAAAAATGATCAACCCTGTTAGAACTTAAGTCTGGTTTAATTGCTGGATCTCTCTCCAAAGCATAAAAAAGGTCATAGAATTACAAGAATATGGTAACCAGGAAAATTTTGTTGAATAGATAACTTTCTGTCTGATTTAAGGAGTTAAGATTTGTGTCCTTGTGCAGCTGTAGATGTCCTGCAACACAGGCAGAGCGCCCTTGGACAGGTACCATTATTACAGAGCATTGCTCAATCTGCTTTCTCACTGAAGCTTTTGACATGCTGTAAATTTGTTTGCAAAATTCCACTGTGCTTTACTTAGCACATCTATAGACTGGCAGACATGTGCATTTGTTGCTGAGAAGCAATTTTATGTTGTCTGTACCCCCATTTTTATGTTTCAAAGTCTTTCTCCACACATCACTGGGAATGTTAACCTCTCACAAAGCAAGGGGAGAGAGCCATTTAAATAACATGCATACAGATAACATGCTGGCTTTTATTCTTTGTTCTCACAAAGTATGCACTGTAAAAGAAAGGAACATGGTCACCTATCCCCTTACTGTAGAAACTGTCATTTCTAATTCATTTACACAGGATGCTTAAGATGCCTTGAGCAAACTAAAATAGGTTTAAAGGAAAATTAATCTAGTTTGACTGGAGAAAGCTAGTAATTTTTCTGGAAGTGTAACACATTTGTTAAAGAAATAGGTTGTGCTGCTTTGTGCAGGACTCTGAACAGAACCTTTTTCCATGCTTCCCCCTCCCCATGAGGGAAAGCACAGGCAGCACCAAGCACCATCCGAGCCACAGTGACGGGCTGGATGCTCTTGATGCTCATTTTGGATCTGGATCTGGATGCTCATTTTGGATCTGGCTAGGGCCATGCAAGGTGACACTGATGTCCTTGCCCACTGTCCTGAGGGACACCTGAGCCACCCAGCCCGGTGGTGGCAGGACAGTGGTGCCAGCTTTGGATGCCTCCCAGCAATCAGAGTGGGAGAAGTGAAGGAGCAGGACCGGTGGTGCCCAGAGGGAGGAGGGTCTGGCAGGGTGGGCACTGCAGAGAGGCAGAACTGCTCAGGAGTGAGCTGATCCCTTGCTGATCCCTGTGACATTACCTGTCACCCTGCCCAAGTCAGAGGTGTTGGACCTTCTCTGCTGCTGAGCTGGGGAAGAGTGAGTGTTGGCTGAGAAAACTTCTCAGTTCTGCCTGCTTTTCTTCTCACATGTCAAGGAGCTTCATTTCTGGGTCTGTTTGTGTTGAAGGATTTTGGCTTTGCTGCTCTGTGAGCAGGGACCCAAAGCAGTGGTTTTGCTTAGGGTACTAGTGGAAGTATTTTGCAGAAATTAACACACTATTTTCCATTAAACTTACAAATTTACTTTTTTTTTTTTTTTAAGGAGAGATACACAATACTTACATGTTTTTCTGATCTTCTCATATGTACAGCTCTTGGTTAGTGTGGTGGCAATGTGACAATGTTCATGTGCTGTTCCTCAAAAAAGCAGTTTAGATTAATTAATGGCTAATGTATCAAAGTAGCAAGCCTTCTTTATGTGGATGAATACTTTCAAGAATACTGAAACTATCTTTCAAATGGCTGTATGTTGGTATTTAATGATGTTGTATAATGGCAATATCACTATTTGTAGAGTATTTTTATCACAGAATCATAGAATAGTTTGGGTTGGAAGGTACCTTAAAGATCATCAAGTTCCATGCCCCCTGCCATTGGCAGGGATGCATTCCACTACAGCTGGATATTTTTTTAAAGCCCAAAGTGGTTTTTATGACTGATTTCTGTTTTTTATGTTCATGGACTTGATGATCTTAAAGGTCTTTTCCAACCTTAATGAATCTGTATTTCTATGGAAAATATTTGCACTTCTCTTCTGAAAATGTATTCCAGGAAAAAGTTAGGAGCACAGTCAATTTTGGAATTGCAAATATGTCTTTAAAAAAACCAATCAAACTAACAACCAAATGCCAAGATGTATGATTAGGGATTTTTTGAAAAAAGGTAATTATAAGCTCACATGATTTCTCATGGAAAAACCTTGAGATGTTACACTGGTTGTAAATAAAGCTTTTTAGAAATAAGGTGAGCAGACTTCAGTTTTTATTTATGGACTACAAAAATATTCCAAAATTTTGTCCTGGGACAATGAAGAAATACTATTTGGAAAATATTAAGGTAAAAGCACTTTGGAGAATAAAGAGTATTTATCCATATACATATTTTTTTTAAAATCTGTACTCCATAAATATAGCATCTCCTTAATTTTCTTTATAGCTCTGCAAATCACCCTGCCATAGAACATGTTATGGATATTTAGTATTTAGAGCTAGGCATTCCTGCATAGCTGAGATATTTATTCTGGTACCTCACCCTGAAAAGATATTAAGTGAACCCTCCCAGATGTCCATGCCAGTACTTATTCCTGCAATGTTGTCTTCTGTGCAAACACAGGTGGTCTGTGTGTGCTAAAATAGCTGCACTGTTACACTGGCTGCACAGCACCTGTTGTGCAGGTTAGTGTGTGCCACACAGCAGCAACACCAAAATGGACATATGTGTTACACAGCAGCCACATAAAAATGGATATTTTCCAGGCACAAGTCTTTCTGGGTTCTGATTTGAATTCTCTAAGATTTCTATGTTTATGCTTCATTGTTTTTAGAGCATGATGCTCTTAAAGAACCACACAGATCATAGGTTGGCTGGGCATCCAGAAGGTCACATCCTTATATTTCATTATTGGTGTTGTGTGCAACCTAGCACTGTTTTAAAGTGGTTATTATTAGGTGTGGTTTTATTTTATTGTTTTATCAGAATCTCATTATTAGAGGAATGCATTAGATTCAAAATAACCGTTTCTCTGTTCCCTGCTCTGCTGACCAGCTGCACCTGAACTGCAGTTCAGGACATGCTTAAAAAAAATTTGCATTTTGTTCTGCTTTGATGGGTAGTGAGGAAAAAGAATTAGACTATCTGATGAGATGGGACTGAACTGTTGCAAAAATCCCTAAACAATGGTAAAGTCTACCTCCTTAAAAAAAAAAAAAAAAAGTGCATCTCATTAGTCCTCTGCTGTCATTTCCTGCAGGTTATCAGCTTTAGAGAACTCCTTTGAAGTGTCATATAGCTGGTTTTAAAATAGGAAGAAATTCTCTTGGAACTTCTGAAGAATATTGGCATTTTTCCTTTAATGAATTAGAAGCTGAAAGAAGACAATAGAAAAAAAAAAAAAGTGTCTTTTCTCGCCTCCCTGCTCCATCAGAATGCTGTCCTTTAAGCAAGATCTTTCAGGGATACACTGTCTTCTGACTGTTTTGGCTTATACCATAGAGAAACACCTATGAAAAGCTGAGAAAAGCAATGTTGTTCCACCAGTCTGCAGACTACTGTAAGTATTTATATGGTCATGTAAAGATTCCTAAATAAATTACAATGATACTGAAAAGATGACTGTAGTATCTGATAATGACTTATCTTTCTGAGACCTCAATGTCAAAATTTTCTTGTTCAGACAGATGAATTTCATGCAACTGTTACAGACAGACAGAGAAAATATAGTAGCTGTAACTCTTGTGTTGCTCCTGTCTAGTAAGACTGAGCTTTGGCAAAGTGATTGCATTATTATTTTGATTTAAAGGAAAGAAAGGTCATATTTTTCCTGAATAGAATTGTGTCTATGGAGGGACATATTATGTAATGCTGCCTGCATTTAAGGACCAAAAGGATCTTAAGATAGTACTGATTTAATCTGATGAGTAGGTTTTCTGTTGCAGCCATTATTAATAGGAGTTATCACTACAGCACTGAATGTTCTCCTTATTCCTGAAAATTATTCTGGCATAATTGGTTCACTCTGACTTCAGTCTACCTTTTTATAGCCACTATGAGTCCTGGGCAGCAGAGTCTGGGAGGTGAGAGATGCTCACAAACATGTATCGCTGTACCAGAGGAATGCACAAACATTACAGTATGTGTGAGTGACAGGAAATCACTCAGGCACCGTTTGAGCTGGGTCTTTCACCATCAGAGTCCAGCTGGTAAAAAACACACCAGGGAAGACCCATCTCAGAGCTGCTGCTGCTGCTGCTGTTGGCCACCAACAGGGGCAAGCACAGGACAGTTTTGGGGGAACTCAGCAGCTCCTCCAACACTACCATATCTGACCACAAGGCTGCTGTCTTAAAATTGTTTTTCCCAAACCAGAGTAGGTCAGCTTTCAGATGACTAAAACTCACTCAAGTACCTCATCTGTTCATTCCTGTTGCGCTCTATGTTTCCATTCTCTGTTTCCCACCCAACAATGTAAGGAATTTCTCTAGAGGACTAATATAAATAACTTTTTCCCCATGATTGAAATCCCACCACCAGTTTGTAAGGTGCAAAAACAGACAAAGTATGCTTCACTTTCTATCAGGCCTTTGTTCCATTTATTCTCTTTGCTTTTCTTCTCAGTTAACTTTTAACAAGAGTGAACTCTTTTGAACAAGCCCCTGTTCATTCATTCTACTACTTTCATTTATTTCCTGATGCTCACTGTGGACAGGAAGCCTAAAGATATTTCATTAATGAAGCATGTGAAAATGAACCAGGTGGACAAAGAAAGTTATTAATTAATTTTCATGTTTCTTGGGTATCGTGGTTGTGCAAAAGAGTTTGGCAGATTAAGAGCTCATTTTAACCTTGTACCAAGTGCTGACTGAAGGAACCTGGAAGTCAAATATTGGACTTGAGTATTCAGCAGCCTCTGTAGCACACACAGCTCACACCTGGGAGTTGAGAGCAACATAAGAGGCTGGATTTTGGCTCACCAAGCACAAGCCACAAATGCTCATCTGAATGGGGAATACTCGCAATAGAAGAAGAGTGTCTGTAACCTCAGATACACAACTGTTAGCAAGCAGTTTGTCATAGTATCATTTGAACTGGTCTTTTGATGTACATAGCACAGAGGAAAACTCCAGTAATACTCCTTTGTAGTATAAAAGGGGATTTATACATGAGAAATACTGGTCTTGTAAGTGAAATGAAAAGAGACTGAGGTTTGTGACTACTGTTTTTACTGTGGAAAACCAGGAGTGGCTGCGTGGCTCCCAGCAGAGGTGAGTGGAGCTCAGTCCTGTGTCTTTGACAGTGGGCATGAGGGCAGAGCACTGCCGCTCTGAACAGTCTCTCATCAGCCACTCACCCACAGCTGAAGCATTTCTTGAGCTCCACATTGTGATTTCCACTGCGGGAGTAACAGGGAAGAGAAGGGTGTTGGGTAAATGACTTGATTAGTGTACACAAATTGTCTAGCTGAAAACTGTTTTGTATGATAGCATAAAACCAGAGCCCATTGATTTCAGAGTGCTTTTAATTTACTGTATATGAGTTTTTCTTTCTAGAGCTGCCTTGGTGTAGCTTTCCCAGGTTTCACCTGATTTATGTGCCCATTCCTGTAAGTGCTAAATGTGCTTCAGTCATTGTTAATTGAGTCTGAGTCAAAGTCACCCACCATCAGAAGCATTTAGCTGCTAATCTCAGTCCCTGTGATCACTAATTTTTTGTTATTCAATGTAAGTTTCATCCCTTTGCCTGGATTCAGTTTCAGAAAACTTCCTGTTCTATTCCTCCTGTCCTACCTTCTGAGAGACCCAAAGTGTCTCAGCATCTCATTCCTCTACATTACACATTAATTTTAGAGTACTGATCAGACTTGCCGATGTTCACTTACCTAGAAAGCTGCTCCTATTTAAAAATCTTTTTGGATAGTGTTTTCTACCTCTTAAATGTAGGTAATCCATTTTCAGTTGGTATTTTCTAGTGTATTTTATTTTCTTTATACAAATGCTTCAGTACAAGTCCTTGTTTCCCTCTTACTATGAGTTACCATTTACTGAGATTAAATAAGCTTAGATGCTGAGATAGATAGATAGATAGATAGATAGATAGATAGATAGATAGATAGACAGATAGATTGATTCTGCTTCCTACATTTAATATAATGTGTTGCCATGGAGATCAGTTCTTCTCTATCTGACAAGTAACATTTAAGCCAAAGAAGGTATTGCCAAAATAGTTCAAAGATTGGAAATGTGATATTAAAAAAAAAATGCCACTGAGCTAAATTATTTATTTTGCTACTCTTTTTTGCTGTTCCATTTTATCTCTTCTCTCCTGAACCAGCTTTAACATCTCTGTTTCTAGTAACAGGACTGACAGAAAAGTCTTTCCCAGTTTTGCTCCATGAGCTGGATTATATGCATTACAGAGCAATGGAACTGGCACTTGTCTCCCTTGTCTTGCTCTCTGCTCCCTCATCATCAAAATCTGAAAGACTTTACTTCATCAAAGATCCATCAGTTAAGGTTTTTTTGATCCTCTATCTAGCATTTCACTGCAGACATTGCAGCACTGTGGGAAATGCACCAGTTGGGATAACTGAGGAGAACCCCTCTCCTTCTGGGGTTTAGACTCATCATTTTAGTTGTCCTTGGTACTTCTGCAGAACTCTTTGCATTGTGTGAGTAACTCTACTGGATTATCAATTTAGGGGTTTGTTCTTGGGTTTTTCTGCTTTAATTGGTCAGATGCACTGAATAATCCATTTAAAATACCCACTTGTCAGGGCAGAGCTAGACCATTTCTACCCTGTGTGTGTTCAGACACACACTGAAACACCAGGATAAAAATGTATCTCTCATTTTATTAACACCCTCGTGAGCATGACCACTTAACCCCTAACAGGGCAGTGAGGGCTGAGCTCTCAGAAAGAGCAGAACAAAGTCATCTGTGCAGTGGAAATGGCTGAAAGACCAGGAGCAGTGCATGGAGCTTTCCCAGAGAAAGAAGAGAAAAACTGTGCTGACCCTGAAAGCTTTCATACTGAAAGAGACATTTTCTGAGGTAATAATTAATTCATCTTTAGTTTGCAAAAGGCTCCTATGCAGAGGGCAGTGCCTTACTGACCAGTCACTACCATCATTGGTGTAGGCACATCAGCACAATTTGCTTCCAAAAAGAACTGACTGACTTTCATGTCTGTGATGTAAATGACAATGGTCTTAAGAAGAATTCTGGCTGACAGGAAAGGACATGGTGGAGTTTTCATAGCAAGTCACAATGAACCACTAGTTTGGGAGACATGAAATCACCTCCTGCCCTGCTAGGGAAAATCATTGCTTTCTTTATTGCATATTAATTTAAATTTGGAAAGCAAATATTTACGTGTTACAGTAAAGTGATGCTCCTTTAAGTATAAAGCATATTTTTCAAATTGATCAAATATGTTTTGCTAACAGCATTCAGCATTCAAATTTATAAAAAATTTGCAGACTCCATTTTTGGGGGAATTTGCTCAAAAATTGAATACTCCCCAATCATATTCTTTTAATTAGCAGAATAATTTCACCTCACAAAATGCTATCTTTTTCCCTAGCTTGATAGTCTAAGAAATGTGGGAAAGTCATAGCCAGATTGGTTCCCCTATTATTCTCGTGTCCAACCAAAATTACTCTAACTTAACCAAATAATTTTATTTCATTATTAAGTACTCCTTTAAAATGCAGCTAAGTAGTCAGTGGAGTTCTGAATTTCATGTAAATATCAGCAAAAGAATTTCAGGTGTTCTCTGTAGCTGAGAACTCAGGAGCAAGGAGGCAAGACCAATAGGATGAGTATATGTCATGTGAATGAGAAAGAAGAACATTTCTCATATTTGCATTTAATAGTTCTGGATATTTTTTATCTAAAATTCATTAGTCACATGAAGACCTTGTGGTCCACACTAACAGCTCTTCTTGTAATCCTTCAGTTTTTAATATTCACATTTGGCTTCACACTAGAGCTATTAGAATTCCTGACATTATCTGTCTTTGCCATAATTTGGAAGAGATTTAGGAAATATCCAGTGCAACTCAAACTCCATTGCAACTCAATGTCCATCACTGTGCTGGGTCCTCTCTAGCAGGGCTGTTACTCACCAGTCACCTCCCAGTGGTTAATCCTGCCTTGTACAGAGCAATTTCACTCACTGAACCCTGTGGAACATTCCCCAGGTGTCCCAAAATCTGGTTTCTTCAACCTTTATCTGCTGTCACCCTAATCTAGAATCATTTGCAAAAATGCAATTCTGTCTGAGTTCTAGAGGAAAATACCAGGCAATCTAAGCCCCACAGCACTCCCTGGTATATTTTTAACAAAGAAGATGCTGTCATGCACTCTTCATGATGTAGCACACAGCTTGATTTCTTTTTGCAGAAAGCATAATGAAAAAAACATATAAATGAGATATTAATTGTAACCTCTTACAGTAGGGCAGAATTGTTCTTTGTATAACTCTTCTGGATTTGGACATTATTTTCCTCCTTATTTGCATGAGTAGATAATCTGTTCTTTCACAGTTTAACAATAGCAATCAATATTATTTAAAAGGTTTCATTTTTTATATCAAGAAGTCATGACTTTGAGGGAGCAGGATTGATTTTTTAGAGCCTTGCCTGCTAATAAGTATCATAATTTTCTTCTATTTTAAAGAAATTCCTTTCTGGTCCATCCAGGTACCAAAAAGCTCCAGTGAAACATTAGTGTTTAAGAAAAAGCACTGGACATTTGTCAAAAGCTTTACTGCTAGCAAACTGCAGGGTTTTACTTCAAATTTCTACAGACTGTGCATTTTAATATTCACCCTGTGCTAAGAAAGTGATCTGGCAACTAATTATCTGAATATCTTCATGTCAACTCCAGTGCATATTCAGTGAATATTCAGTATATCTGTTCTGAAGTGCCATAATTCAGAAAGGGAATACACAGACCAGACTGGAGCAAACACAAGGCTGGGGGAAGACGCCATGCATGTTCTTCCCCCTGTGCTCATAGTCAGCAGACTTCAGTCATGGCAAGACTCAAGCTCATCTTTTCTTTGTACTTTATAAAGAAACAAAGGGTTTGCATAATCAGAGTTCTCTTCAGGAATGCAGGTGGAGTTCAGCTTCTCCTCAGGGCATGGATTGGCAGATCCGGGCTTGGACAAGAAAGGCAGCTTGGCCAGGTGCCCACTGTTAGTTACAGAAGACCTGAGATGTTCTTGCTGCCTCCGAAGTTACCATTTTCCCTGTAATACCCCAGGGGAGCCTACATCTTCTTCAGTTAATGAGAACAAATTAAGTTGCCCAGTCTTTTCTGGGCATTCTCATTCTCTCTTGCTCTCATTCTCTCTCTGTCTTTCTCTCTTACACACTCCTGCTCATCGCTTTCTGAGGGCAGAGCAGGCATGCTTGACATTTTACCAGTAGGAAAGAGGGCAAAAATCACCTTTGACTAAAATAGTTTTTAGGTAGGTTCTTAATGTGAAGTGTTGAGTGCTTGCATGTAAGATGATTTTCTTTTCCTAAGGGTTTTGGAGAGCAAAACACCATCCTGAAGGGCCTGCACAGTCACACAGCATTTCTTCTTTTGTGTCTTACTGTTTGCTGATGACAGCAAAGGGATGGACTGACACCACAGCCACAAGTCAGGTTTACTTTTAGATTCTTAAATCTGCTGCTGGCAGGTTGCATATGTGGAGGGCGTCTCTTGGAGAGTGAGCAGGTGGACTTATCCATCGTTGTTTAAAGTTGGCTCAAGTCCTCCTGCAGAACCATTGCCATGATGTTGTCCTGGGTAACTTGGTAGCTTGGGGGCTGGACAGTCAGTGCATGTGATCCCTCCCAGGATTTATTTGCAGACTCTTTGCTGGTTTACATCCACCTGCTTCCTTTTGGAAATGTGGTTAGGCTGCAGGACTAGAGCCGTGACCGCTCTGTCAGTGATGAATTACCAGCGTGCTTGTCATTCTCCCTGATCATGCCATGAATGCTTTATGCTGCCTTTAGCAGATGTTCTCTGATGCAAAACTTGAAAACTAGTTAGGATAAAACTCTCATCTGAGACAGTTTAGTAAACATTTATAGTTCCAGCCTCAGGATGCAATCAAAGTGTGGATTCTTCTGTTTTTAACAAACAGTGCTGGAAAGCCTGCAACACTTCCCTTCCGCTAAGTCTGAATGTTCTTCCTTACATATCAAAATATCGGGAAAGACAAATGACTATGAAAATGTTTTCATCAGAAATGCTTGTCCTCAAGCTGTCCAAAGTAAGGCTTTGATTTGGGTCCTTGGCTTTGTTTTGGCCAGTCCTGATGCCTGCTGCTGGCATTATTTTAGATTTTCAGAATTCTTTTAGAAATTACTGGCAAGATCAATCAACAGCGGAAGAAAACACCACCAAAATTTTGCTGTACATTCTGAGTGCCTCAGTGTCCTTCATGCTCTCATAAACCACTTTATCCAAATACCCCATCTTTGTCCAGAGTCTGCTGCACAGTAGGAGAATATTATATATCCCTCAAAATATCTTTGAAACATTTTTCTTCATCAGCATCAAAGAAATCTTTTTTTGCATTTGAATCAGAGCAAAAGATTTCTTAGCCACCTTTCCTCTTATTTATGTAGGTTTTATTTTAATGCTTGTACAGTTATCCTTATTTACAGAACACCAATTTAATGAATTAATCTTCTGCTTAATTTTATTAACCTGCTTTTATCTAATAGTGTTTTCTCATTTCTCTCTGTTTAAAAATAATGATGATAAGCATTTTCTCTGCTGTCTCAGGTGCAGCACTTACAAGAAACGTTTTCTCTCATATCACAGAATCATAGAGCAGTTTGGTTTAGAAGGAGCCATAAAGATCATCTAGTTCCAACTCTCCTGCAATGAAAAGAGGCATCTTCAACAAGTCCAGGTTGCTCAGTGCCCTCATCCAGGGATGAGGCACCCACGACCTCTCAGGGCAACCTGTTTCAGTTTCACCCCTATCATCATTTTTTTTCCTTATATCTAGTCTAAATTGCCATTATTTCAGTCTGAAAACAGTAGCCCTTGTCCTGTCATCTTCCTCATGAAGTCTGGTAGGGCATCTGCAATTCCTAGAATATAAATGTTTGAGGAATTTTATATGTTTGGTAAGCATCTTAAAAAAAAAAAAAAAAAAAGTTGAATGTTAGCTTTGATAAAAGGACCAGTAAAGAGTTAGGGGGAATGGACAATGTTGACCAAGCAGTGCAGGCAGATTCACATCTCCATGCAGATCTGCAGGGATTACTCCTGTGGGGGTGTTCTCCACAGGCACCTTCTCGTGGTTTCTGTAGTCAGACTGCCAGCTCATATTGCTTGTGGCACTGCTTTGTCAGGAGAGGATTCTGAAATATGGTGAGCTGAACTCAAAAGGACTCCTGAATTTTTAGGGTAGTTGAGTACCAGGAGAGTGTAGCTCCTTTGGAAACTGTGGAGGAGGAACAGAACTGAGGTTATCAGTGCTCTCTTTGCCATCTGCAACCAGCCATTCTGTAGTTTTAGCTACCAAGAGGCAAGCAAGCCTGGTCTCTCTCTTTCAGATCATTGTTGTTCAGTTGACTTTCCTTTCAAGCAGTGTGAAAGAAAAATTGCTGCATTAATAAGGAAATACTTTATTCTCTGTAATCACACAAAGAATAACAATATTTTCGAGTGACAGGGTAAGACAAAGAGGAGTACTGTAGCTGAAAGTCAGACTTGAACATTTAGTAGAAAAATGAGTTTTGGGATGCATAGAATTTCTGTTTAGGCTAGATCAAACTAATTTTATGAATCGCTCACCCAGCTCAACTTTCTTTTTCTATCTCATTTTCCTTTTACAAGCTAAAAACAAATACAGAAAACATCAGTAGACCTTGAAAAACGCATTAAGATTGAGCACAGGGCTCTTCCTTTTTTCAATATATCTCAGCTAAATTGAAACACCACTATATTTTTAAGATGACAGCTTTCAAGAAAACATGATATCAGATTTAACTTCTAAAAAAGACTGTGTTTAGTTCAGGAATTACATTCAATTAGGAATTTATGTAATGATATGCTATAGAATACGTTGCAAAGAACTATTAAAAAAACCTACAAAAATGGAGTGCAGCATACCAAATTATTTTAAGCTTTGCATGTATGTTGCTTTGTCTTTAAAGGTTGTTAATTTTTAAGTTATAAACCAGAAAGAACCTACAGCCAAAGGCATTCATAATGATGTTAGATTGAAGAATATCCTATTGGATTTGTGAGCACGCACTTCCATTTTTTTTTTTTAATTTTCCTTATTACTTTTGGGTATGAATTGACATTTCCATCCCCAAGAACAGAAGTTTCAAACAAATTCCTTAGTTCAGTAGCCAAGCAGCTATGTGCCAGCACTTCAGCTATGGCATGGCCTTTTGCATAGGAGGATCTGAGTTACAAAAGTAGATAAAATTAATTGGCCCCAAAATTCAGAGGTGGGCATAGCTGGCAGTTTGGTCAGACCTACTGATACCTCATCACATGATCATGATACCTACTGTACCTCTGTGGTGCTTAGGAATGAAGAAAAACTTCCCCTTCTTAAATAGAGACATGTGAGGCTGTCCAGTTTCTGAGCAGGGTCTGCAACTTTCTGTCCTGCCTAAGGCACAGGGCAGTTTTTCTATGGACTGTCAGCATGAAATCCTCATCTTTATGTCCTTTGTGTCCCTGCTTATCCTGTCTGCAGGACATAGGAAAAGCAGATTTTTCAAAACTTGCCTTCTGCAATGCTTCTTCCATTTAGTTTCGATCTTCGCATGAAAATCTTTTTTCTGAACTCCATAAAACTTTCAGAACTGCTTAGGTTGATTTTCTTCTTTCCAAAAAAGGCTGAATTCCAGCCTTTCTTCCCATCTGAATGAGGACTTAGGACGTTCACTCTTAACTGAAAATTGTTTGCTAGTTACTCTTTTAGCCAGATAGAAACATAAGTTTCAGCCATAAATTCTTGCAGAGTGTTGCTGGAAGTTACAGTCTAAGCATAAGCCATCACAATTTCATTTCACTTCCAGGAACTTTTACATTTGCTCTTTCCAAAGCAATTCAGTGAAAAATGTGACAGTATCATAAGTACTGAGAAGCAGAGATCTGATAATTCAAGATGCAAATTGTTTCTGCTAAAATTTACTAAAGTATGGCTTTGATTGATGTCATGACTGAAAACTGCCATGACTGATGGCATTTTGATGGTGCCTGTGAAATGGAACGACCTAAGGCTTTAGATCATCCATCATGTGCAGATGCTTTCTTTACTGCAAGGATTCCCCCTCCTAAAATGTGGTTTGCCTGGATGGGTTAGAGTTGGAGCAGCAGCATTCTCCATGACATCCTGACTCAAAGCTAATTGAAAAAACTCTGCCAGGTCTGATGCTCTGCAGACGTTTTAAGTTTATTTTAGAATTTATCAGGAGAAATAAAATGCTGACACACAGGCGTTGCACACATGTCCTCTCTTTTCTCAAAAATCTGAACCAGTGGAGATGAGTCTGGCATTTAGAATTTACACATGGTTTAGTCATGGCAGGATTGTTTTCTGGACTTGGTGTTGATATGAGGTTTTGGACCTAAAAGTTAGAAGTGTCATTTCTCCAGCTGAAGTTCTCCTGTAATTAGAATACTTCTTTTACTGAGCAGTAAGGTGCTGTGAAGGAAACATCAGTGATGCTCCATGAGGGACTTTGCTGCTCATATTGATACACATGTAAGGGCTTAGATGACTGTGCTGATAGGCACAAGATAAGCAGGTAATATGAGAGTGCATAGATAAGATAGTGTATTATGCACTGTTATTCTGCTATATATTCTGTGTGATAAGTTGTGCAGTGCTATTTAATTCATACTTACTATGTACAAGATTGATAGATTCTGTTTATAAATAGCCAAGTACACTGACACTAAGCCAGTCTTAGATTAAAAAAAACCAAAACAAACCAAACAAGGGATTGTTTAGCACCCTGCAGACCTTTTCAGTCCATCAGGACCATTCTCCTGACCAGATTATTGTGTGGTGCCTGACCATATACCCAATTTACCTGTTCATATCCCTAGGAGGGGAGAACTCTCCTCTGAAGGTGCCAAGGGTGACCAGAGAGGTAACAGCTGCAGAGAGGAGGGGTTGCTCTTATTTTAAAGTAGAGACTAAGCTAAGACCTTTGCCCTTAGTTTGAAACATGTGGTGGCAGATGGGAGAGGCAGGAACTTGGGGTGTGATGGGCATGTGATAAGGGATGGGAGAGGGAAGAAATTGGGTGTCAAGTCTTAGATTAAGGACTCAAGTACATTCAAAAGAAATACAGGTTGGAATAGATGAGGGGAGACTTGACAACATGAAAGGAGAAGACAAATTTGCATTTTTAGGACCCAGCTAGGTCCAAAATGTCTAAACCCTAGCCTAAAAGCAATTTTCAAATGTTAGCTTATTTTTAAAAATATATGTGTGATATTCCAGTTCAGTAATACTCGATGTCACCTGGGGGAAAGCTAAGATCACATGTTAAATTTTCATGCTGTCATAACTTGACTTATTCAAGAAATATTTTTACCAAGGGGATTTGTATTTGCCTGAGTGACTCAACATGCCAGGTGACTGAAGTACCTTCAGCACGTCCTCCTCTCTAACACTGACTACATGCAGGTTGCTCACTCTTTTATATACCATGTATACTTAATAAAAAATACATCTCCTTAATAAAAATATCCACTCTTGCTAAAAATAACTTGAAAAAAATCAGTGTTGTAAAAACTCAACAAGAAGAACATCTCACTTGATCAGAACATGTTTCTGCTTCATGCTCTCACAGCAAACCTCATCAGGGTCCAGCCCTCATAATCTCCCTGTGGTGTTGCCCCATCCTCCATTCAGAGCCACCTTTGGCCCAGCACAGTTGGGTAACACTGTCATGTAGCCCTGAAACAGGTATTGTCATAGCTAAAACAGACCATGGGCTCTGTATTGAGTTTTTAAGGCCTCAGGACTGAGGCTTGATAGGTTTACTCCATCTGAACTTCTACTGACTTGCCTGCAGCTGTTATTTCCCTGTTTTATCTGTGACAGCAAATTCTTTAATGGAACAGGTACCTTTGGCTATTTTTTTTTTAATTTGTTTCTCTTTGTGTGGTACAACCTACAGCCTTATACAGATATCAGTAACAAGCAGTTATAGAAGTATAGAATAAGAAGTAGCAGTTTTATAGCAGTGTAGAATAAGATATGTATGGTTCTAACAGAGCAGTGTCATAGAGAAGAATGCAGACTGGAAATGATAGCAGATGCCTTGAGAAATGGAAACAGGATGGGCAGAGATACATGCAGGCCTGGGGTGATAAGAGACAGGCACAGGTGAACACTGAGCCCCTGTGGTTATAGACAGCTCAGAACTGGGCAGTTAAAGAAATGCAGACAGGGAGATGGAAAGAAGTGGGTTTGGGGGTAACTCAGCACAGAAGTAGTATCTAACATATGCAAAAGTCATCTTGTAAGAAAACTTGGATGCGTGGAGCTGCAGACCTGTGAAAAATGAGCAATGCTTCAAAAACATGTTACCAGGCATTTAAAAATAACCTGAGTGCATTCTGGAGTGAGGAAGAAGAACCTACATGGATGTCATGCTAGTCCTAGTGCATGTCTAACAAAAATTGTGTGCCATTGCAAGGTGGAAATGTATTATTTTCTTTTGCTTGTAGTTCTTTTTGAGCCATCCTGGCTTATTCTGCCCTCAACATTAAAAACATAAATATTAAGAAGCTGGTTTGGTTGAAGGTGATCTAGAGTTCCGTTCTGCTTCAGTATTACACTAGCTGGGAGTAAAGTCAGGTGAAACAAATGTTTGTTCAGTATTAATGAACAAAAATGCACTCTACCTTGGCATAAGACAACTAAACCTTAATGACAAATAGTTGCATATTTTTGTTCCTAGCACACCATCATATATCTACCACAGCTTTAAATTCCTGTGTTAGTCTTCATTATGCATGAAATGACACAGTTCTGTTGATAAAAGTCTCTTACCTTCAATAAGGCAACAGAAACGAGAAATTTGCTGTAATTGCGTAGTTTTAAGTCAGAATGGGATTTCTACCATCTAAGCTGTGTTCACCAAGATATCTCAGGATCTGAAAGAGCAGAGGAGGCTTTTAGTTTTTGTTCTGGGCCCTAAATTGGTGGAGGTGTGAGATACCCTGGTGCAGTTCAGTATCTGCTGTCGCTGGCACGTCCCTGCAATCTCCCCACACACGGGTGTGCACACAGCTGGGCTGGCAATGTGGCTTCAACTGAACCGTGCCCTAATCAGGCTTTCAAATGAAGATGGAGCATAATTAAAGGCAGTGTAAAATAACCCACAAGGCACTAACACATTTCAACAGGCCCTAGCTCTTTTGACATTTATATCATAAAAAAACATATTTTCTCCTCAGGGGTGCAAACCCCAAAGGTGTTTGATTTGACCTAGCTGGGGAGGCTCATGACCTCCAAAAAGATGTGCCATGCCTTGCAGTATGCAGCTATAAGGCATGAAAACATGTTCATCTTTCTTTCTGTTTCCCCGCCACAGACAGCAGCCTGGCTTGGGGCCTCAACTCACATGCAGAGAACAGCAGCAGAAAATAATAATTCTGTTCTACAGAGGCAGCAGTGCTTTGAATGTCACCTCACACATCAGCTACTTTTTTGCCTCTCATGCATGGATGTACTTACGTTTCCCAGAGTGGTAGAAATTTTTTGCCTGCTCTGTGAACTCATCTGTTTGAACCAAATGAGCTTTCAGGTGGTAAAGGTGTCTAAACAGTAGACAGTAAAGGCCACCCAGGAGCTGTCAGACCTCAGGTGGGACATTTCTCCAGCTTGGGCACAAACAGAACAAAAATTATGGCGAATTCAGGGCAACTTCTCTTTCCTCCATGAATGCATAGTAATGGGATTCCTGCTGTCACAGAGGAAAAAGGCTGGTTTGGGATAATTAGTGAGCTGGAGTGTAGGTGTTTCAAAGAGTTATATCCTGTTCCTCTGTTCCACCAGGACTGTGTGATCACTGTGACTGAGAGAGTAAAAGAAAGAAATCAGTCATTTCATTAGAGTGGCTGCTGAGGCAGAAGTTACACTACTATGTGCATACATTCACTCATTATTATTTCTCCAAAATGAGAGTAATCCAGTGGGTCTAGAAAAATATTTGTGGTCAGGAAGAAACAAGTAGGTGTCCAGCACTAATACAGCTTCCTAGTATTAGTCTGGTGGTTTTGGAGGAAAAGTGGGACTTCATGAGTGAAACCCCATCTGGGACAGATATTCCTATCTGCCAAGGTCTGTATGAGCTTTTATGGGGTACAAACTAGGAGCAGGGTGGAGGTGAATATTCAAGAAAACCTCCTGAGTAGACAGCAGAGGAACTGGGTCAGTCCCTTTGCACCTCAAGTGTTCAGGGTGTCCAGAGGCTCCATCATTTTCTCACTGTCCCAAAGTGATTAGCCACTACTTAATCCATTTCCCCATCTCGTCATCTTGTAAATGAATGTGGCATATTTCTCTGAGAGACTATGAGACTGCTAAGGCAAGTAAGTATTTTTGTCTTGACTAGAGTAAATAAATACGCACGGACTTCAGATTCCAAACATACTTCCCATGTTGTTTACAAAAGATACATAGAAAAAAACTGATGGACTGTTATCAGGAATTTATCAGAATGAATGAGAAGCCTGTTAAATATATATATATATATATATATATAATATAAAGCAGCATGGTTTCCAGGGTTGATATAAAAAGGTAAATAATTTGGTAATTATGCTGCTCTATATTTCTATATACTTTTATATATATATAAAGTATTTCTGTATACTTTTCTTCTCAGGCATTCGTAAATCTCTGATGAAAAAGCAATTGTTTCAGAGCAAAGGAACAGTAGACAAAATTTGATGTAATATTATTTAAGCATTGGTTTTAATTTGAAATGTTTCCTGTGTTTTCCACTGTTGCTTTGCTCGTCTTCAACAAAAAAAAGACAAATAGTTTTATAAAGCACCCCTGAGGAGGTAAAAATCTCTCATTTGAGCTCAGCTGTTCAAATTTAGACTCCTCTGAGCTGTGCATTTTCCCTCCCCCTGTGATGCTGGGAGGCAGCAGGAGGGAAGGCTTGGAAGGAAGGGTGGCCTTGGCTGCTCCTGCTGCTCACAGCCGTGCCCGTGGGGCAGGGCCCCTCGCTCGTCCTGACCTCTGAGCATTTGGTTTGTGATGGGAAAATGCTCTCCACGTCTGTGTGTCTGCTGATGGGCCCCTGTGAGGCTGGTGATGGTGTGCAATCCCACAGGCAGGCTGGGCTGCAGCCCTCCAGGTGGGCAGTGTCCGGCCTGTGCTGCTGGTGGGACACATCTGGGCAGCTGGGGCCATCTGAGCACACAGGGGACTTGTACAGCTTGTGTGGAAATGTAAAACAGCAGCTGAAGCAAAGGAAGAGGAAAAAGGATGGAAATGGTGCATTAGGGCTTTAGTTTCAAAGCATAGTGCTGTTATAGGGTACTAAAGAGACTGATGGCCTAGATGTTTTCAGAACTGCATGTTCAACATATCCTGAACTACAGGGGCATAACTGAACAAGACACAGACACAGAGTTGTGCACCTTTAGACATCAAAATGCCTTTTAAAAATCTGGCCTTCAGTATTTTACATCTATATTGTAAAACTTCGACACCTCTAAACTTCTAAGAATTTCAGCCTTCGTATTCTTTGCCTACCTAGGCACTCCTGATATTTTTTCATTTGGTATAATTAAACAACAGGAGAATTGCAGGTAATTCTCTAATTGGGGTATTATGATTTGATATTTTCTTAAATTAATTTTTAATAATTATAAAACTGCTGGGCTTCGTGGTCTGTAGTTCATCAAGAGCATTGAAATAAGAGATAATGTTAATAAATTCAATCAAGTGCTTATTATTGTGTTTTACAGGTAGTTTCAATGGGTTTGACTTTATTAAAATAAAAATTGATGTTTTTTTCTTGTGACATAAGAAAGTACAATAAATTAATGGTTATGTTTCTTGGCTCATTCAAGAGGTAGCAACTTGATATTGCATTGTTGCTGCTAATTATTTCTGCAGTGAGAACATGTATCACTGTTCCTTTGAAGGAGTAATGGCAGATAAGAATTGTTTCTAAAGATACCACCAGAAAACCTTAGCTGGGGAGGGAGTGAAACAGTTCCTGAATGAACAAAAGAAGTAGATTATTCCATGTAAATTCTATGTGTTATAAAACTACTTCTGATAGCTGAATAACTGCTCAATACCACAAACAGATGCTTAGAAAGTTTTTCAATACTTAACCAAAAGTCAACATGTTTTCACCTGATGTATAAGTGCTCCTGACAATAATGTTTGGACACTGTGCAGAAAATCTATTGCTGTCTTACAAGCATATTAAGAACACCAATAAGAACAAGATTCAGTGGAACATTTACACCATCCAAAAGGAACAGTGAATAATTCAGCAGAAATTAAGAGAAATTCCACCAGAAAGAAAATTTCTATTTCAAGTCTAACTATATTTGCTTGCTTTTTCTGTGATCAAATTTAATCCAATATAAGGAAGGTATGGTAGTTGTGGAGGTAAAATTATAGTTCTATTTCTTATGGAAAACAAAGTTTGTTTTACAGTGGACTATTCCTGGATATTGCTTTATTAATTGAGTTTTACTCTGAGCACTATATTAGTTCCACATGTTTATCATTCTTCCCTGCACATCTGTGTTGCTGTGGGAGCTCTGAGAAAATGTATAGAGAAGGACTGCTGCTGGTTGTCATTTAGGGCTATGGTTTTTTTAAAAAAAGGAAATCATTCCAGAGATTCTTAGGGAATACTTCAGGTTTCGTGCCTCATAAGCTAAATAACATAAAAATAATGAGACAAAGCAATAAAAGACACCCAAGCATTGTTACACAGGTTTAACCAGTGTATCTGTAATTATGTCACTGAGTTGGCTGATTAGGCTTAACAGCAGTTCTGAACCAAAAGGCAGCCTGTGGTAGCTGTCCCAGGATCCCTTCAGTGTTGGTGTGAAAACAGCAGTTGGAAGTTGCCCATCACAGGCCACATTCTGTGAGAGAAGGTGACTTCCCAAAGCACAGAATGGATGTGCTCTGCCAGGTAGGAGGTGAAGGTGTCACCCCATGACTGCTCTGGGAAGTGATTCCCTTCCAAAGCCATACCCCCAGGCACATTTGTGTGTTCCCTAAGGACCCTCACTCTGTAGTCTTGGTTTCAAGGGCTTTAATTTGGTTGTAGAAGAAGGATTACAGTGTTCTCTGGCTTGGTAGCAGATGGTCAGAGAGTTGTGATGGCTGTGCCTGTCACGGTGAGGATACCAGGGCCTGTACCCTTCTGCTCTGGCAAAGGTGTCAGGAACCTCTTGAGAGGACATGAGTGAACAGTTTTCTTAAATTACAGGTAATTCAGCTAAAAAATTCACCACCAGGGCCCTGAATACATAGCAGTGACATCTAAATATGCAGAGCTGATTTAGATCCAGCTTTCTGAAAAGAAATCATCCTTTGCTGCATCAGCTCTCAAATTTACTTTTCATCAAAAATATGCCCTCTTAATGCCCAGATTTTCAAATTCTTATACATTAATTTGAGATCCTCAGGCTTCAAAAGATGTGAGCAGTTTTGGATGCGTCCCCAGTACCACCAGCTCCTAATAAATTAGTTAGAGCCAAAGTCACTTATTTTGCAGGCAGTGCTTAGTTTTATGTGTCAAGGTGTTGTATCCAGGTTTTGAAAATAATTTCTGGATGAACAGTGTCAGGTTCACCTGCTTTCATTCTCCCCTTCCAAGACAGGTCCCTTGGATATTTATTTTGTCATGATTACAGGAAGTAGAGCAAAATTGCATGTTTTCTATCTTGGGAAGTCTTGACACTTGTAATGGGAAATTAATTGGGAAAATAATGGCTATTTAAAAGCCTGATGCACTACAAAATGCCAGAGAGCCTTTCATTTCTTCCTGGTTTTTGATATAGATCTATGGTGAAGATACTTATATCACTATAATTTCATTGTTTTACAGCCTAGTATGACATAGGTATCCAGAAATATCTTGATATCTAAGTGCAACAAATAAAATATCTAACAATACCATTTTCTAGAACTCATGTATAAAAACTTCATTAAGAACTTCCCACAAGTACATAACAAGATATCTTTGTTATTGACCAAAATAATTGCATCCAAAGGGATAACTATCACACCTCCCCAATACTTTTGTCTCTCATCTTTATCAATTCGAGTGCAGCTGTGGGCATAATCCTGGCAAATTAAAGCAAGGAGAAGTTTTGCTGAAATCATGGTATTCACAGCATAATTGCAATCTCTAACTGTCTAAATGCAGCCTGTATTTTTGCTCTGCTCACCTAGGCAAGTATACCAACTAAAGCATTTAGTTCCTAGTCACACAGCTGACATTTTCCAAGATATTTTTGGTGAAAGTGTCTCTTTCCATAATAGTTTTTGACACAATGGGATCTTGATTACATCTGTGATTACTGGCTGCTGTTGTAATGCAGAGTAGTAATGACCTCACCTCCAAGAAAGGACAAGTGAAAAACTATCAGATAAAATAAATTAAAGGTGAAGAAGAGGTCTGAATTTGCTTGGAGAGTCATCATCTTTGGAGGGATATTTTCTTTCTTCTCTTTATTGTCAATCTCTCTTGGTTTTGCCTGCACTGCATGTGACTCTCATGTGACTCAGTACTTTTCCTTTTGAAATCAATAATCAGTCAAATTATGTGACACTTATCCTTAAACCAATATATTTTTTGCTCTGTTCATAATCAGTAAATATTATTCAAAACAATTTCTCCTTTTTCCTTGGCACATTATTTACTGAAAATTATTTATACATATGCATCTCTGTGCATGAGAAAACAAACATATTTACATGTTCTTGAATTGTTTTACCACATCAGTTAGATTGCCATACATACACAAGAGAAAAGAAAATTAAAGACTAGCTTTGAACTGAGCAAGAGACCAAGGATTGTGTAATGACTGTTTTTTTGGAAATGGGGCTTGTCAGATTCATAGTAATGATAATTACTCTAGTGTTCAATGTTCGAACTATTTAGTTCAAAATTGTGACATTCAGGGGGATTGCTTATGTTATTAAACACTGTCATCATCTAGTGGCCAATTCTTCCATGGTACAGCACTTAAAATTTAAATTCTCCAGAGACAGAATAATAAAGAAAATAATAAAGAAAAATAATAAAAAGCCTTAAAATTGAATATTTAGCCTGTTCTGCCTGCAGAGGTGTCTTGCTGAGTAGCTAATTTGAAACATAGCATATTACAGCATCCAGTCACAGCTTTGTACTTCTGCCACATCTTCCTTGAGGAGGTTTCACAGTATTTTGCAAACGTAAGGAAAGTTCTCATCATTACCAGAGGCAGACAAGTGTCAAATCTATGGTACTAATTATGAAATCAATGTTTCATTTACATTTTTAGTCCCATTAGAAAGCAGAGTTGAAAGACACTTTCAGGCATTACACCTGCCTGTTGGTGACACTGACAAATAGAGGTTTTACAGTTGAATCATAATCTTTAAAAATGTTTGCCCGTCTTCATTGTTCCTCAGGGAAGAGCTTACGTGAAAAGAGAAATGCTAATACCAGAAGAGAGCAAGGCAGTACAGGCTACATGCAAACTGCTGTCTAATACACTATTAATTAACTTGAAAAGATGGCGGGGGGGGGGGGGGGGGGAAGAAAATGTTTTCTGTAATTTTTCTCATTACAAGTTTTAAGGAGTTCTTTAATAGAGAGACCAATTTCTCATTCAGGGTAAGGTAATTTTTTTTGTGATGTCTGAACCACCTCTTGGGTGCTCTGGTAGATACTTCCCATGTGGAAGGATCCGAACCTCAGAACTGGGAGGAGCTGTCCCTTAGTTTAAAAGGCTCTGAGCAAAGGGTCTCTCTCCTGCCTCCCTGCAGGGGCACCTGCTCATGTCCTGAGGAGCGCAGGGCTCATTTGAAGCTGTCCTTTTGCAGTGCGAGTGGCGCAGGCAGCGCCGCGTGCCAGCACGGCGTCCTTAATGGATGCGCCACAGAAAGAGAGTGACTCCATTAAACCCAAGTACAGCCCTTTAATTCCCTTTGGTCCTGAGCACTCACTTATCGCTATCTCACAGCATCCTACATCCAAATCAAACCTGCCAGCTGCGCCGAGCTCCAGTTGTATTTAATTTAGTTAGTTAAAGCTGCACCTCGACTTCTCCCTCCCAACCGCAGACAGGTTCTTTTCAAGCGGTGCTGAGTGGGCGTTTTCGCTCCTGACATGAAAGGGCAGCCAATTTGTAAGGGGGTAAATTAAATTTAGGACACTTAGTTCATATGAGAGGAAGGAAAATCAAGCAGGGAAGTGAGTCAGGGGTATAACATTTATAATGTGCGTTCAACACGCTTGCAGAAAAAGTAAAGAAATTAGATAAAAAAGAGGTAAATTTTTTTGAATAAATGGTAATGCTGTGACTCTTTCCACTATAGACAATTCTGTGTCTACTGTTAAGACTTCATGAGTTTTAGAAATTCTTTTTTTTTTTTCCCCAGGGAGAAAGAAAAATCAGGTATTCTTCTACCCCTGGAAATCCACCAAAGCCCTAAACCAAAATATTTTACCATAAGTGTAAATGGTCTGAATTCAAATTTTTATGTGCTCAAGGATTCCTTTATGATTTTGAGCAAGTCAGTCAGTAGTTACCACTTACGGTGTTCCACTCCTTCATCTTGAAACGGGACTAGGTCATTTTTGTTTTAGGTCTCCATTTATTGCCATCACTCAGGAATATTCTGAAGCATGGATAGACTATGGATATGTGCAGAGCCTATCAAAATTAACTCTGAGGTCTATTTCTTTTTCAGCTTGCCTGCTTGAATCCCCTTAATACCTCTATAGAGCTGTGACCCTGAAGCAGGAGGTTATGAGGGAGGAATTAACTGTGGGAAAAGAGTGGATATGTAGATGTTAGAAGATACAGAGTGATTGTTCAGCAGGAGGGCAGGCGTAGGCATATGCTGCATCCCTCAGGAAAGGCAGCCAAGAGTCCTGCTTGAAGTTTTACCATCTCAGATCTGTTCCCTAGAGAATGACACATTTGCAGAGAGTAGATGAGTGCAATTTCTACTTATGCAGTAGAGCAAGCCTGTCTTGGCACACAAACTTCCTGCATGGTGGAGAGACCACTGTTGTGGAGGCTTTTGTACCACTGAGCCTTCTGGAAGCCCTGAGGTAAACTCCAGTAATTCAGATTCACACGTACATTCTTCATAATGGTGTTCCTCACAAACAGGAAATGTGTTTCCCTTTGTCAATTCAGACTGGATACTTGGGGTTTATCTTATTGAAGACAAGTTCATTCATATCCTTTCTCCCATCCCATGCTTTCCTGCCTTGGAGCACTGGCGGCCTGTAAAAGCAAAAAGGCAAGGGGGTTCATCCTGGACAACTTCTTGTCCTGTTATCTGTGACTGACAATTAGGTAAAAAACATGTCTTCCAAAAGGGAAAAGCAGATGGTCCGCCTAATTTGTTTTCTAAAGAAGGCAAAGGTGACCATGAGATTAACTCAGCTGGTCAGAGCATGGTGCAAATAATACCAAGCTTGTGGGTTTGAACCCTGTATGGGCCATTCTTTTAAAAGCTGGACTTTATGATCCTTGTGGATCCAACTGTGAATGTTCTATGAACAAAAGGTCTCTTGGCAAATCTCTAATCCTTAGACACCAATTTTGGAGAATGAGTAACCAGGTCCTCTTGCATACAGAGTCACCCATATAACCTCAGGTGATGATTCTTGTATCAAAACCTTACTGACTCTGCAAACTAACTTGAATGGCAAACAGGTTTTGGAACTTTTGCTGAGTTAGGTCTGTTCTCTTTATTCCTGTGGCTGTGTCCTGAATTTAACTGATTAAGTTACAGCTTCCTCATAGGACTTTGGGATAAATAGCTTTGTATTACTTAAAGTTCACGGAATTCAATCTGCTGGTTTGATATACGAGGTCAGGAAATATTAAAAAGATTATGCACACAAATACAGTGTTTGATGCAGATTGTTCTTTTCTCCACGATTGATTTGCCATGGTGTCTTGTAATTTATTCATGCAAGGGAGCTGTGATGGATGATGTAAATTATTTTGCTTTTCCCTTTTGACTTAAATAATAATTGCCAATATCGTCGTGGAATATGGAAATGTGGGGAGAGAACGTGGAAAAGTTACCTTTTTTTCTTTAAGGTTACACCAATTATAAACATGAGTTCATTATTCAGAAATAATGTGCTTCTAAAATTGAGTGAAAATGTCACAGTTTAAGAACATTACCTAAATGCTGAGGTGAGGTGCTGTCAGACATATTGAAATAAAAGTGATCAAATGGAGATACCTTTGTTGGGGCTTCTTTGAGCCAGTGGTCCTTTTCTCAACCTTAACTCATTGAAACAGATACAAAATTAATAGGTTCTGAAGATGAAAAACCAGGTTCTGTCATATAAGTAAGCATTTTGTAAAGCTGCTTCTCATCCATCTCTCTAGGGATGGAAGCCTAGAAATACAATTTGGAATTGGGAAATGGAATATAAGGCAGCTGGAAACAACTGAGCTGGATCTTGCAGAGCTGCTCCCAGTCCCAGTACAAATCACTGCATCTTTGTGAACCTAATCTTATCTTCGCTGTTATCTTGATTTTAAAGAATTGATTTCTGGCAGAGTCCTGTTTGATGTGGAAACTGTCCATAAAGTTTACCAGAGAGATTGCAGCAGTGTCCACACAGGCAGAAGTCTCTCACCCAGACCTTGTCATCCAGGTCAGGGATACCAGACACTGCCTTCACTGCAGGAAGTGGGACAAGGGAAGCAGGAGGCCCTGAAGTGACTCAGGTGACCTCAGTAAAGAGCAGCAAATCTGAATCCTCATCCCCTGACGCAGTATCCCATGCTGCAGGCAGAAACCACACTGCTGGATTTCTTTCTTCATTTTACCATGGAATCTGAACCTTCCCAAAGCTCATCTTCCTTTTGTTGCTTTCGACATGGTGGAAGATACCTATTTAAAGGCCACACACCTAATTTCAAGTTTTAGTGTTAAGATTTACTTGATGAGACGTGAGTCCTGCAAGGTAGTGAAATTCTCACCCTCAGTGCTGACTGGATTCCACACTGCAGGCAGCCCTGTGCAGCATGATGGAGTGGCTCTGTCCCTGCTCATGCACAGTCACAAGGTTTAGATGATTAGATCAAGGTCACAGTGATTAGATGCTCTTGGTGGAAGTGCCTTCCCAGAGCCCATTCCCATGTCTCCTGTTGTCTGCTGTGACTGCCACTGTGTACCACTAAGGGAGGAAGGACCCTTAACAGCATCCTGCTTTTGTTGTTGTGGCCCCAAGATGAAAGGGGATGGTGCTGGGTCACTGCAGGAAATAACTCTGTTGGGGTGTTGTGTTTGGAGCAGGGCTTTACACTGACCAAGAGGGTGGAATTCAAATGGGCTCTTTTTCCTGGAGGAGGTGATGCTTCAAGTGCACAAAAGGCAGCAGTGAGTGTGTATCAGAAGCAGCTGTCTGCCAGCAGGACAAAAGGTATTGTCCCTGCTGTTTCCCATGGAACAAAAGCACACATATGGGAATCACAGGATGTTACAAAAAAAAAGGAAGGGGGAGGTAGCTAATGGGAAGTGGCAAAACCCTTCATATACTTTATCTTCCTGTCAAACCTAAATTCATTGCCTCAGATACAGAAAGTGCTCCTTTGGCCAAGTCAGTGATCATAAGATCAAATTCAAGCATGAAAAATAAATAATCATTTGTTTGATGTCTGGTTCTGCTGTGCAGTGGAAACATGGGACTTTCAAATAAAAATCCACCAAAACCAGGTAAGCTAACAATGCATTAGAAAGTGTGAAACCACGTATTATTTGGATAAACCTGTTCTTACACTGCTTTTGCAGATAATGTGCACGTGCTTTTACAGTAATAAGCATATCCCATGGATTTCTGTATTACCTGCAAAGCACTCAGGCTGATTAGGACCAAGTTTAATTTGGTCCTAATCAGCTCCAGGCAAGTGGACCGCGAAATTAGCTTGACACATTAATTTTTTGTTTTATAGCAGGGAGACCTGCCCAATTTGCCTGACTATGCTAGACCAATTTTATGTCTCTCTATATGCACATGAATCTATATATATATATATTACATGTATTTTATATATATATAAAGCATTTCATTTGTCTCAAACACAGGCACCATGATGTAAGATGTCCCATTTTTTCTTTGGACCACAGGCAATTCCTCTTGGGCCTCACATTTGAAGCATCACACTTTCTTTTAGTTCCAGTCTGCTGATGGTGCTAATGTTTAGTGACAGTTACTCAGTACTAATGATCACCTTTGGGGATTTTCAGAGTGCTTGCCTTTTGCTGGTCATTGGTGAAATGTAATCAATAAATCTGCCAGCCAGGCTTTTCCTCTTGCCTTTCCTATTTGAATTAAATGAACATCTCAGTAACAGATGATGGAAACCCTTTGCTACCCAGAGCCATTCCATGTGCAAGCAATGCTGGTTTAACTGATTTATGAAGTGTACCTTAACATTGTAAATACAGACAAGTATTGCTCATACTAAGATTGTTCTTTGGTATAATTCTTGCTTGGAAAAAAGGAGGAAAGTTAAAAATTGTTAAAATGCTTGATCTGTTTTGTTCTTACTTCTTTTGCGATGAGGAGTTCCTGTCAGCTATTCTCTTTCTAACTCACATCTGTATTGGCATGAAGGACTACTCCTTGTTTTTCTTCTCTGACAAGTTGTTCCAGACATTTTTCTTTTCATTTTATGTGGTGCATTACTTATTTACTGTATTTTACATTCAGTAACTGCCTTTAAACTGTTTTTGCATTGTTTTTCACCACACAAAATCTGTGTTTTCTCTATATAGAACAGAGGATGCCATTATGTAATTGATAATCAATTAAGGGTTAATAATATTTCATCTAGAAAAATACATTGCTTATTTTAAACCAAATTCCTTACTACAGTGACTTTATTTTTCTACTTAAGATTGTAAGAGTAATTTCTCTTGTCTTTCCGTCTAATGTAGCATTCAAACACATGCTAAATATTTTCCATGGAATTGTGAGTACTGGGCCTTTGACCAGAGGTAGAGCAAGATCCTGCAAAGCAACATGACGAAATTCCATGGAGGATTAAAATTTTCTTCAAACTGTAATGCTAGACAAGCAGCTTCTGGAGGACAGAGGTCTGTCTTCATGGGCTAAGTAGTATAATTTCAGAGATGCTCAAACCATTGATTTGTCTACCTTCTGCTTTGCTTCACCAGTGGAAAAGCACAAAGTTTATGTCCTTCTGTAGCTCATTAAGCTTTTCTGAGGGCTGACAATTTAAAAGCTGAAATCTGTAACTAAATGGTTACAATAATTGCATCCTAAATGTGGTCAAAAACAGCTACACCTGGGGAAGTTGTGAATTAAGAAAAAATGTGTCCTCTCATGGCAGTCCCCTGCTTATCTTGGCTGATTGCTGCTACTTTCTGGGCAATATCATGAGCACCCAAAAGACAACTGGCTCAAGCACTTGCTGTTCCTGTCAGTAACTTTTCCCATGGGAAAAAGCCCTTGGGAGGCTTTTTCTGAGAGCAGAGGAGTGGGGGAGTGGCTGCCCTGGCTGAGGATCTGCTCTGCTGCAGGTGTGTGGCCAGGACACCTCTGCTTTGGCTGCTCAACTCACTCCTGCTTCAGGAGCCTCATCCCTTACATTCCCAGAGATTGCTATACACGTATTAGGAGTTCCAGTAAGTCTCAGTTACATATTCACACTCTGCTTTAGTCCTGGTAGCGTGAGGGTCAGTTTTTTTGCCAATTAAAAGTAAATGCAATCAGCTTGCACACAAACTGCAGTTTCCTGGGATTCATGAGTTGTGATCACCAGGGAAAGAAAATGAAGAACAACGGAGATAAAAGAGGGTGAGCTTGTGCTGTTTTATGGAGTTCCAATCTGGTGGTGCCCCAACTCATACAAAGATTAATTAAATAATCTTGAAGATTTAGTCCTACTTTGACTTCATTTTCTTATAAAAGCAACTACTTTAATTCTGCCAGTAAGAATGATTCCACATATTTTTTAACAAGTTAAAAATAAATAATCCATTTTTCTTAAGCCAAAGGCAACCAAATAGTGAACCTGAAAATGGCGTACATGTAATGAAGCATTTCAGGGGCTGAATTTGGGAATAGGCTATGAACATATGCACATATGAAATGTGCAACACCTACGTTTGTGTTCTGTATCACTCCTCATATATGAGTTCTGTCATACGCATGTGAATAAGTAACATATGGCTTTCAAAAAATACTCCTGTGGATGCTCTTAAAATACATCTCACAAGAAGTGATACCCCCTCCCCTATGGAAAACTTCCATAGCTTTTCTTTCCAAGTGCACTCATTTTAATCTTTTTTCATTAGCATGTTTGCTGTCCAAGCAGGTGAGCATGGGGAGGGTACCCAGCCCCAAAACAGCTGGGAGAGAAGCCCACCTGAACCCAAGTGCTGCAGTTTACAGTGGGGAGGAGCTACAGTGTCCACCAGGGCAACAGGATCCTGCAGGGATCAAACAAGATCAATTGGGGTTATATATTCTCAGTACCTCCTTCTTCTCTTCTGTATATAACATAGAGGAATTTTCCTACTCCATAAGTATAGAAGAAAAAAGAGATGAGATTCTGAAAGCCCAATGAGAAAAACATTGCTGAGGTTATTCCCATTGATTCACCCTGTTTTGAAAACTTTAGGGAAACCGTGATAGCATCACTCTGAGATGACAAAACATGGCCAAGCCTGCCTGCTCCTTTCTGCCCCCACCACAGCCTGAACCCTGGATTGGCCATGCCAGCCATCTGGCAGAGTGGCTGTCCTGTAATCTGAGTCATTGTCATGGTCCAGGTTAGAAACACACCTCGAGGGAAGGAGAGAGGTTGTATTTAACTCAATTAGAGCAGACTCTGCTGTGGAAACAGCAGCATGAAGTAGGGACAGGGAGCCCTTGTTGCAGACATCCTTTATGGAAAGTCTTTTCTTCAAGATTTTTCCTCCTGAGAAGCTGGAGGCCTCAGGAACAAAATGTAAACATTGATTATCTGCTGCTGTGGAATGCAACAGGTGCATCTGTGATTGGTCCATGTTGATTGTTTCTAATTAATGGCCAATCACAGTCAGCTGGCTCAGGCTCTCTGTCCAAGACAGAAGCCTTTGTTATTCATTCCTTGCTATTCTATTCTTAGCTAGCCTTCTGATGAAACCTTTTCTTCTATTCTTTTAGTATAGTTTTAATGTAATATGTGTCATAAAATAATAAATCAGCCTTCTGAAACATGGAGTCAGATCCTCATCTCTTCCCTCATCCTCAGACCCCTGTGAACAGCATCACAAGCCCTGCGTGAGGGAGAGGTGAGCATGGAGAGCACCCATGGGAAGGGCATCAGCTGGGCTCATCCCTGGCACTCTTACCTTTGAAAAGTTGCTAAAAGAAACTGTAAGCACCAAGTGATTTCTGCTTTGAGAAAAAAGTGTTTCTGTTTAACAATTGCAGTAAATTACATGAACAGCAAGACTCCCAACCAGAGCAGAATCCTTTGAGCAATTCAGCACTGCTGTATCAGGGAGAGCTTGGGTGGGATGGGGCAGTGCTGCTCCCCCACCAGCATCCCCTCAGGCACCCCAGCTCCAAGGAAACCTGCCAGGCTCACCTCCAGGTGGACATGTCCTCAGGAAGGGAGATGGGATTGGGATGAGGAATTCCTGCAGGAGGCAGGGCTGCTGAGGCTGCTGAGCTCTGGGTTGTCATGGTTGGGTTTTGTTAAAGCACAGAGCTGTGTTGCCAGCACTTCCAAACTCAGCTGCTCACAGGAGTAAGTAGCATGTCCAATAGAAAGCACTGACAGGATCAGGCCCAGGGACTAAATAATTCTCATTAAAAGGTTTTCATTTTTTATCACTTCCATTCAGCCCTGTCAGCCCAGTTTGATAACTAACACCATTGACTTCAGCTGGGCAAAGATTACATGAATACAGTGACTGATGGATGAGGCCATGACATGTGAGACATATTTTCTATTTCCAGAACACTTTGCTTTGGTCTTTTTACAGATGACAATTATAGCATTTGTGCAGGCTGATAACACTACAGTGCTGCACATACTAAATTAAATACTTGCTCTGGGTTTTCTCCCCATTTTCAGTAATTGCATGCATGCCAACATATTTTGAATGCAGTCCAGCATTTTTTTGCACCATATAACTTGCAGATATGTAGCAATTATAAGTCATTAAAATGAAACTAATTATGAAATGCAGATGCCAATTTATAACATAAATCAGTGCTTCAGTTATATTACTGAATTGACATTTATTATGTAATGAATAATTAGAACAGGCATTCCTTCAAGCCATCCACCATTATGTAGGGCTACATTATGTCCCTAAATGTTGCTGTAGGTTAAGATACTGAAAGGTGGTGACTTTGGGGAGCCCTGGGAGGCTGGGAATTTCAGGTGGGGTTTCCTATATGGAAAATCCTTTCTGCAGAAAATGAAATCTGGCCATGGGTGCAAGCAGTGTTTGAAGCAAGCTGGAACATTTTTCTGTAGAAAAGGACACACAGGTCCTGTCCCCAAGGACATACAGGTGCTGACTGCTGTGCTTGTCTGTTTAGGGGCAGGATGTGGCTTGGGATGTGACACAGAAAATATGCATAAGAAAATAATTTTCTATGAGATGTTGCTCTTTTAACATGAGTGTTGCCTATTTCTGTGTCAACATGTAGAACATATTTCCATATGCTCTACAATACATTGACAGTTCTGCATCCTAAGGCCATCTGCCCAGACCTTAAGGGATAGATATAGAGGCTAAGAATGATTTGTTCTGTTTTGAAAGAGTATTCTATGTGGGAGCTGACTTCATATAAACATGCCTGTGCTGTTAACAGAAAAGCCAGTTTCACTGTAATCTGGCAGCCACAGAGAGAAAAACCTGTTATCTGCCCATCCTGGGAGGGCTAATAACACCAATCTTCATAGCATCTTAAAAACTGTGCTGAGGGACAAGGAGGGAAATTAACACACTTAGGAAAGGAGAATCGAGAATCACTGCTCCGAGTTATTAACATGTAAATCAGCTTTCACTAATGTGTTCTGCCAGGACTTTAATCTAGAACCACCTCATTCCCATTGTCCGACCACATCTCTGAAAGCCATCCCAGCCTGGAAGTGAAGGCATGTAGGAACTTTTTTGTGCATCATATAAGCATCTAACTTTTTCTATGTCATAAAATAAAACCAAAAGAAAGTAAACCACAAAAACATGCTCTTAAAGTAAGAGTGTTTGGATGAAAGCAAGGGGTTTCAGAGTTAAGTGCCTCGTGTCCTTTAACTCAACCCCATTGTGTCTGGAGAGATTGCATTTTGCAGCACTTCACTGTGTGATCATTTCCATCCCTGCAATCCCAAACACAATGGGCTGAATTAAGACTGCAGGAGAAGTATTAACTACTTGTTGCTGTGGGTGCTGTCAGACAATCTGGCTGGGTAATATGTTGCTAAAAAAAGGGATTTAAACTGCTGAGAAAAGTCAGGGCTTGGTAGTCCCCAGGGGGTCCAGTGTGCTGCTTAAGACCAAAAAATTAATATGAACAATTGACAAAATACTACAGCATTGCCCTATTTCTACTCTTTTTTTTTACCCTTGAATTGCATCTCTCATATTGCCATCCCTCAAGCAACAGAAGTGTGAAGTGAATATTTTATACATAGCGTTATACACAAAAAATTACATACATAATACATTATAGATCCTTTTACTTCCATACATAATATCCCATGTGGTATTTTTTTTTTCCAGAAAAGGACTTGAGAGAAAATGGCAAGTCTATTCTGGGTTGTGACTGTAGGCAACATATTACTAAACCTCTTGCCATCACAAATTGAATGTAAAAGAAGCTGTGCACCAGTTCCCCATAATAAAATGCATTGTTGGTTTTGGGGTTTTTAAATAACTCTCACATGTAGTTTGTTATTTCTGGAGTTGTTGACTGCAGTTGTAAGGGCTGCAGAAGCTCCATGGTCAATTCTGGGTTGCTGATATAAGGAAACCAGTGTGGATGTGGTTCATCAGAGATCACAGTGGTCCTGCTCACCAAACTGGGTGATTTTTGATATTGCTCACCACATCTGGGTGCTTCCATCCAGAACATTTGCCTGATTAGATATTCCTATGGGCTCCAGAGGGGCTGAGAATGACCCTGATGTTTCTGAAGACCTCAGTCAAGACATTTCCACAAGGATGGACAGGATAAAATTGTACATGTGGGGATGCATGGTGGATGTGAAAGTGGCCATGTGAACTCCAAGAGGTGGAGAATAAATCAAGGCTACATGTAGCCCAGAGAAGACACCCTGTACCCTGATTTTTACTGTAAACTTAGCACAAAACCTTCATGCAGCTGTTCCCAAAGTCTGTCTCCTCAATGTGTTTTTAAAACCTGAAGCAATGGCTTGAATTTCAGCATGTGCTCACACAGAAGTCCTGCCACAGCCTCAGAAAATCAGACTGCAGATTGGATGTCAAATCTATTATTATATTTTGCATGAGGCATAGTTTGAGTTCCCTCTAGCCTTGAGACTCATTTGTGTGACTTTGGATACTGAGGCATGGGGAGATTAAGTGACTTTGTCAGTGACTTTCATTACTCAGGTGGGTCTTTCATTACTTTCATTACTGTGGTAGGTCTAGGAATTAGACCTTGATGTTGGGCATTCAGAGGAGTACTTTTCTTCCCTAATAACTGAGTGGTAATACACTGCATTCTTATTTGGAAGAATCACATTTGATTTTCTTTTCTTTCATCTCCAGAGAAAGGAGTGCTCTGGAGTCTGAGCAGGCAGCCTCTGAAAGCACACGAGCCACTATTTCTGTCAATTAACAGAGGAATGGAAAATGTCCACTCTGACATACACATTTAAAGCAAGGGGTGAAATAGTGGGGAATATTGCAAGCTAATTATTCCCATGTGAACTATTTTTCCCAATGACTTTTTCTTGTGCTTCTATTACAGGTTGAATTCAACTGCTCTTTAAGCACATGTCCTATAAAAAGGGCATAATGGCTGAGCTGAGAATAAACATAAAAAATGTGAATAATTTTAAAATAAGCCATCGTTAATTCACTTGGCACTCATTACAGTAATATTAATAACGACTTATGCATTAGGTATTAATATAGTCTTCAAATGAAAAAGACTATATTAATAGCCTTTTTTCCTAATTTTCCTGGTTTCTCCTAATTTTATTTTAAGAAAAATAATTGATACTTCAAACTTCACCTGTCCTGCCTAGTTTACAAATCTTTTAAAATAAAATAAATCATGTCTAAGGTGAGCAATGAGCTATGAAGTTTTTTCATCTCCAGCTTACATCTCCAAATGTAAACCAGAGTAAAAGCAATGAGAACATTTTATTCAATGTAAATTCTTTGGGGAATAAACATGTTTAATAATGAGTACTATCATCTGTATATTGCTGAAGTTCTTAATTGGCCTCCAATTAAGCCTTAGATTCTGAGGATGCTTTAATAGATCTCACATTCAGGGACAATAAACTATTAAAAGCCAAAAGCAAAACCAGAATTCTGCTTCTGGACATGATATAAAATCAATTGGAAATTGCTCAAAAGGGAATGGCCTGCACAGTCTTCACTCTTTGTCTGGTCTGACTAACCCTCCAGGAAGTCTCTGTGGTTTTATAAAATAGGTTTATATACTCATTAGTGTTTAATAGACTGTATTTTTCAGCAATGGTTTTATTTTACTGTTGAGATCAGTAATATAACTCCTTAAAATTCAGCCATGGATCAGCATAAGTAAAAACTGCTGTTGCAAAGAGGCTCATTGGACTGAAAGAACAGCTATTCCTCTTGGAAGAGGAGACTGTGAAATAGTTGAGGCATCCCCTTGCACCTTTTGACCTGAAAAAAGTATCCTCACTTTTGGCCCATGTTTCATGTTTGATGTGACTGGAGATGGGCTGGGAATCCACTGGTGATGGGTGACACCTGAAGGGTGTGACCTGGGGTATTTGCCATCACTGAGCTGTGCCCTGCCCCAGTCTGGGTGAGCATGAGCTGTCAGTCTGTTCCTCCCTCTCCCTGGCAGGATTTTCGGGGTTTTGACAGCATGCACCCCACAGATGTGTCCCCTTCATCCTGCTGTGCAAGCCCCATGCTGAGGCAGCACAAGTGCCACCAGTGTCCTGCCACTCACCCCCCTGGGCTGGTCCCCCCTTGCTGTGTCCCAGAAAGGTGTGCCCTGGTGTCGCTGCCAGTCCCCTGCCCAAGCCTTTTTTTTCCCCTTTTTTTCTTATATTTTTATTTTTCACATGCACATTCTTCAGGGATTGTCCTAGTGCATGACCATCCTGTATGTTTGCACTCTGGGGGGGCAGTGTCACACATGAGCCTGGATAAAATATCTTGTTTTTCCAGGATAAAATTTCTTGTTTTGTTCTTATAAAGAAGGGGAGAGGGGTGGCACTGGGGGGAAGGGGAGGAACAGGACAACAAAACACAGAGCTTTATTTGGTCCCTAAACAACAACAAGAAAAAAATCAAAAGGAGTAGCTGCCACTGCTCAGATTAAATCCAAACTGTCTGTTAAACCTCTAATTATCAGCTTGCCTTGTGGGTAAAATGGTACCATTCAATTATTGTTTTTTGTTCACTTGTCGCTGAAAAAAACATATTATCACTGCTTTTCAAACTGGCAAAAAGAGCAGAAATTCTGCAAATTGCTTTCTAAACATAGTTACTTTAAACCTAATACCTCTCTGCAGCATGTCAGCAATTGTATAATGTGATGTAGCATGCAAATTGTATTTAATGTAGGTATTCCAACTATTTGTTTTACATTATATAATTTTAGTGAAATTATTTCCTTTGTTGCCACGTTACGTGTGGCATGTTAGACTTAGCATGTTAAAAATAAACACACAGATACAGACTTGCCTGCACACATTTTATCAAGCTGCTGTAAAAATAAGCAAAAATTGTCAGATGATAATTCTCTGCAACCATGGTGAGGTGAGACATAAAACCACTCTTTCAAGAATAATCTCAGGACTGATTGCATTTGACAGTTGTTCTATGTATTTATTTACTTGCTTACTTAATCTCGGAGGGTGCAAGTGTCTGGGATATCCTTGATCCATTTATTTCCCCTTTGCTGGTGTGGTGTGGCAGTCACTGAACACACCCTCCCAGCCCCTGCAGGAAACACGAGGGCTCTCTTGTACATTCAGCTGCAATGACTGAAGCACTGCTACTGCTATGATAAAACACATGACACATCCAAGTTGGCTGGCAGATTTTGGATGTTTCGGTTCCTCAGCTTTCCATTTCTCTCCATTCACATCATGTGAAATCTATTTCACCAAAGCAGAGGCAGCTCAGGAAATATTTCTGAAGGAGGGTGTTAAAACCTCCCCTTCCCCTCCCTGGCTTTTCCCTCCATACAGCCCTGTGAGTAATCTCTGCCATAAGCTGGGATCTGTAACACCATCATTGGTGGCAAATAAATACCAATTTTTGCTGAGCTCCTAACTTGAGAGCAATTCATCTTCCCAAGGTGAGCTGAGAGCTGGCTCTAGTTTAGCCTATTTGTGTCATATATTGCTTCTGCCATTCCATAGGACCTGCAGGCAAGGATTCCTGGGAATTGCTTTCTTTGACCAAAATGGAGACTTTCAGACTATAATGGCATTTCTTAAGATAGAGTCTGGACATGGCAAAAGGCAAGCAGCATCCTCCTGCTCCCAGTGGAAAACTTCCATGGGTTAATTTGCAAAAATAAAGCTATGCCTATCTCACAATGCTTAAGCCAGGTCTTACTCTCTTCTTCTAATGTTAGAAACAGTAATTTATTTATTTTGAGATTAATCCAGCATTCTGGATTAATCTGCTTTAAAAAGCTACCAGAAAATTACTGCTTTAAAAAGCTACCAAGAAAATTTCCAGTTAAAGGACTTAATCTATTATTCATCTTTTTTTATAGGAAGAAATACTTCATTGCAAAAAAATCTCAGTGCTTGATTTGCCAAAAAGAACATACTTGCCTTAGGCAAGTGGTTGAGAGAGTATTTCAAGGTTGGTTTAACCCCCAGGTGGGCTTTCTTTCAGCTCTCACAATGCTGCCACGAGATGTAATTTTCCTGGACAAAGCACAGCAAGGCAGGAGTACACGAGGAGTTTCCCCAAAGTTTCCTGCGCTGATGCTGCCTGTCCTCACTCCAAGACAAATGAAGGTTCCAGTTCCATGGACTGGGAAGGGGTCGGAGGCTCTGGGCTGCACCGAGCCAGGCAGGGCTGGGCAGTCACACCTCATTAGTAGGCATGCAGGTTGCAGAGCTTCAGATTTGTTCCAGGCCCCTTACAAAGGTGCCCTGACAGTTTGAGTTATGCTGACAGCCTCCCCTCAAAGGGAAAGAGAGTGTCAGGCAAGAGAGATGAAACATGTTTCACTGTCACCCTCCACACAGCCTAAATGGATGGCCCGGCATCTCGCCATCAGCGACGTTCCCATCTGGGGAAAAATGGAAGAGTTGAGTTTGATGTTATAAATCACCATAATTTGTTACAATTTCCAAAGACAAATATGACAGGGTGGAATTACTTTGCAGTGCTGAGACAGTCATTTGCAGAACCCATAAACTGCCAGTATAAATCTGAGGATGAGATCTATTTAATCTGAAGAAGCAGATATCATCTCAGTATATACTGTGTTTACCAAGAACTTAGCTGCAATGATACCATGGTATTGCAGGTTGCTCATTTTATTTTAACCTTTAAAACAAAAAAATGCTTTATAAAAACCCTAATGAAGTAGAGATATTGGGGTTTTTTTTATTATTTTGTACTTCCTTTGTCAAAAAGCAGAAATCATGTTCATAATTCCCCTTCCCAGTTGCTCCTGTTTATCGGCTCTTAAATAAACAAACCTCCTATCTAATGTTCCTTTTGGAAGTGTCCAGATTGCAAGCATTACTTCTAAAAGCTGCAAATTGGAACTTTTTTTTCTCCCTTCATTGATGATGGCATAGGCTGAAGAGACATTTTGAAGACAAACTGTTGGAAAAAAGCAGAGCTGAAGTTGTTGCCTTGTGATATTTACGTGGTCACAGTCTAGGTCATTGATTTTGTCTCCTCTATAACAAACACCATTTGAGGTGACACATGGAAAGGAATGTGAGTGTTCAAAGTGTAGAAGCTGAAGACAAATTTGCTAATCATTGCCTTCTGGGGGTGAGTTGCTTTACCTGTCTGTACCATGATTTACCCACATGTAAGAGGAGGACATTGCCAGCCTTCCTCACTCTTCCTGTAAAATTATTTCAGTGGTCCATGAGTAAAATGATCTTCAGAGTTCAAAGTCCTTTTTAACAATATACACTTTATTAACAATATACACTTTATGAACAATATACACTTTATTAACAATATTTTTATTTCCCAGGGGAAAGAACAATGGCACAGCATGAATGTTCCTTTTTTAACATCAGAAAAAGAGATACATAGGTCTAAATGCTGATTTGGCACTTACATAGATAACCCTCCCCAAAGGCCTGGCTTTTTGCTTCCATAAATCCCAGCGTTTTTATATCAGTGAGTAGCTGATGATATGTTCACCCATTCCGCATTCGGGTGTTATCAGGAGAGAGATGAAACACATTTTGGTGTTGCAGTTGCTACTGAATAAATCAAACCTTGGTGATGCAGTGTGATGGTATGAAAATCTCACAGCCAGTCATTCATATGTGAGGAAACTGGATCACTCCCCTTAAAACAAGCTCTTAGCCGAGCTCTCAATATGTCAGCTCGCTGTTCTGGAAGGAACTGGCAGGTGTTTTGGGCTTGTCAAAACGAGAGTAGCTTTAGTATGCTTTAAGAAGAAAGGTTTTACTGCTGCCTTTCCCTATTCCTGCTGTCCTTTGGATGGGGTTAAGCTTATTTCAACCCTTCACGATGTCATTAACTGTCTAACTGTCTAACACTGCACTCTGCCTGCAGTGACTGCCTTCAAGAGTTGCACCTTTGTTGCTAATTTCCTGAGCTCTGCACTTGTCAGGGCATCTAGTACATAACCATGATAATGGGAGATTTGTTTTCATGTTTGTGTTACCATTGTGTTCTCATTTTGTTTCTTACAAGAGGAGCTAATATGAGTGACTGCTACCCATGAAAAGTGAGGTATGTTTCTAAAAGGTTTGTGTGTCAGGGATGCTCCAACTGGCGTCTTTGCCAATGCTGGGGGCTTGCAGTGGGTTTGTAATCCTGCTTTAGACAGAATGAAAATCACTTAACCAAAAGGGAAGAGTATCCTTTTTCCTGCTGAAATTATGTACAAATAGTATGGGAAAGCTTCTTCAGTCTGACTGTAAAGGTAGCTTCTGCTCCGCTTCCAAAATTGCTCCCGGATGTTTTTCACACCTTTTATAAAGACCCACTGTCTCTGTTTAGAGGAAAAGTTAAAAAGCACTGTAGGGAAATAAACACCTGAGTTCCATCATGAGGCAGAGTTTAACACAGGAGAGGTTCAGGGCTATTTCCTGTAGCTATTCAGTATAGAAGGAAATAAGCAGTTCAGCATCTCTCTGGTCAGCACCGATTTACTACTGCAATGAGTAGAACTGTGTTGGGGGTTGGGTTTTTTCTTCCCTCTTCTTTCCTTGTTACTTGTGGAATTTTTTCCCATTGAGTTGCTAAGAAGCGTTGATGCCTGAGATGGCAAGGAGAGGGCACTCCTCTGGTTTTGGGGAGTTTTCTCTTAGGGGGGACAGAGATACTGATACTGCGAGAATAGAGGCCGGTAAAAGATGAGGGCTGGGATTGGGGGCTCTCTCGCTCTTTGGCATCAGAGGAGGATGGCCAGGCTGTCACTTACTGCGGGGAGAATTCACAGCACTGCTGGAGCTCAGCCCTGAGGGACCCATCCCCATCTGCTCGTGTGCCCTGGGTATCCCGAACTTTGTGTTCCCCGGGAATCCCGAACCTCACGTGTCCCAGGAATCCTGAACCTCATGTGCCCCAGGAATCCTAAACCTCGTGTGCCTCAGGTATCCCAAACTTTGTGTGCCCCAGGAATCCCGAATCTCGCCTCTCCCGTCCCTGCCCAGAGCCAGGCCGCTGCTGTCCTGCCCTCACTGTTTCCTCAGTGCTGCTCTGGGTTTCCCCATGCTGTAGCCAGCACCATCCCAGGATTCCAGCTACCACCATGGAACTTCTGATACCCCTCATCCATCCCCGTGGGATTTTTACTCATTCCTGCCAGCTATGACAGTAACTGCAGCAAAGGGGAATGTGCCAGAGGCCAAAAAGGCTCTTACTGGGTCCCTGGTTCTGTTTGCTGTTAATGCCATAGTTATTGTTTTGTTTGCCTGGTTATACATACTAGTAAAGAACTGTTATCCCTATACTCATATCTTTGCCTGAGAGCCCCTTAATTTCAAAAAAATTTGGAGGGAAGGGGTTTACACTCTCCATTCCAGCAGAGGCTCCTGCCTTCCTTAGCAGTCACCTGTCCTTCAAACCAAGACAAACTGGAAGGAAAATTAAGAAGGCACTCACACACGCAAAACATACTGTGAGCACAGAAACATCTGCTCAACTAAACACCAAGGAGCCATGAGGGCAGAAGGCACATCTGGTTTACTACAGCCTGGTCTGGACTGCCTGAGTGTGGTCAATAAGCACCTGGCCCCCAGTGCAGTGGTTACAGTGCAGGTCTGTAAGTGCCCCCAGCACCTGCAGACCTCCTAGCAGGGGGACACACAGAAATGGTCTAGAGAAAGGCAGGTAGAGTTTGCACAGCAGATTAGTTCCTTTCAGGAAAATAAAAAGAGTTTAGCAGAGGAGATGGGAGGGCTGGAGCCTGGCTGTGCCTCCGCCAGTGGATGTGGGCCGGGTGGGATGGAGATCCGCAGTTCTCCACTCGAACTAGGAGTGAGAGAGACTCAAAGAGGAATGGAAACATTAAATGTGTTTGTCTAAATTTCCTCCCTGTTTTGCCTCTGCACTGACCTTCAAGTCTTACCAAAACAATCCTGAAAACCTTTCAATCCATTTTGCTGTGAGTGCTCCCCAAGGAAAGTGGCTGGGCATTTCTCTGTGCTACGGGAGGGAGATGTAATCACTGGCTGGGGCACCCCGAGGTGCTGCACAGCCATTAATGGAAGGTGATAAGGGCAGCAATGCCTTTCTCCAGCAGAAAATGCCACTTTTTCTAAGTGCCACCAGCCAGCACACTGCTGTGCAGACTGCTCCTCTGCCATGCCCTCCTCTCTGCCCCCCCAGGCTCAGATAACCTTTAACTCTCTGGTTGTCTCTGTGGGGTTTTTTTTGTTCTTGACGTCTTCAGTATTTTAACAACAACAACAACAAAGTCCTTGCAGTTGTATCACTTCCTGCAAGCTGTTGTGAGACCTTGTAAAGCTGCTTCAGGCGTGGAAATGGTTCACAGGCAATGTCAACAAGGGGAAGAGGGAGCTGCAAGAGAGACTGGGGAGAAGCACAGGAACTGCTGCCAGCGCTTTACGGAGCAGCCGGGGTGAGAACGTGCTGTGAGGTGTTGCTGGTTGGTGTCTGCTGCTTTACCAGCTCCTGCTGGTCTTGCTTGCAGGGGCATCGTTTCAGTGACTCAGTCACCTGCTCAGTGATCTCCTGATCTTTTTGCATTTGTGTGTTCCTGTGCCACCATATGTTCTGCTTCTCTCACCAATTCTCGCCGCAGCAAGCTATAATTTACCCCAGGGCAGTGTGCAGTGTTATTTCTTAGCCCTTATTAATCTTAAAACATTTGTATAATTTTTGGAGTAGGAATGATCTGCAGGATTAAGAAAGGGCCTAGAATGACAGCTGGAATTTTTTTTTCTCCTTTTTCTGTTGTGCCACTGTATGAACATGAATAAGCACACACTCTGTCTGTGCCCACATCTCCTGTGGTAAGACAATTGTGACCATCTTTGCTGTGCTCTGGCGGCTCTGGTTAGTAGAATGGTTAGGGTTCAAAGGGACCTTAAAAATCTTCTAGCTCCAATTTCCCCCTTAATAATAGACAATAGGGATTATTTTTTCCTGTCACCTTAAAAGCAAGAGTATTTGTTATCTCATGGTTTGGTACCCATATGTGACAATATGCATTTAGCCCAGAGCAGATCTGGAGCTGTTCAGTTCACACTGACCTGTTGCAGCTTCCAAGTGTCTGGGGTTAAAGTAGTGACACTTATCCATCACCTCTCAATTTGTGCACACTTACAGACATTTAGGGAATTGACCACAACCCCTTGACCTAGAACAACTCACCACAATGAAAATTAGAGCACGTGATAAACATTTGCAGCATGAAAGAGAAGAAAAATAAGTTTCCTTGTGCTTATATATCTGCTGCACCTCTTTCTCATCGCCGTCTTCAGAGCTGAAAGTCCTTGGGTTTTCTTCTCTTCTATTCCACCCTTCTTTCAACAGCACTACTCCAAAACATTTGAGTTCTCTTTAAGACATTTTTGAGCCAATTCCAGCCTTTGTGAAGGAAATTGAAGAGAGAAAAGGGTCCCAGCCTTCCAGACGCCTTTTCTTGGTTCAAGGACAGAACCTGCAGAGTTTGTCTGCTGGGAGAGCTCTCTCACCAGCAGAAAGCCCCTGTGCCCCAGGGGGACGATGGCTGCCCAGCCTTTGGAAGGGAAAGGAGGAGCAGGGGGCTATGGCTCAGTTCCCACATCTGGTGTTGGACATCCCATTGCTCACCTGTTCCCACCAGTCCTGGCTGGGGAGAAGGCAAAGGGCGAAAGAGAGTCCTGCTCAGCTTTCCTGTGCTCCAGGGACAAACTCAATTTCCCCATAATGTAATTTACTGCTAGTTCAGTACCTAGCAATTGTAGAGCCATTTTGAACGTGCCCTCTCACTGGTGTGATAATAAAAAGCACATTCTGCTCTGAAAATGGCTGGGAACCTGAACTTCATTAGTGTTCATTTTCCTTGGGAATCCCCTGTTTCTCTCTGTGTGCTGTCTGTCCACATGAGTTCTGTAAAGAGCAGGATATCCATGTCTGAATTACAAGAAGTGTGTTTTGGGCTCTGAGAACTCTGACTGCAGAAACACAAGCACCTTCTCAGAGGACTGCTCTAGTGCATCCTTGACTTCTCACTTAGTTTTATTAGTGCAACGCTTATCATAAGAATGCATGCCATACAGTGAATAATCTCTTGTGAGTCAGTGTGTCTGTTTGTCCTGCAGGGCTTATTGCTTACTGTTTTATCATGTGCTTTTACTGTTCCCAAAGTTCAAATTTCAAAACTTCCCCTGGCAGATCCTTCTCCAATCCAGCAAATCTTCCAAGTAGCAAAATGCTCATTATATGCAGCTAATGCAGTATGGATTTGTTCATTTACTTTCACTGCTGCTTCTTGGGACATTGTGAATAATAAGATATTCTATCTCAGAATAATTCATGGACTCTTTTCCTGAACACAGTATCTTTCAATAATCAATCTAAATTGCAAAATACATTAAGCAGCAGCATTGTTTGCCTGGCACTATTTAAAACCCATGAAAGCAGTGGAATGAAGGATGAAGGAGCAGATCTATTCTCTGCTCAATACAGTATCATCCTTGAGAAGGGGACATTGGGAAGACATTGATATATAAGTCAATGATAAAAAATTGATCTTTTATGTATTTGGGAGGTGAGGCTGAGGTGTAAATCATCATCAGTGATACTACTCTGGAGCAAGTAACAGTGTATATTCTGGGGGAGCATGTAAGGAAAGGGAACGTTTTCTGTATCTAAAGTCAATTTAGTATTCTTTAAGGTGCCATACAAAATATAACTTGTGTACCCACAGACTCAGAGTATTAGCAGTTGCCAGGTGAAATTATATTTTTACATGGTTTATAACAGACCTTTGCATCTTGCACTCTCCTCATTTTTCTGCAGCTCCCAGTTACATCAAAATTTCTAGATATGCTGTTCTCTGTATATGTTAGAAATTGTTTCTTTGCTATCTTTTCTGTGCCCAAAATCAGCTTTTTTACAATTCCCAAGTAACTGGATCAGGGAGTACAGGTGAGTTTTTGCTGCTGTGGGGTCCCCAGTGCCAGCCTGTGCCCTGTGTTATCATCCTGTGCCTGCACTCTTATGTGCCCTGCTCTGTGTTCCCATCTCTCAAGGCCTCTGATATCATACTGAGACTCTACTAAATCTCTTTATAATAGTCATAAAAATCCCATTCTGCACAGAATAATTGTTTATTTCTGGTATTGACATAAAACCATGGCTGTCCAGTGCCGAGATAAACATAAGTGAAACAAATTAGCAGTAGACACCTGATCAATTAGAGCCTCTGCAGCCGTGGGCAGGGCAAACAGAGCTGTGCCCAGGTCAGAATTCACACTGAGCCAGCCTGAGAAGCTTTTCCTGAGTCTGCAAACCCAGAGCAGAGCCCTGATACAGGGACAGGGTCTGTTACAGGGCTTGGGGCAGTGTTGTCACCATGGATGGTGCCAGGGAATGCATTTTGGGGTAACTCAGCCTCTGAACTCCTCCAGCTGGCCACAGAATGAGCTGGAAAGGTGAAAACTTCCTGTTTTGCTGCAAAACCTGCTGCATGTCATTGTGGGAGACATATAAACTCCTAAAACTGTTTTAACCTTTAGGAATAAACACAACAGATGAAATGTGGATTACTCCTGTGGAAGTGTAATCACCTTGCTGCCTACCATCCTCCCAAAGTCATTATCTTAGTCCTAAGGAGCCAGGTGTTCCTAAGAGTTTGCAAATGGTGGGGTTTTATTCCATCTAATATTAGAAATCTCTGCAACAACTTTTCTGCCAGTCATCATAGACTCTCCTTCTAGTCTGCAAAAACAGCTGACACTTTCAGTGCTAGCCATTTCATCTCTGGATTCTTTGCAAATGGAAAAAGGAAATTGGTGAACTTGGTTTTATATACTGCTACAGAAGGAGGCAGCTAGCTCAGATAAAGACCACAGATGTCTAATTTTGAGTGGGATAAATAATGCCCTAAACATCTACTTAAAATGTATTCCACAATTCTTTCATTGTTCTGAGCTTTGTACTGTGAAATAAAAGAAAAGACACTTGCATAAAATTAATAAAGCGCAACAGAAAATTTCAGCACTCACAGTTCTCCATTGCTGTCCCGTTAAGTCAAAGAAAATTTATTGTGTGTATTTTCAGTCCTTCCCTCTGTACAAAGCTGTGGATGTACTACCAAAGGTGTGTAGGGGTTAAATTTACAGTATCAACCTAAGCAAAAAGTAGTGAAATACAGAAGTACAGATTCTCAATAGGAATAATTGTGGAGGATAAATAATTACACCTCATATTTCTGAGTTCCTGAGGACTGAGCCTCCCATAATAAAAGATGCATGGAGCCAAAATGATTTAGCACAATTACATAGAGAGCCAACATCCCAAGAAAAATAATCAAAGCAAAGGATAGCTGGAAAGCCTAGAGGGTTCACAGCTGCAACTCAGCAAGCCCAGGAACTGGCTGAACCCAGGCCTCATATATCAGTGGAAGAAGGCCAGTAGGACAATGTGTCCTGTCTGTGACAGCCCTTTGTGAGAAACTTATGGCAAAGCCTCACTTTCCATAGATTTATAAAGCTCAGGCCAGAAAGGATCATCTAGTCTGATGTCCTATATATCACAGGATGTTAAATTTCTTCCAGTTAGCTCTGAGTTGAGCCCAATATCTTAGGTCAGCCAAATGCATTTGATGCTTCAGGATGTTAAATTATATTGTGCCAAAGAAATATATTCAGTAGCTTGCTAATACTTAGAATTATTTAACATTTCAGCATGGACCAAACAACATTGCATATGATTATAACTGATTTTGCAGATCCATGAACCCCTGAAGAGTATTGTTCTTATGGTGTAGACATAAATTCATCTGCATGGCTTTATTTCAAGGTTTATTTCAGTTTCACCATACAGCTACTCCTATTTCCTATGAATGGATGCCTCACACTTCATCAAAATCAGAAAATATTCTCTGAGATCCCTGAGACAGATTTGCCATGGTTGTCTGCACCTGCACAGAAGACCTGTGTAGAACAGGAATTTCACTGATCTTTTTCTTTTTCTTTTCTTTTTCTTTTTCTTTTTCTTTTTCTTTTTCTTTTTCTTTTTCTTTTTCTTTTTCTTTTTCTTTTTCTTTTTCTTTTTCTTTTTCTTTTTCTCCTTTTTTTTCCTTTTTCTCCTTCTCCTTCTCCTTCTTGTCTTTCTTCTTCTCCTTCTTTTCCTTCTTCTTCTTCTTCTTCTTCTTCTTCTTCTTCTTCTTCTTCTTCTTCTTCTTCTTTTGACAAGGGGGTTTTAGTGCTTTTCTGTCCTCCCAAATCAGGAACAAAGCAGATTTGTGTGATTTGTAACAAATCACACAAATCTCACACTGTTCTTGCAGTGTTTCACATTCTGATCCTAATTTTACAGCCTGTGAGTCATTCATTCTTCTTTAGTCTTCAAACCATTTCTGGGCTACATGTGATTGGGAAAATTTCCATTCAAATTGCAGCTATTGACAAGGATATCAAGGATATAAAGTAGAATGGACAGTACCCCATCTTTAGTGTGTAGCTGCCAAAATAAATTCCTTATCATGTCAAGGTGGTGCAAGAACTGATCTTTGTGGGATGCTGAATGTAGGAGCTGTTTGCAAGAAAGAAAAATGGTGTAGTGTGCTTTTTCATAATGTAGTGGAAAGGTGGTGCAGAAACCTGGTGTTCCTGTATTCATTGTCAGTGTAACTGGGATGGCCCATGAGGACCAAAAGTGCTGGAGCTTGCTGGCACAAGGGTCATTCACCTAGACCTGTCACCCCAACTTTTACTTTTCTTGGAAAAATAAGGGATACATACCTAATTTGTATATCTGACTCATGCTTAGCTTTCACCAATTTAATGGAGCAGCTGTATAAGTGCTGACATTCCCCATGTGTGCAACACAGACAGTGAGGTGCCCCATAGGCCTCCAAAAGGAGATCCTTTCCACCAGTCCTGGACAGGCAGGCAGGTTGTGCCCCTTGGATCCTTCCAAGGTAAACGCAGCAATCTGTTTCTGCCCATTGGTTATATTAGAAACTCACTGTATGTAGGCTGCTTCATTAGATACCTAAAATGTAATGAAGCCTGATGTTTAGGTGAGGTGGACAGGCTCCTATAATCACTATGTCCTTACCTTCTGCTAATTACCTCATGTCACTTACCTGTGGTAAGAGCACCCTTCTAATGAGCCTGTACCTTGTCCACTGGAGTGTGGAAGGAAACTGTGAAAAACGCTCTCTTTTTTCCTGAAAATGGACTGTGCTGTACTAGCCATAGGCAAATCAGAAAATTGTCTTGGATCCATTACTACAGAGTACTGACAGGCTTCAAAACTTCCTATCCTTTTCTGAACCACACAGTGATGCTGGGATTGCAGAGCTGCTGCAAAGTAAAAGGCTGCAATGGCTCCTTTTGTATCTGACTCACTATTGTTCACATAACCCAGCAGAGAAATGCTAATTAGTAGGTAAATTAGATGCCTCTATTTGCACTCGTCCTTGGAGAGATGGTAGATATAATTTTCTAGCAACCTTGTTAGCCTTTCCTCATTCAGTGGGCTGGATTGAAAAACAGTACAATAACCCAATGGTTGTATCATGTAACAGAATATCTGTTATGAGTAAAACTCAGCTTAACAGCCAGCCAGTGCAGACAGTGATGCTTTACCCTGTGTAATATAACCACATAGCTGCTGGTGCTGTGGTGTAACAAAGGATGAGGAGACACTGGAGAGCATTCGTAAGTTTTCCATTTCCACACAGCCTCATGACAGCTAAACAATATAATCTACTTTGTGGTATATTGCCTTATTGTGAGAAGCATACCTCAGTATATTGCAATAAAAAAGAAGCATTTGAATGTCCTACATCTCCATTCCACATACCTGTCAAGTTTCAGGTGGCCATTTAGATGATGCTATTGCAGTGGGTAAGTTAATAGAGGAAGCAGCTTAGACCTTTGTTTTTCAATTCAGCCCTGCAACAGAAAACAGTCAAAGGCTGGAAATGGCATGTTCAGACTCTCTAAGTGGAGCTGCTATTACAATACCATGACAGTGGTTTAGTCTGACATGTTTTACTTCACGCTTGCCATTGTCTTGGTGCCTGCCCCAGTTGGTTATGACAGCTTATTTTATTTACAACAGCTCTCTGAACAACAGTGTTTACTTGATCATATGCAGGCGCCTGGGCACAGCTACAGTAATATCTGTCTTCTAAAGACACTAAGGAAAATACTCCCAAACCCTGTCACTGTCACAGCTTTACCCCATAACAGGACAGGCAAAGGTTCTGCCTTGTCACTGCACTGCAGAGTCTTCTCCATTTCTGGAAAATGAAAAATTGCTCTGGGAATCTGAATCCCAGTGGTCTGGTGACAAGGCAATGCATTTTAGGTCCAGAAGCTGCAAAAAGTTTAGGAGGATTTAGAAAAGAATGTAAAAGTAGAGAAAACCCAAGTGATTTGTAATGGCAGGCTAAGAGTTTGTGATTGCAGTGGGAAAGGGATAGCAGAACATCAGAAACAGGATTTTGTTTTGAAATGAAGAGGAGTTCTGACTAAAGCAAGAGAGAGGCTCATTTAAAAGGAACTCACAGTGCTGATGAGGAGATAGATGTTAATCAAGAACCTACTGAGCGACTCCAGGCCAATCACTGATTCCCAATTCCTCATTTGTGAAATGGTACAGTAATACTGTGCAATAAGGAGAGATGTGTGCAAGGTACATCCTATATACAGGCTCGGTGCTTAACCATAGAAGTATCTAAAAAGGCAAGGAAGAACTCTTCTAAAAATACATTTGATCCTACTGCTTTCATAAAGTCAGGACCTCTAAAGAGCCATGACTGTAGAGTTTTGCCCACTGGTGTAAATGGCATTACCTCACAGGACGCTGATGCAGAGCAAGCCGAAACCGTCTCAGTACTTAGCTAAATGCTTGCCTGAAGCAAGATCACTTGGAACTGAATGATTTCCATACATTTTACATGGCTGTTAGTCTTCAGCAAGAAATAGGAACCTCCTTAATTGAAGAAGCTAGAAGTATGTTTTATTAATCTGTCCGTGTAAATTGTTATCATTGACTGAAAGGAATATTTTTAAGTGTTCTGAAAAAAATAAAGTTTTAGTATTACCTTTGCAAGATATGTCTGCTGTGTAACTTTTACTCCTGAATCATAAAATGCAATACTTTGGCTACTTTTCTTTACAATCCTATATCATAATTTTTGAAAAATTGCATATTGCATAAAGTAAAAAAAAAGAGGATAAATACTGTGTTCAAGCTATGACAGGTTAGTATATAAGACTCACTGTCATTGTATTGTTTGGTCAAGAATATATCAGGATTGAAAAATATGGTATCCATTTTTTTAATATGTATTATACATACAATGCATATAATTTTATCTATACTATATCTATATTATAGATAAAATTATATACATTATATATATAATAGAAATATATATGTATATATCCATTATATATATTATAGATATAGTATGCATATATTATAAATATATATATATCTGATATTTTTACAACAGGGATAAATATCCAGCAATATTAGAAGATTTTAGAATTAATACAAAGCACTGTGCATTGGGCTACAAGCCACTGTCTAATTAATCAAGGCTAGAAAGAAATCTTAAGAAAAAAATCTTAATTGTAGGGTTTCTACAGGATATCTTTAGTTTGCTACTCTCAAGTATTTTATGTTGAAACAAGCGCAGACTAGAAAGAAAAGTGATCAAGTTCCATGTGGGATTTGCACTTTCTGTTCCTCATTTTGTATCTATCACATGCACATTTATATGTCTCTCACACGACATTTCTGCTTTGTTCCCCATTACCTGGTGTCACAATCTGTACAGGTTCTCACTGAACAGGATATTTTCTGTGCTCTCAGGAACACATCAGTTCTTCCTAACTGCATGACCCAGCTGTCTTCATTACACATCTGATCAATAAATATCGAAAGAACTAAAGTGGACAAATGAAAAGCATTCGCTAAACAAGTCTTTTTTTGCCCAAGAAAGTCCCAATTCCAAGCATTAATTACTATATGTATATAATTCATTGTTTGCATAGACTATGGAAGAATAGAGAATTTGCAGTTAATTTGCACTGTGCTACCAGCACCCCATGGAAGTGATGTTTCTAAAATCCTGCAGCTGTTCTGCAGAAGCAGCAGAAGTGAGGGCCTGTGCCCCGTGCTGCAGCTGAGCAGGCTGGAGGGAAGGAGTGCTGCTCCCAGGTCCCAAATCACAGCCCAAGAACAGGCTGTGTGCAGCCTGCAGCCCTGGGCATTCCCCAGCTGCCCCTTTTTGTCTCCTTCCCCCACACTGCAGTCTGACAGCCAGAGCTCTTTTGAAGCATTTTCAACTAAATTACTTCCTGTGTTGTGGTTTCTCAGCTCCAGAGAGAACTTTTTCATGAAGAGGAAGGGTTATTTGACATTGATCTGGCGGTGAGAGCTTCAGCCAGAGCACTGGAGACACACATTTAGCTACTTGCCTTGCTTGATTTAGATCAGGGGCCATGACCCTGGTTCTCCCACGTTTTAGATGAGTGACCAAATCACTGAGCTATCAAGGCAATCACTTCTGCTCTCTGGCCCTATTAGTATCTCATTAGTGAATTAAACAGAGCGGCACATTGGACCAGGGTCCCCCACTCCCCTGTGTGTGTCAGGCTGGCTGATATACAAGGGTCAGGATCCCTGGCTTCTGTGAAACACCTCCAGCAGAACTTGGCTTCATCTTGCTGGTGAAGAGGAGGAGTTCTGAAATCTCAGGAAGAATGAGATAAAAATATATCTTCCTCAATGAGCTTCAAACCCAAATCTCCTCTAGGCTTGCACCCATGTATCAAAATCTGTATAAATATGCCTAATGGATAATCTGTGTGTTTCTCATCCTATGCACTGATTCTTGCAGAGCTGGAGCTAATGCTCTTTCATCAGTTTAAACTAATGGATGGGGATGCAAAGGGATGTGTGCTGTGGGGTCTGTAACCACTGCTGGGGCAGCACAGTAACGTGCCAGACCATGTGAGAACAGTCAGCCAGGCCCACAGAGCCACAGAGGTTTGATAATTCAGTTTGGAAGAGAAAGACTTAAACATGCAACAAAACACTTGCCTACTTTGGCTTCCCAGTGGGGGCAGAAGAAAATGGCATTAAATGAATGACAAGGGTGTGGTTGGACACCCTTGTGCTGAGTTGTAGACGTTCAGGGAAATATGCACAGGTATGTGCTGACATGTGCCCTCTCCAAAGACAGAAGATGGAAGAATAAACAGAAAAGCTTTTTTCTAACCCTTCTCTAAGTTTAGTAGACCTATTAACTTTGTGGAATTGCTGAAGCAAGTTGTAAATTATGTATAAAACCATCCTTGGAATATATGGCAGGGCTGTGCATTCCCAGCTCTGAACTGTGCTGTTTGCTGAGCTTATCATTTCAGACAGAGCCACAAAACCCCACCAAGCTCACAAGTTTTTGTTAACAGAAACTAAAAAGATAGAACTTAAGTATTGGAATTTATGGGATGATTTAGTGATTTCTGCAACTGATTTGAAACATAAGACTCCAGGTTTAAATCCCAGTTGGGTTCATTTCATCCTTTTATCACTCAGAAAGAGATAAATTCAGTACTCTGAAGTACCTATAAAGGGTTTCCACAGGCAAAATCTTTAAAACAAACTCAAATTCTTCACATTTTTTAACTTTTTCCTTCCCTAAGTTTTAAAAAACATTGCGTTCATCTTGATGGCAAAATGTACATCTTCTCTCCTGAGTGCAGTAAGGAGTTAGGGGAGTTTGTGCTGATACTTGCCACAGTGAATCCCTCTCTGGCAATTAACATGGTTAAAACACTTCAGGGTTTCTCATCACACTATTTCATCAGACCTCTAAGGTCATCAAGGACTAATAACCACTTGGGTAGCACTGAACAGCCTGGATGTTTCCAAAGAAACCAACTGGGCTCTTCCAGAAATCAGGATTGCTACAATGAATCTGCTCTTTTGGCCTGCCAAAATTTTCCCTGCTGTAATTATTTTGTCCCTTTATTCTATATTATAAATTATCCTACTGACAGAAAATGCAGTTTTGTGAACCTGTTCACCTGGGATTTTCTGCCCCTGCTAAAAGGTGTGGTTTTCAGTCAAGAGCAAATAAAATGTACGGCACTATGGCTGTTGGTCCTGCATCTCCTTACATAGATATTTCCCTCTCCTGAGTCTCCAGCCAACCCAAGCAGCTGGTATTTTTGTGTGTTTGATTTTTTTTCTTTTAAACAGTCATTCCCTATCTGAAAACAGTTTTCACCTCTATTCCTGTTGATATTGGTTCTTTGAAAATGGCTTCAGTTGCTCTGTTATTTCATATTAAGCCCAGGTCAGAGCTGAGTGTGGACCCTTAACTCAAGTTACTCAACACCCAGCACTCAGTGCTCCATTTCCAGGCTCTGGAAAGGGGTGTTGGACCTGTCCCAGTTTCTGCCACAAACAGGGTTAACATTTTGCATTTGGTTAATATTTTTACTGTGAGGGGGCTGAGCCTGGAGCTGTGTGGGCATGGCCAAGCCATTGTGTCACTGGACACCATCCTACATCATGTCCAGAGATGAAGGGGAGGAATGGACTGGGTCTCTCACATTTCCATGGTTTCCAGTTGGGACCAACCGTGGTGGACAGAGCAGTCAGGATGTGGTGCCACTGGCTGCAGTTACATAATGTTGTGTCAGGTCAAGCTGTTCAGTGAACAGTTTTGCATGTAAATCACCCTTTGTTCATTTCTGTTATTAGTATTTTTGCTGTTACTGTTCCTTTTCTTATCTCATTGCTGATTCCAGCTATTGTTCTTACCTCAAACCAAGACCTCTGCCTTTTGTCTCCCACTGCTGGGTGAGGGGCTTCTGGTTTTGCTTTGTTTTTTAATGAGAGTACTAAATTGGGGAATACCATTCCTACACCACCACCAATTCTTTCTACACACTGCAGGGTGGGAGGAAATAATCTCAATCCAGTCAGCACTGGTCAAACCCCAAAGAAGTTTCCACAAGCCTCCCAGAAGCATGTCAGTTTGAGAGCCCAGCCTGGCACACCAGCTCCAAGAAAGTTCCTCCTTCCTTAGTTTTGCCAGGGCCATTGCTGCTCATCTGGGTCTGGATCCTGCCTTCTTCAAGGCTGTCATCCTAGAGGGATTTGGGTTGGAAGGAACAATAGAGATCATCTAGTTCCAACCCCCAAAGCTGCAGCCCAAGTACATCTACAGCTCCCATCACACCAACAAAGTTTCACCTGCTCTGTCTGATTGACAGGAATAATTTTGGTCAAGAGATAATTTGTTGCTTCACTGTATGGGCAGTAACAGATCCTTCCCTCCATGGAAGGGAATCAGCTATGTCCAGACACAGCTCCAGGACTGACCAGCTCCATGCTTGACCAGCTCCATGACTCACCTCAGAGGTTTCTGCACTCACGTTCAGGGCACGCATTTTCAAATTCCATGTTTGCTGTTACATCTTGAACCCTTTGCTAAATCACTTCCAAAGCAGAGCTGCCAAGGATGCAAATAACAGATGAAGCCATACAGATAAAGACCTGGTAACAGCAGCTGAGGCCTTCCTGTGGGTGAGAAAAGCTACCTGCGCTGAGGATGAAATGAAAAGTACATCCTTGTGTTTAGCACTTCAGAAGTTTCCTTGGGTGGAACACCTTTTGTCTCGGCCAGAAGCAGTGTCATCCCCTAGGAAACAGTCATCCTCTTGGAAATAAAGACATATTTAGATTACAGAGACTTCCAACAAAATAAAAAAAAGAGGAAAAAAAGGAAAAAAGGCAAAATCGCAATACAAAGCGTTAAGGTTAGAATGTGATGTCTGCTTTGAAAAAAGAGGATCAAATACTTAACAGGGCTAAGAGTATTCTGTCTGAAAGAAATGCCTTTACAAGAGATATAAAAGTAGTAAAAATAGCCAGTACTCACAAGAAACAGTAAAAAATTAGACTCTTTCTCGGAGAAGATCTGGCTGTACATTAGGTTAAAAAAAACAGAGCAGTCGAAGAGGATTTTTCCCTCCAGTGTATATTTTTCTTGGCAGTTGTGCTCACTTGTGAATAGTGTTAAAGCACTTTAGTTTCCATTGTAAAAAATCGAGTCAGAGAAAACAAAATTGGAAGGGACCTCAAAAGGTCGTCTAGTCCATCTCATTTCCTAAAGGCACATTCAGCTATGCCAACACCATCTGGACAGATGTTCTGCTCCTTAAATGGGCTTTTCACACATCCATAAAGACTTGTTCAAAATTAAACTACATCAAACACCAATTCTCTAAGAGAGACAGCATGTAGCTACACTGTCCTAGGAGCACTTCAGTGAGAAAAATCATTTCAGGTTTCTGTTTCCCTTCTAATTTCCTGCTGTGGTGTCAGGAAGCAGGTGCTAATTCCCTGCCTGTAAGCAGAAGAGAGTGGCAGTCATGGGAAGGGCTGTCCTGTTGTCCTGGCAGCAGCAACAGGCAGAATAACCAACAGTTCTCTGGTGGGAGACTGCCACTGCCTGAAGTGACAGAGTATTGGTGGTTGTGCAGCCCCAGATCCCAAACCTACCATTGTCAGCACAAGTCTAGAGCTCACCAGAAATCAGCTCTGAGAACAAGAAGGGATTGCAGGGTGTGGGGGTACGGGTCATTGGTTTCTCTGGGTCTGGATTGAAGGCACTTGAGACAGTAATTCGTGTTTGGACTCAGGTGTTTATTATTTCTTATCAGTAAAACAGTCTCATTACTGAAAGAGTTTGGCAGCTTTTCATTAGAAGGCACAAAATGGCCAACAATCTCTTGTTACAAGGTCTTTTAAGACTAAACTATCCAATTAAGAACTGGCACCTGGATTATTTTCCGGTTTAACCCAATAACTGATCTCAAAGAGCCCACAATGTGGACTTTTCTGCCCAATAACAAAATGCCACCCAAACCCAAGAAGAAGAAGAAGGAAGAAGCATGAAGAAGAGACCCAGGACGACACCCTGTGCCTTCTATCTTGCTTCCATCCACAACATAGTAAAAATCCCAAAACCTAAATTTCTCACCGAATGATACACCCACACTACTCTCACTTTTGTGGATTCCGGTCTATCTTGAAGTCTAGGAAACTTTCTCCATGAATGAGGGTCAGAGTCAATGCTCCCCTGGGGGTCAGGGCACCCCAGAGCAGACAGAGAAATATTCCTGGTGCCCTGGATTTCCACAGCAGGGGAACATCACCAGCTCAGAACTGAAACACATGAGATGATGCTGTTGGGACACTTGGGAAGGAGATTTCCAAGATGTACTACGACTAAGCAAAAGATCAGGCAAATGCACTGTCACAGTTGTTCACTCTGGTACAATTGCAATTTATCTGATGCCATTTCTGCTGACGTTAATTGAATTTTGGACCTTAGGCAAACATGTACGGTATTTGTCCTTGTCCTTTAAATATTATACTTCCCATTACTCTTCACAGGGTTTGTGAAATAATTGGTTGAAATCAGATGTGAGCAAAGAAGACATTTTGTCGAATGAAAACAACTAGATATGCAAGAAGCAGAAAAGGGAGACAGTTATATGTTTCATCCAAGTTCAGTTTTCCTAAGTGAAATTCATTAATTTTGGTAACAAATCTGCTTTCTATTTTGAGAATTAGCCTGTGGCTTATTTTATTTATTTGGTCACCCAAAGCTGTGAGAGGATCACACACACCCTTTGCAACACATTCAAACTCCTAAAGTTTGAAGAGAAGAAGATGCCCTCATCCACTTATTTTACAACTGTTTAAAATTAGTAATGACTGTCAAAAATTTTAGAAAATATTCAAATGGACACCTGAAGAAGTATTTTAAAAAGGTTTCTTGAAGTATGACATTCAGGCACTGTATAATGAGATTTCAGTATCAATTATGCAAAGGTGTAGCTGTGGCTCAGCTCATGCCCACACAGAGTGCTGCAGTCAGAGCTGACAGAAGAGTAGGACTGCAGTATAATGTCATTTGTTGCAGTATTTGTATTTGTGCAGAAAGACTCTGGTCTTTCCATTTCAGCAAATGATTTTCACTTAAATTCATGAGTTTTGTCACTTGAGGTTTGGGCATCTTCAGAGCATCTTGCCTTGCTGCAAACATTGTGAGCTGTACAAGTACTGAGCAAATGTGCAATGGCAATTTTCAGCTGGTCACAGGTCAGTCACCATGCACCAGCTCTCACCAAATTTTCATTTCTTCAGTGAGGACTTTCTTTCAGAACCAAATTTCAGCTCTCAGGCATTTTCTTCTCTATAAAAGCATTGTAGCTTTCTACGGCAAAGGAAATGTTTTTTGCCTGTGTTTGGGCAGAAGGTCACAGCCACAGTGGAGGAAATTTCTCCTTGTGTGCTATAAGCCCATATTTTTTATTCAGATCTTTCAGCTCCAGCTCATGTGTATCTAATGTCTGCTTTAATGGGAAAGTAGCCCACAGGATGGTATTTCCCATCTGTAGCATAGATAAAGCTCTATCTTCATGACACATTTGTTGCTGCTATTGTTTTTGGTAGGACATGACCAAAGTCCTTTTAAGTCACTGTGAAGCCTTCAATTCCTCCCCAGAGATCAGAATTCCTCATGAGGAAAAATGCCACAGGATAATTTTGCCACGTTCCATTTTGATGAGGCTCGTCCTTTCTGGAATTGTCATCTTTGGGGGTATCTCCACACATCTTCCTCTTTTATTGTCAAGACCTGTCTGAATGATGATCTTCCTAATACTTCCTTTCAGCAGAAAATCCTATTCCAAGTCAATTCCTCTGGCAATAAGCGGTGTTTCAAGGACAAGTTTTATTGTTGATCTGCACTTCTAGAGCATTATGGTACTTTTTGTGTCACCACAATACTATGGCGCACGTTGTCAAAATTTGTGTTTAGTAAAGTACAATACGGAGAGAGTGTTTCCAGTACATATTCCAGAGGTGGGAAGTTTGGATTTTATTTAGGAGATCATCACTTCATATTATTGCTGTCACGATGAGTTAACTGAAGCATGATGTATACGGAAATTACTTTTTCAGTTAATAGAAGTAAGGGAAAATGGACATAAGTGCCATATCACCAGTGAAAGATTTATTGCACTGCTGTTTAGGACCCATGTAAATACTGGAGTAGATTGGAGATGTGGTGCTCATGCACAGATCTCAGAGCTGCACAGGCTCCCTTATTTCAGCCACTGTACTCAGTTTGAGGCTGTGTTATATTTCAGTCTACTGAGATTACAATTTTTGTAAATACTGGGTACTAATGAATGATTTCAACATTTACATCATGGACTATTCCAATACCTTGCACATTTACTGATGAGGAGAGAATCCCTAAAGATTAGGAGTTTCATTTCTTTCAGTCAAAAGCTTATCAGTACCTTTTACATTCACTGAGCTGCTTGGAAAAAGAAAAAAAAACATTTCTAAATTAAAAATTAGAAAAGCTGATGAACTAGCATGTGTTCTAGTGTTTTATCTGGTTTCCTAGTGCTTCCTTCCAGAACATCTGGGTTGAGGAGAAATAACCTTAACTGACCACCTCATCTAAAACGAGTGTAGCTGGATTCTGGATTTCACACTCATTTTTCTGTGAGGTTTCACTGACCATACACATCCACATTTGCATAGAGAGACTGTGGTTTCTGAATACATTTTACTGAAGTTGCATTTGCATCTGTCCTTTCTTCCTGTAGTCCCCATAACCAGATATATACAGATATAACCATATCTTCAGGACAGCCCTACCTTCTTGGGTTATATGAAGATAAAACTATGGATGCATTTTAACCTCTTTCAAAAATTTTACATAAATTTTCATCAAAACAGTCTTTCAAAAAAGGAACTTCCTCTTTTATTTTTTTTTTGCATGTTCTTCCTGAGATTTTGCATTGGATTTGAGTCTCCAATGATCATATTTTCTACTGATGAAAGCAGAGTCCCATTACAGCTGAACTGATTTACTACAACTAAGAGTCTGTCCATAAAGCCAAATCAACCTTTAAATTAGGCTCAAAAGAAATACTACCAATTAAATTTAGTCTGTGACCTCTAACATAGTTTAACAAGCTCAACATATTACGGATTTCAGTAGGGGGAAAAAATCAATTAAACTTTAAGAAAAAAATAAAATCCCCAAAGTCTAAACCTTGACAAAAGTAGTTCAAAAATCCTGTCGCATCCAGCTGTTTCCATGGTTTCACATCCTGTGTTCCAGTTTTTAGGGTGCTATATAGGATATGAAAGCAGCTTGGAAAAAAAAAAAAAAAGCCTCCATGAGAAAAACCTTTTTTCCAGTTCCCTTATTTGTTTTGTTTCTGCTAGAGCTGGGGGTTTTGGTTTGATTGGGTTTTAGGTTGGTTTTTCTTTTTTCTTCCCTTTCTCCGAAAAAAAAAGCAAACCCTGTATTTTAATTTTAATTTGAACACTTCAAAGCTCTGAGAGATCATGGGACTGTTCCTGGTATAGGCAACAGCAAAAATCTCATTGCCTTTGGTGGGAGCTGGATTTGACCCCAAGAATGAAACTGAGGGAAGAAGTATCATCTTTTCTCAAACTCCCTTTCCCCCAGAAATAAGCAAAGATAACCATCCTGATGCAATAAGTTTATTAAAAGCAAATAGTCATCTTGTGCTACAAATCCTTCTGAATACAGTGTTTTGACTAAATGACATTTAACAGTGTTGTAGCTTTAATGGTAAAGAAAACACTAGCAGCTCAGTACTTAAACCTCTGTCCCACTGTGAATATCATTTTCAATATCCTGTAAAAATTCTTTGAAGTGTTTGTATCCAGTCTGCCCCAATGGATTTACTCAGAATTAGTTAATAGTGAGAAAGCGTTGAACTAAATTTATCGGTTACTGTCTCTCATGATCGCATAAAAAATAAAATTAAAAGGAACTCTCTACAGAATACTTTATCAGGCTTGGTAATGGCATCATCTCTGACAGTGAGGCAATAAAAGCATATTAGTGACCCCCTGATGAAACATGTTTGCAGGCAAAGTCAAAGAGATTGATCATTCTGTCTGGATAGTGGCATTTCCCTTCGACGCACTCTTACTGCTAGTCACAGAAGCATGCTGATGGGCTAATGCATGACAAGCAGCAAATGTATGAAAGGGGCTGCAATTATCAAGTCCTGCTCAGCTCTTGGAGGAAAAATCTTTTCTGCTCACAGCCTGAACTCCCTTGTTGTATAGCAGTGTTGCCAGCACTATGTAAGAGCCAAAGGCCCTAGCCAAGGCTCCAGGTGTTGTGCTGGGCTCCACACAGGTGTCATTTCTCCCAAAAGTTTGCAGTGGGCAAGAGTGACAAGAAGACTGAGAATAGAAGGGAGAACAATTAAGGAAGAGATTCTCCCAAGATCATAGCAAGGCCCAGAAAGAATCCCTCTTCTAGTGCCATGATTGCCAAGACTGCTGGTCAATCTTTCCAGCAGCAGTCACTGTTGGGGTTTTCAGGTGGGATCTTTGGGATATACTCTATATGTTCACTCTCTTCAAAATCCCAAGCCCTGGTGACACACATTGTTTCCTGCAGTTGCATAATCCTGGGGAGTCGCTCTGATTTGCTGCAGTTTTTCTCATTTATAAGTATTTTTTAATCTGTCACTCCAGCTTCTGTATTTCTACTTCTTTCTCCAGTTTATTCATTTATCATTTGGATGAAAATGGCAAATTTTGTTTTGCATACATGACAGTTCAAATTGCATTCTTTCTATTTTAATAAGTCATCTCTCAAACAATGGACTGGTGTGCTACTTGTTCAGAGACTGCCGTGCTCTCATTCACTCCCATCTACATTTTCTGTAAAATGAAGGAAAACCAAATGTATGCATTTCTGAACCACTTTTAGCCCTCAGCTCATCTCCCATCTTAATAAGTCAAACATCACCTGGAGTGTGTCACAGTGCCTCTGAACACAACCCAAACCTTTGGTGTTTTCCCAGTCCCTTTTCTGTTCTGTCCCCATTAACCAGCCATGGCTGGCAGGGCTGCAAGTGAGGGGTATTAATGTAAATGTAGTTTTCACAAATTTTAATTGCTCAATAATTAGCCAAGTGTATCTGTTAGTGCCATAAAGTTCTCTTCCTTGATTTCTTGAGTCTTACTCTTCCCTGATGGAGAAAGTGTCAGCCTAAACATGTGAACATGTGGAGGGGGTAGTGCGGTGGTGTTCACAGGGGTGCCAGGGTGAAGGAAGAGACGAGGATCTTACTCTATGTTTCAGAAGGCTGATTTATTATTTTATGATATATATATTATATTAAAACTATACTAAAAGAATAGAAGAAAGGATTTCATCAGAAGGCTAGCAAGGAATAGAAAAGGAATGGAATGATAATAAAATCCTGTGACTGACCAGAGAGTCTGAGCCAGCTGACTGTGATTGGCCATTAATTAGAAACAGCCACATGAGACCAAACAAAGATGCACCTGTTTCATTCCACAGCAGCAGATAACCATTTTTCACATTTTGTTCCTGAGGCCTCTCAGCTTCTCAGGAGAAAAATCCTGGCAAAGGGATTTTTTAGAAAATATCATGGCTACAGGGGTGAGCAGGGGAGGTGGGCAGCCCAAGCTGCAGGCAGGACAGGGAGAGGATTGGGGTCTCCAAGGGAGAACTGTCCTTGGAGCAGGATGGTGTGTGCATGGGCACTGGGAGCAGAAAAGGATGATGTGTCTGCCAGAGCTTGGAAGGACTAGGGAGGATCAGGTCTCAAGGGATATATTTGGGATTTGGGGTGTATTTAAAGCCTTCTCATAGCTTACTGGTGGTATTAAATGTCAAAATAATCACAGTTCTTGGTTACTCACTCCTGTGTCATCGTCCCTATTTCTGCATTAAGGTCCAGCTGAATCATTGCTTGGCTGAAATAAATAAGATGTAAAATATGAACCACATAAATGCAGGTGAGGAGAAGCAAAAACTAAAGGACTGATTAAGACAAGAGTTTTCCTTGATGTAAGGGGCTAAGGTTTTCCCATCTCAGCCAGGTCCCATGTGCTTTGCTGCCTCTGAGTGCTCATGCCTAAGGTAGAAAGGCCTTGTTCCAGGTGATCCAGAGACTGCATCTTTGCCTGCCAAGAGGCAGAAAGATCAACCAACCCCTGTTTGTCACCTTTTCACTAAATTACTGAACATTACTGTAAGAGGGGTTGGTGGAGAACAAGATGAAGAGGATCCAGATGGTTCAGCACATGGTGACCTGTCACATCAGCAGCACAGATTTATATGAGCTGATCACCCTTGTCTTCTTGTTCAGTACAGTGTTTTATTATTAAGATCTTTATTTTCGTGGCTTTCCACTGTCTGGATCTTGACTCTTTCCTTGGCCCCATTTTTGACTGTGCTGATTACCTGTGGCATTATTCATCTATGGCAAGAAGTTCTGTGCAATAACAACTGGCAGACACCAGAATAAGACTTCAAAAAACACAACAGGACCTTCTTAATGGACCTTGAGCCTGAGTTAAGGCTGAGCATCAAATCAGCCTTGCTCCCAAGATCTAGAATTAGATATAGAACCATATAAAATATTTGTATCAAGATGTGGCTTCCAAAACTCAGAGTATGGAAGGAAATGAGAGAAGAAAAATTAATATTATTGAAAAACAGGTACACAAAGGTTCTTCCCAGGGGAAAAAAAAAGTGATTTAGGGGAGCACAGGAGAATCTGCTGCATATTAGCAGTCTTAAACCTCAAGAGGGTAAAACCTGCATAAGTGTCCGTGTAGTGGAGAATTTGGTTTGTATATCTTAATAAAGAGGATTAGAAAATATAGAAAACATAAGATGTAAAAGCATTTTTAAATAGAAGTTTCCCAAATATTGTCATGAGGCTTTTGCTTTAACACTTTATTACTGCAGCCCAATGTTGTGCTGTGGGAAGCATTTCATCATCTGCACCTCAAGAGGTTGTTGGCTCAGACAAGTGTCATTACCAAAGACAATTTTCCCAATGCATTCAAGAGCTTCATTAACTGCCTGTCCAACAACAATATTGGCCTTGCTGTGTTCAGGTGCTGGAACACAGATCCGGAGCTGGCTACAGTTCCAGGCAGGGGAGATGAATATCCATCTCTGTCCTGCAGATTTCTCTGAATTCATCACACTGCCTGCAAGACAGAGGTCAATGTTCCCAGGTCTGTGTGGTGAGAACTTCCTAGAGCTGAATGCCTTTCTGGTTAGAAACAAAAACACACACAAAATGGCATCAGAACTGGAAAGTAAATTGATCATTTTGATAAGACTTCTTCAATCAGAAGAAAGCAACGGGAGACAAGATAAGGGCAAAGCTGTTTAAGGATTAATATAACTCAATAAATCAGATCTTAAATTCTTTCCCTATCCCATACCTCAGAAAAAGATGACCAGAAATTACAGAAAGTTATTTCCTCTATTTAACTGGAAGTGACTGCTATGGTTAGGGTTTATGAGAAATAGGAAAAAAATTAAACTAAGAGGAGAGCAATACAAGGGGGTTATATATCCAAATTCAACATCCTTTTGAGGGCATTTGCTTACTATGGAATTTGTGACTGTGAAACAAAACACTTTCTAAATATGTGTTTAGCTGGGACTGTGGCAAGTCACTTAATCTTGTGTCTCAGATGGACTGCGCAGGGTAATAACACATGAAGTCATGTGGGCTGGGCTCAGCAGGGAACTAAAACATCCAGACTTGTCCTCTGGGAACTGTGAGCAGCAAAAAAAAAAAAAAAAATAAACAAAAATATAGGAATAGGAGACAGGTTTGAGTGAAAGGGAATGAGGACTGCTTTTGGTTCATGAAAGCGAAAACTGGTTTAAATGTTAAAAACTCAGTTGACTAAGCCAAATTGGGGTCCTAATTTAAGTTCCATGAGGTAGAAATTAACTTATCATATTCATTAAGAAAAAGTGAACATCATGATTAACGAAGAATTGATATTTTGTGCCATTAGGTGGAGAAGTACTGGTATGGCAGTACTGAGTGGCTGAACCACAGTGGGGAGAGCTTCTGAACCCATTTGCAATCCACCTTTCCCAGTATTTCAGGTCTCTGCTGTGCTTTCCTTGAAACAGTGGCGCTGTTTGTTTCAGTGGTCTGGAAGCCAAGAACTCCCACTCTGCTGGCCTCAAGGCCAGGATGTCAAAATGCAAAAATGGAATCACAGAATTATCAAGATTGGAAAAGACCTTTGAGATTATCAAGTCCACCCAGCCTCACCACCATGTTCACCATTAAATTATGTCTTCAAGTGCCATACCCACACAATTTTTAAATAATTTTAAAATAATTTTTATCATTTAAAAATAATTTTTAATCATTCCAGGGATCATGGCTCCACCACTTCCCTGGACTGTATGTTTCAATGCTTGCAAAACATTCCTATGAAGAAATTTTTTTCTAATATCTGATGTAAACCTCCCCCAGCACATCTTGAGGCCATTTCTTCTCATCCTGTCAAAAATTCAATCCCTTTATCAGTTTGTCCTGAAACCTAGTCAAAAAAGTTCCTGAGAAGTACAAGTTGTATCTAAATAAAATCTTCATCAAAATAATTGGCAGCGTTCCAGCCAAGCTCTTGTTTTCATATCATAACAGTATGGTTGAAAAATACTCTGTAGAAAGAGTTGTCATTTCAACAAGCCCTATGTGAAATGAGATATTCCCACCTCCATTCCTCTCCCACCTCGCCTAAAGACTTGTTCTGGCAACAGCCAGCTCTCTATTCCAGCTCACTGCACAGCTGAAGGGCTTGCATTCAGTCTGCAAGAGGAATTTTCCTCCTAGCCCAAAGAGAATTCCTACTCCATTTAGGTTATAGATTATATATTTTGCTCAAATGTGAAGTCCAAAACTTTTTTTCTTATTTTAAGGTACCAGAAATATGTGAAGAGATCATGTCTCCTTCTTATACATAATTGCCCTGAATTTTATCATGCTATAGAAATAATACTTTGCACTCATTTATTCCCAGAACTCTGGGATCTTAAAAGACAGATAAGAAAGACTCTTTTGCTGATACTAGGAGAGTCAAAACACACTGGAAGAATTTCAGTTGGATAATTAGCCCTTCTGAGGACCTGGAACTCCCCCATGAGTCATTCACATTTTTGACAATTGAGGCATAAAAAGCGTGCCCAGGGCTGCACAACGAGTCCCCAGGTAGGATACAGGACACAGCTTAGGAGATATTAGTCATTTATGCTATAGAAAATTCTTCATATTCTCCTAGAAAGTATTAGACAGTTCATCACATTCATCCTTGTGGTTTCAAGAAAGCTAAATTAGTCTCGTAATTACAAAATAGGGAATACTGAATCCACTTTGTTTTGATGCCAATAAGGGCATTTAGGAAAAAATGTTCTGACGCTCAGTACCATTGATATCACCCAAAGCCGATGAGTTTAGCAGACCAACCCTCCTTTTTGTACTTCTAATAGTAGCAGTTCCCTCTTTATTCATCCAGTTCTATTTAGAAATGTCTTGCCTTTGACTCCATCTTTAGCTGTGAAGTCTGCAGTGTGATGGGGGCAGAGAATGGCAGCAGCACAGTTGATGACATAGGCAGAAAGCTGTGGCAGCTGATGTGACAGTACTAATCCACTAAAATGACACCAATTTAATGCCCTGTTTTTCACAGGGTATTACCAGAATAGCTTCTGCTACCGTTTGTGAGCAAAAAAAGAACCCTGCTCAAGAAAACCTACAGGAACAGGATGTTCATGGCCTTTGCAAATCTTTATAAGCCCAGTTTTGTTTTCTGGGGCTCAGGAATAAAAGTACCAGAGCTTTAGTCAGCTAAAGGTCATCTGTCAGCTAAAGGTGCTGGGCCTTAACTTTGCTGTCACACTGCCAGAGGTTAGCACTTGTGGTTGCAGGGCAGTACAGTATTTCAGCATTTTCTGGCTCAGACTGGCTGAGACAATGGAATATTTCTTTCTAGACTTGATTTTCTCAGGGGATGTGTTAGCAAGTGTCACCTGTACTAAACCCAGCACTGTAAGTCCTGTGGGACATCTCAGAAATGCTTGTTCTGGTCACAGTCAATGAAGGTAGGTCCCAGTGGTCACTCCAAGATAACATTTGAGATAAGATTGGGTAAAAACCATTCTGGATAGCCAGGAGAAATCTGGGCTGTTTATCCATGTGCAATTGCATAGCAATGAACACTGAATGTGTCACCTAACTTTAGATATCCACATCAGCAATCTCAAGAGATAGTGTCCCCTTTGTTTTGGGGGACAGCTCACCCACAGCCCCTTCTGTGGTCAGTGAAAAAGAATTGGCACCTTCCATGCAGAATTCATCTTGTCTTCTTTAAATTACTTCTTTGAGAGGAGACAAATCATTCCCAGCTCTGGTTTGAGTATATTGACTGGTGATTGAGCCACTTGAGCTCAATTCATCTGCATGGGATTATGCTGGGAATGAGGCAGGAGATACTTTAGTGCCCACAGTGACACCCAAGGCTGGGACACTGCATCTACCTCTGGGAGCCAAAGCTGTTCTCCTGGTCAAGCAGCTAATCAGAGATCTGCTCTTATTCTCACAGCAATGAACAGGAGGGTGTGGGTGCTCTCTGGTATTGCAGTGGCCTCTCTGATGATCATGGATTTCCAACAGTGCTATCAGAGCCTAATAATTATGGCTTTTTTTTTTTTTTTTTTTGGGGGGGGGGGGATTTGAAATTGAGGACATCACCTGTAAAATTCTCCACACAACTACAGATATTACAGAATATACAAAGGACAGGAACACATCTATTTGTACTTGCAAATTTCTATCTCTGGTAAACAAAAGTTCACTTTAAAGGAGAAAAAAGAGGAAACATGGAGAGGGTTTGGGAGGCAAGCAATGAATCTCGGATGCCCAGCATGCGGTGTTAGAGTGCTAAATTCAGGGAAAGCAGCTTGCATCTCCCAAGCATATGCTGCTGTAACAACAGCTACAGCACAGAGCTGTGCTTGGAGGCACTGTGGAGTGGCAACCCATAGGGCTCCATCTGTCCCATTTCAGGCAAGGAAAGCTTATCTTTCTGCAGGAAAGCAAGCTGCAAATTGATCCCAATCCTCTGGGGCTGGGGTTTCCTTGCTGGTTTATATTTTTAAGAATGAGTGGCTAGATAACCCACTGCTTTGGATCAAATTATAAATGTTCACAGTTTGACTACAATGTTCATATTCCAGCCATCAGCATCATGCAGGTACTAAAGTGCTGTTATGATCTCTGGCATTATGAGGAAATCCTGCACAGGCAATGTGCTCTAGCTTTTTGGATCAGTATTTTAAAAATAATTTGAGAAAAAAACAATTTACTCTGGAATAGTAGCTGGTAGAGAAATGCACTAGGTGACCTCTTGTGGTCCATTCCTCCTGCTCTGTGATTATACAATAGTTACAGTTCAGAGTTAAGGCTCCTCCATTTTTTTCTTGACAAACATCATGAGGCTCTGAATAAAAAATTACAGTGAATCAGAAAAGCAGAATTCATGCTCAGAATGTAGCTGTTATGTCTTATGTTCCTGCACCAGTCCACCCAGGTCATCACTTATGATGAACCCTCACAAGTTGTTCCTGACTCCTCTGCAGAACCTTGGTGTATTCTGCAATCATCAAGTGACTTCCCAGCACCCTTGTGCTTACAAATCCAGGGTGCTGGTATCAAAAATAACAGAAAAATCAAAGATTCTCTTTATTTTACTCCCAAAGTAATAGGAATATATTTAAAATAGGATTCATTTTCAGAGTTGTGGTATTGTTGCTTTAACTGCAAACATGTCTCCCTAACCAGGTCATCTGAATGTATAGAAACATGTTCTTCCTTATGGGATACAAGCAAGTGGGTGAAATTAAGGCACAAAGATAATAGCATACACCAGAGAAAGAGAACTAAGCTTTTGCTTCAAAAACATTCTTCACAGAAGGATCTAGAGGGATTTGAAGTTTTCTCCTGAAAGTAGGTAAAAGTTAGAGCTTTCATTTGAGTTTCACTTTATATTTCCAGTTCATTTCAACCCACAGCTCAAAGTGAAATTTTAGGATTTGGGAAAATGAGCAAAAACCTGAAGATGTGCATTAAAATGTCACATGCAGAAATATTCCAGTTGGGGCCTTAAGGCACAATCTGTTTTAAAGCTACAATGGAGTTTTGCAGTTTGACCTTCAAAGACTTTTTTGAAATTCCAGCCTTAAGCATCCTGTCCAGTACTGGGTCTCCATGAGGCTGCAGGACAGACTCCTTCCTTTCCTCCTGCAGATCTGTCTTATGTACATTGAAATTGGAGAAGGAAACGAGATAAATGCTAAAATACCTGTCATTCCCTCATGTTTTTCAGTAGCAATACAAATGATATATAGGCATGAAGGAATTAATTTTTTTTTTTTGCTGTATCGTGATACTGGTGACACTGAAAGAGCATTTGAGCATGGGATCCAGCACCATGCTAAAATTCATATCACATTGAATATGGATGTAGAGATAAAAGGAAGGGAGAAAAAAGTCTGTGGGGGAGTATCACAGTTCAGCAGCAAGCAAAGAATACAAAGAGATTTGAAGAATAATGTTTTATGTGTGTTGGGTTAAAGAACATAATGGCCTAGTTCTAACAGCAAGAAGATCCTGTTGCAGCTCAGGATCCGGAGGAGCCACCCCCAGGAATGACTTGGGGCTAAGGAGCTGCAAGGTGGGCTGCTGCTGAGCAGGAAAAAATGTCTTAAAGGCTTTTAGATCTTGGTCTTCTTCCCACATTTTCATTCTCTCAAGGCAGCAGACTTTTGCCTCAATAAACAGGAAGATTTCTTAGTCTTGGGTATGTTTCTGTTTTTTGAAATGTTCAGGTGTGTGAGAGGTCTCTGTGCCTTTAGCAAGCTGAAATTCAAATAGAGGAGTTTTGTTTCTTACAGCTTAAAATGTCATGTGCTCTTATTGTCCCTGCAGTGAGAGCTTGATGAAACTTTATACATCAAAAAGAGGAAAGGCTTTTCCTTCTTAATACAGAAGTCAGATGATAATTTCCAAATTAAATTTTAAAAGAAACATCCAAAATATGTCCATAAACACAAACACAACTTTTAGTTTTGTTTCTAACTATTTAGAAGGTGACAGGAGCTGAGATAATTTTTATTTATGTTTTCTCCCATCAGCTGAATTTAGAAATAGTTGGGATTTTATCTACAGGCTTGTTTTGATGCAAAAAGATGCAAAGTAAGTTAAAGCTTTCTACAGGAGGAGCTTCTGAGCTCCAAGAGGGAGGTTCTGGTCAAAACCAAATATGATAAAAGTGTACAGAAAGCAGAAGATACAAATCCTGCTGTGCTGCACCTGACAGATTTGCCCCATGTCTGAACAGAAGCACAATCTACCCTGGGATGGTGTTTGCTTCCAGCAGGGCAGTGCCAGGCACTGGGTCCTTCTCCCATCTTCCCTCACTGGTACTAAAGCTCCTGGTCACATTTACCCTAGACCTGTGTTTCCCTATCTTCCCTGTTTATTTCCTACAAAAAACAGTCTTGTTAACTCTTTGCCATTACTGGTTCCCTTATTCCTTCTAATTTGGGAGTTTTATTCCCTTTTCTCCTGTTCCTCTGTTCAGACTAGTCATCAAAGGTTTGGAAAAGGAGATTGGCACCCCAAGGAAGGGTCTGGTTTGCATCATCCCCACTCCAGCTCATAGCATTTGAATTATTAACTCATAGCTCAGAATTATTCAGTGAACAAATATTAATTCTTTCCCTCCTATTCAGAATCCAGTGTTGCAAGTGGGAGTTGGAGTCAAAAAAGGGGGTTCAACACTTACCAAAAATGGAAAACCAACAATGTCCTCCTGTTTAGTTTAAAGTAACTAAAACAGATTTTTCCAGGTGGAAAATCACTACAGCCTTCTCTGCCAGAAGCCTTGGTGTCTTTGGTGGAGCACAGCCCTGTTCACCTGTGAGACCAGCTCCTGTTTATAAACCAAAACCTCTTGTTTGTGCAGTTACTTAATCACTGTGAAACAGCACATTACTGTTGTCACATGGTTATACTAAAAGGAATATTTGAAAGGAAACAGAGCTTAAGGGTAAGCTAGGGTTTGGTGATCTGCCAAGCTGAAAATAGCATTTAACAGGCTTTTAATCTATTTCATAGGTTATTGTCCCCATGAGTGCCGTTATAGTCTACAGATAAGAAAAATGAGAACAAAGGGTTATTTTCACTTACAATTCAGCAGCTGCTGGTATTATTACTGTGTCATTGATAATCAAACAGAGGTACACTAATAATTGGATCCTTTAGAGTGCAGTATGCAGTAAATATTTGTTGTTTTGAAAATAAGCAGGCTGTAGAAATTAGGCTGCTCTTTCTGTCAAAGTTAGCAGATTAAATGCTCACAGGGCCAAGCACCACCACGAGAGAAATGCCTGGCATTTGTGGAAGATTTTGTTGATCTCTGCAAGATTCCTCAGGTCTGTTTGCACCAGGGAGAAAAATAGATGTTTGAAGTAAAAAGGCAATTAAAATCAAAATTAAACACATGTTTTTGCTTTTGAATCCTAATTTGTAGATGGTACATAATATACTGTTTTATACCTTAGAGACAGGCAATTACCAAAATAACCCTCTACTTGCATCCATTTGACTTGCTTTAATTACCAGAATACACAAGGTATGAGGAGAAAATCTCTTCTATCTTTCTGCTCATCCCTCCCTTTCAGGGTGGAGAGCAAGGCCTTGCTCACACACTGCAGAGGACAGGCGCCCACCAAGATGATTTTCTCCACATTCAGCAGCACAGAGGAGCTGCTGGAGACTTTGTTTTGCCTTGTAAGGACAGGAGAAAGGAAAAGAGAATTTCCTTTGCTTGCAATTTTGCCTCTTCCACAGAAGCAGTGGTAGAGTGTGGGTTGGGATGGCAAAATCCCTGTCCTTACTGTCTGACAGGACCTATTCCTGCTGCTTTTGAGTGTTGTACCCTGGAGAACCTGAGAGAAGAGGGGAGCACACAGGGTGCAAACTCACAGGGCTGGACAGGCCTAAGCAGAGAAGAAGGGATGCTGAGAAGATGAGAAGTGCTTTATCTTTGTGGCACAGCAGGACACAAAGTGCATGGCTGCATTTAACTTAATGTTAGATGTCTGCAGTGCACACTTCACCACTGGGGCTGTCTAGAGTCAATGAGAAGAATGTGGCACTTGTAGTGCCTAGGATGATTCTTTCTCCTTCAAGAAAGGGTGCAAAGAACAATCTCAGAGAGCACAGGTGCATTGTGTTTATACTCAGGTCCTGTTTGTGTCCAGCAACAGTAAAGACAGAACAGAAAGCTCAGATGAATTTGTCCATTTTTGAAATGTCACCATTTTCTAGGAGACTTTGTCTCATTTTCAGATAGGTATTAAGCACATATAAGCCTATTTTTTATTAGCAGTCAGTAGGATTTATGCTCTGAAAGGTACTACATACTTATAAAAATATTACCTAAGGTGACTTGCACTGGGCAAATGGTAAAACAGGCACAGCTGTGAGCCATAGCACACTGTTATAACAGTGGCTTTGTTCTCCAAGGGGAACCACACTGACCCTGAGGCCAGCAAAATTGGTTAGAGCATGGTGCTAATAGCACCAAGGTTGTGGGTTCAATCCCTCAATGGGCTATTCACTTCAGAGTTTGATTTGATGATCCTTGAGGGTCCCTTTCAACTCAGAATATTCTGTGATCTGTGACTTCTGTGATCTGTGACTGTCCAAACAGTGCAATAGCAGAAAAACCCAGCTATCTTGATTTATGGGGTTTCTTTTAAACATCTTGAAATATTTAGGGGGCTCTTTGAAATTTGATGATGATAATAATAAAAATAATAATTTTTAAAAGTAATAGAAATAATAGTAATAACAAAAACAGGGTCCAGAAAGTCTTTCTGCTTTGCTCCAAGCTGCATGCAGTATCCACTACAACTTTCCATAGACAGGGATTTTTTTCCCCTCTTAATCACTCTTTGGTTCTGTAAGTGAGGAAGGCTCAGACAGTAATAAACTGAATCTGAGCTACACATCTGCTTTTTCAAGTAGTGTTTGGTGCAGGGGCAACACTGACAGATTTCATTACAGCCCTGTTGATGTATTAACACTGTCATCTGGGATGCAGCCTGGATGAGAGAGCCCTTGAGTGAAGCTGAGAGCCTCTGATACCAACGTGGCAAATGATTCAGTGCAGATCATTATAGGCATTGGCCTGTTATCTCCTCAGCGACGTGTGAGGCTGCCACTGAGCTGTCTGCCTGCTTCATTATTTATTTTTCCTTAGCTCCAGGCTCTGCCAGTCAAGCAGCCTGGAGCAGAGCCGAGGAGCTGCTTTGGTGGAGAGAGCAGGGTGAGATCACAGCCCTGCACTCATGCTGGAGCTCTCACCTTCTGCCTGTGCTCTGGAAGGGGTCAGGGATGCCTCAGGACATCCCACTGCGAAGGGTGGGTGGTTTGCCATCTGTGTTTCTCTGCCAAGGCTTTTACTGGGGCCATTAGCAGGCGCTGGAGCCCAGAGTTTTGGAGAGAAGCTTGGCTGTGATGATCCTGATCAACTACTGCATCTTGCATCTGAGCAAGTTTAAGCTCTTTGGCAAGGATTAGGCCTTTCCCTGCTTCCTGCAGATAAGTACAATTATCTCTGCTTTGTAGATTGGGAAACTATAACAGGGATATGTGGTTATTTTCCTCAGTTCATGTTTGAAGAGCAGCAGCAGAACTGGGAATAAAAAGATAAATCCCACCTAGTTTTAGTCCCACCTAACACAGAATCCCAGCCACCCCAGGAATGAACCCTGCACCAGACTGGAGAGCTACAGGTGAATATTTATTTATGGGAAAGTGTGGTGGCAAGAACTGTGAGGACAGGACATTAGAAGTGTTTCATGAGAATTGCTTGGACTGGAGCTGGTGCTCATAGTGCACCATGAGCACACTGAGGCCACCCATGGGCTGGTGCCCCCAGTGTCACACTGCCCAGCACAGGGATTGGAGCATGGGACAGTCAAGTTCTCTGCCTGTGCCATGCCCTCACCTCCTGGACCCCGGCATTCCCTGAAAACATCATCATCATCCTCAGTCCAGCCAGTCCCTTGGCTTGTGTAAACTGATAGTGCAGTCTTATTTAAGTGGAATAGTCTGTGTGAGTCTAGCCAGGAGTCTGGTTTGTACCTCTCACAATAGGCTTTAACTTTAAAAAGCCAGAGTTTTTCTGCTTGTCAAAAAATGCAGACAAAAGCTCCGTCTCTGACAAGAGCTCTCTATAAGCTTCAGCAGCTGCTTCATTTCAACTTTGCCCATGAAGAAAGCTGCATTGTAGAGCAGGGTGGGGATAACTCGTGTCAAAAGCTTTTTAAAAGTTACTTTGAAAGCATATTTCATCTTCAAAATTTAAGTGGCTCATCCAACTTGTGGTAACTGGAATCAGCTTTCCTTATATTGATGCAGGGTGTCCCTCAGCTAGTCGTGCAAATTGAGCTGAGGCAGCAGTTTGGGGACAGCAGGAGAGCCAACACTGCTGAGAATGAGTGTACCATGACATGCCACAGCCCTGTGAGGGGTGCAGGGGTGCTGTCACTGCTTGCCTTCTCCCTGGAGATCAAATCTGAGCCTGGACCTGCAGCAGAAGGTGAGATTGGTGGGTTTATCTCAGCCCCTGTGCTAACAGAGCACAAACTGCCAGAGGGTTTGGCACTTTGGTTTGGGTGGGAGAAATGAGAAAATCCATGTCTGGCATCATAAGGGTGTTTCATCTGAGAATTCATAGTGAAACGGCCTGGAGACACTTGTACCCATCCCACTGCATCCTGCATGGCTGTACCCACTGTTACAAGCCCTTTATTGTCAGTAGGGTCAGTTTGCTTCCTAAATGCTGTCTGCAATCCCTTCCTTTCCCAGCCAAACCCACCCAGATGCCAATGTGTGCTGGGCACAGAGGATTATTGATGAAAGCTGAGCAAGACACCACATGTGGCAAGCTAATTAGAGGGATCCCAAAACAGTGAATATCCATGAGCGTGGTAAAATTTCGATGAGTAGAGCCCAGGGGAGTAAATTCTCAAATCAAACATGCAGCTTGCATTGGAACTGGAGGAGAGGATGAGTAACTGAGCTCTACACATAAAATGGAAATCTCCTTCTGTACACATTAAGGCTGATTGTTTGCTGAAAACGCCTCACAACTCATTCGATAAAAGCAGCAAATAATCATTGTTTGTGAAGGGGAGATGGGGAAATGTGCATTTAACACTTTTCAACAACTCCCCTAATGCTTTTAGGGCATTTGTCTATTTTTACACCAATTTAAAAAATGCAGTCTCTGAAGGTCACTCTTTAGGAAAGGCCTTAATTAAGATTTCTGCCTGCAGCAAATTGTATGAAGTATAATACATCACGCTGTAGCAACCCAGATACAGATCATTGGCTACCTTGATCCAGTCGTGTGGTATGAGCAAATATTACCATTTTCTTATCATCAAGGATCATTTTACAATGTGAATAAAAAAATTAGCAGTATCTAGGTTTGCTTGAAATGTCCATGAAAAGATAGAAAAATGCCTGCCATTCAGGCTAAATAAAGCATTTCTGTCAGGCAGTGAAGGTCAAATGGAGACATATACTTTACTGAAAGAAAAAATGCAAATCTTCTTTGCATCATAAATATTAAAAACAATACTGTTTAAAAGGTCTAATTTATTTTTATTGAATTAATTTCCTTCCATCTGTTTTTCTGCTCTTTCCCTCTGGAGCTCCAAGGGCTATCCTTCCCAAACCAAGGACAAATCCTCTCTGCCTGCCTGAAAGTTCAGCGTGGATGCATTTCCAATTCAGAACTTTTGAGCTCGTCTTTTCCAAACCACCCAAAGCTCTGCCTATATTCAAAGGCAAAAGACTCAGTACCACATTCCTGAGTCCATCTCTTTAACCCCTTCCATTCCCACTGAAAACCTTCCCCCACAGCTCATTATGGGAGAGCCCCTATGCATTCCAGAGTTGTACATAGACACAAAATTTCCTTCTTCAGAGACAGCTGCAAGATCATTTCCTTTCTACAACTTCTTCAAAGCAAGGTTATAGTGAGGTGGAGGTTGGTCTTTTTTTTTTTTCCAGGTAACAGAATGAGAGGAAATTGCCTCAAGTTTTATTAGAGGAGGTTTAGATTGGATATTAGGAAAAAATCTTTACAGAAAGAGTGGTTAGACACTGGAACAGGCTACCCAAGGGAAGTGGTGGAATCACCACCCCTGCTAATGTTCAAAAATAATGTGGATGTGGCATTTGGGGGCATGGCTTAGTGGTGACATACAGCAGTGCTGAATTAACATTTGGATTCGATGATCTTAGAGGTCTTTTCCACCTCAACAATTCTCTGATTCCATAATCAGTACCATAACAGACACCCCTTTCAAGTTTTCAGACTTCCATTTTTATTCAGCAAAAGATCTTCCATTTTTGCTTCTATCCATGCACCATTATCCAAATAAATATTTTAGTTTTTACCCTAGACAAGCTGTCATCATAATGAAAAGGAGTCGTTTTTGGATGGTTCTTACTTCCCAAGAATAAAGTATTTTCTGTTCAGATGTATTAGGAATGCTTATAAGCTGGGAAAATGTAAGTAGTCACTTGTTTTTAATGATGGTACCTGTGAAACCTCAACCCTATTGCCAAGAGTGAAGAAGACAGAAGTGCTTATTAGTGGAAAGGGTGAGTGATGCAATTAAACATGAACCAAACCCAGACATTGCTCTCAAGTGTCAAAGATTGACTTATTAGGGACGCCTGAGTTAGGGGCAGGGGACCAGAAAAAATCATCCAACTACTGATCCTCTTTCCCCCACACACACTACAAGGCAGATTCAAACCAAGCCCCTGTGGCAGGTTGATCATGGAGTTTGTTTTCGGATGGAATTAGCTGTCAACAAGACAGGAGGATTTCTGTCTCCCCACTTTGAAACTGGCAGCTTTTGAGGGGGAGGAGGAGTGAAATCAAAGCCTCAGTATCTGTGATGTTTCCCTTCACTCTCTCATGTTTGTCCTCAGCACGGCTGATGCCCTGCCCCATCCCAAAGCAGAAATTACTCAGAACTAAGGAAAAAAATAAGTAAAAATGTTCTTGGAGATTTCCCTTCATAGCCAGAAATATCCCTGAGTAATAATTTTCTTTTAAGTCTTCTCATGAGTAGTCCCACATTGCTTCAATACTACTTCTGCCCAAAGATTAGCATTTCCCAACTATCTGTCCTTCCTCTTTCCTCTACTGCATGGCTGCAGTGTTTTGGACTTTGTCTTCACTGTGACAGCTGCAGTTACAAGGAGCTGGCTCCTGCAGGTGCATTCCTGGGTCATGTCCTCAGAATGCCTCTAGAAAATGCATGGCAGTTTTTGGGGATAGACACCCATCTCCCGCAGATCACACCTTTCCTGGGAAGACCTGGGATCACAAGTTGCCAGAGCTGGTTTAGTGTGCACCAGGAGCACAATGCTCTGGAAGGGCAGCACACGCTAGATTTGCTAGGAGTTCACAAGCACATCTTTCAAAACATCTGATATTCTCAAAATGTCTGGGAGAGGCAAGGAGGAAAGTGCATTCAAAGGGACTATCACTGAATGGGGCTATATCCCAAGTAAGAGCTTAGCACTTCTCTGAATTGCAGAGAGATTACTGCTTACTCTGCATAATGTAAGCTCTTGAAAGGAAAAGGAAAATGGAAAAATGTCTTCTTAGTCTTTAGTCTTTAGTCTTAGTCTTTGTTCTAATGTTTTCCCTTTTTATTTCTATTGGAGGAAGGCATTTCTCTAACAGCTGTCAAGTCAGTGAGGAATAATTTAGTGTTTTAGCCTTGTGCATCATAAGAGGCCAGTAATCAACCCCTCCCAGAGTCCTGGTAGCATTTAATATTGCATCTTTTTAGGGCATGGCAGCATAGGTGGCCTTGAGAAAGTGAGTGTGAAAAACAGCAGTGGGCATTTAAAAGAGGCCTGTCTTTAACAGAAGCAGACAGTATTCTTCCTTTCCTGATATACAAAATGCCCCTGTGATACAAAGCAGTTAGAAACAGATGACAGCAGCATTTCAAAGCAGTCAGGAGTGCAGTAGCCTAACTACCGTCTTGTCTTTCTTTCATGATCTAACTTCACTGTCATGTTGAGGGAGGGTTTTAGTAAATGTCAGGCTGCCACAAAGATGAATGATAGACGTATAGATAGATAGATAGATAGATAGATAGATAGATAGATAGATAGATAGAAAAGTCTTCACCTGCGAAAGAGGCAGTTTACCTGTGACTTTCTTGCATGTCACTTCTCAAGCAGATTTTCAAGGATTTTTCTCCCCTCTGCAGCCGAGTGAGAGAAATATAGCCTGCACATGAGAGATAATATTGTCCTGGGAAATATCGAGTGGATTAATGTATTTCCACTGAAGCTAGCAGGAAATTGTGTTTCAGTTTGTGCTTATGTGCTTATTGTGAATACGTCATATTGAGAACAATTTGTTAAACAAGAAACATAGGGTGTTAAAAAAAATCAAAAGGGACAATAAACTGGAATGTCAGGTTCTATAATAAACTTGATGTGTATCTGTATTGTCAATAACCCTGATGCCAACGCTGACTCCCTTCATTCTTGTTTTATAATGAAACAAAGAAGACTATGGTTTTGCAAGTTATTTATGGTCCATCTCTAAGATTTCCTATACTTGTGGAACATAGTATTGACGGGACCTCAGACTAACTCACTACTGCATCTGGCTGAGATGTTTCCATAGCCACCACCTGCCTCTGTGCAGGAGCCTTCCTAGGATTCTGAAAGCTAATTCAGCAGCTAGGGGGCTTGGCAGCATGCAATTAAAGCCTCTCCTACTTACAAAAGCAGACCTTGTCCTTTTGGTGTAATTTCTGTGTGTGCATATGTGTGTATATATATATATATATGTATTATATATATATGTGTGTGTGTGTGCGTGTGTGTGTGTGTGGATATACATATACATATACACACACACACACACACACACACACACATATATACAGCCAAGGAACCAAAAGTAACTAAAGGGCAGAGGGTCTGTTTCTCCTCTTTTTCCTCTGAAAGCTGAATATTTTGCTTCAAACCACTGACAGAGGATCTGTATTGACACTTTGATCTTTCAGAGTGTTTATGCTGGGGTGTGTGTCAGTGTTGGGTAGTAGTTCCTCTCTGTAGGTGACACCTTTAAATGAGAGTTTTTCCTGCTACTGAAGTGTCTGATCCTGTTTCCATGGAAACCAAGGTCAGATTATGGGAGAAAGGTTTAGGGGATATTTTTTCCTTAATTACTTTAAAACCTCACCTTATTTTCATCTTTCTGCTGTCCATTTCTCACAGAAGAGAAAGTAAACTTGTCCTATTCCTATCTGTTACTTATGCAGCAGCATGTCTATGTGGGTGTACAGAGACACAGACACACCAGAGTTTACATGTCATTTAACAGAGGGAACCTTAACTGAACTTCAGGTTGAGTTTTCTTTTGCTTACATATCTGTCTTCAGCTTTAGAAGCACAATAATAAGAAATATGATTCAACGCAACATGAGCAGCACCAAGTTATAAGAGTGCTGTAGTTTTGACTGCTCAGCAGCAGAGACAAATTCCTCTGACATTGGAAGTAAATAATTACTCCGGACCAGGGTCATTGCACCACCCAGGGCAGGTGTCAGGATCACTTCCCAGCTGCACCATCAGTTAAGTTCAACTTTTGGTCATTCTTCCTTCATTCCTTCCTTCCATAGAAAAAATGGCATATTTCTAAGGGGCCAGAGAAAAATAAATTCTACCTGCTACTCACCAGTTTGAGGATATGGCATTGAGAAAGTGGCCCATGTCACCACTGGAAAATAGACTGGAAAACTTGTCACCACAAGAAATAAATTACTAGAGCTGATAGTGTATGAAATTTTATGTGTTTGTGATGAGCTCTGCTCAGCTAATGCCAGGCATGGGGTCTGAAGAAGTTCTTTCTGCAGTGAGTTGATAAGGGAGACAGACACTTCCAGAGGGAGCCAGCCCTGTCCTGAGCCAGAGGTATTCAAGGCAATTAGCTTAAACACTGACCTTTTAGGGGGATAAGACTAGATAAAACAGTAGGGTAGCATTTCAAAAATAGACACTGAGCAGTACATAAAAGAAATGGATAGAGATGGCATGGGCACTGAAAAAGTCCTTCTTAGAAATATATCTATATTGGAACCAGTGCTAAATATGAAAACTGGTCTTCACAAATATAATGTCTCCCATTAGCTGCATTTCATATTTATACTTCTCATATCCTTTTATGACAAAATAAAAATATTTTTACAGATCTATCCATACAAAATATTTCTCTTTCCTGAATAACCCAGCAAAATATCTTTTTCATTTAAAAAATATCAACTGATTTTTTTGGAGGGAGAAAAAAAGAAAGCGTTTTCTCTGCTTTCATGCTGGTTGGCAGGAATTTTTATGCCTTGGCTTTTTATTTTATCCTGAAACTCATATTGCTATCAAGGGCACACTCTACACTGCAGTCAGTGTATAAAAAAGCAATTAAATCCCTCCTGGGTGTCAAAAAGTAACCTGGCTGTCAGCACTGTATGTGCAGACAATCCCACATCAGTCACTGATATCAGAGATTGGATCAAGGGAACGAGGTAAGAGAAATGAATGTAAGAGGTTGAGTGCTGAACCCATGTAGGTCCTTTTAATTTGTACCCAGCCAAGGGTTGGACATTTGGATAAATTTTTTGAGGGAAAGGATAGAGGCTCTGGGTGTTTTCACGTGCCTGGGATCCAGCTGGTGAGAGGCAAGAGAGACAAATAGTGCTGGGCCCATCTGTCCCAGCAGGTAAATGGTTCAGCTCTGCAGAGCTGAATGTGTGAGCACACCAGAGCCTTCCTCTGTGTCCTTTATAGATCAGGGATAAATGGAGACAGCCACAGCAAACAGGAGTGGGTCAGAGTGTGTGAGTGTCCATTAGCTGGCTGTGGATGAGGATGAACCATCCTCTCTGTCTCTGGGTAAGTGTGATGGACTGCCAGGCTGCCCCTGAGACCCCTCCCTGTGCTTCAGCTTCCTCCCTCAACATGCTCAGCTGAGTCAATCTTCAAAACAAGAAACTAGTTAAGGTGAGTGTCCTCAGATCGGTGAGCTGGAAAAGCACAGCAAACCCTCTTGCCTGCTGCATGAGCATTAGCTCAGCCAGAGCCAGAGCAGGGGAGCAGTGCAGAGAGCTTGTGCTGAAAACTGCTTCACTTGAATGTTGAGCTACTGTATTAATTAATTGGGTATGCAAGTCAGGGTTTTCCAGACACTAAATCAACTTCATAACAGGTTATTCATGAATAATTTCAACCTGGTTTTCCATTATTAATAATTATTTGTACAATAATATGACATCAAAAGCTCTAATAAATGCAAGGTTTTATTGTGCTGGACACTCTACAAACAACATAATAAGGGGCAAGCTGATAAGTCTTTTTAGGGAGCTGAATGAATTGATCAGCATTACCTGGAAAGACTCTCTATCCATATCAGGATTTCAGTGTAGAACTGCCTGAGAGTAGAGGGTCCCAACCCTATTTCCAGAGGAGCCAGAGGCCTTTCCAAGCTGCCCAGAAATACCTAAAAGAGGGTCAGGACAACAGGACACTGCCATGAGGGCAAAAGGCAGCTTTTGGTAAAAGGGGAGACATGGGATCCCAAAGCTGTCAGGTGTGGGTGCAAGGCTCAACAAAGACTAGAAGGTTGGAATGCAAAATAAGGCAGATATTTTGCAAGAGAAACATTACAGTTACTAGTGATATCTTCCTTTTCTTCCATATATATTTTTTTTTCTCTCCTTGTTCATAAACTGCACTGAACCTAAGAAAACATCCCTGGAGGAAGTTTAGTGTGACCTAATTTCATTTGTCCCCACAGAAAGCTCTGATTTTACCCAGGTGATGGTTTTATGCATGTGATGCTGTCTTGCAGCCAAACTTTGAAAAAACAAAAGTAAACATGGCTTTCTCTAGAGCCTAGAGCAAACTGCCTAACAAATGTCATCTGTAACACATATTTCATCTAGAGAGAGGAAAGGCCAGGGATCTGGGTAGCTGGTGGGTGATCAGATCAGAAAAAAACAACAAATCTGAGACTCAGGTTACCTCTGTGGGAGTGTAGCCAAAGTATTCTATTTGAATAAGAGAATTTAAAAAGACATTTTCAGAGAGGTGAGTGGACTAACAGAATGGTGTGAAGTGCCTTGGCTTGGTAGACTGACCTTGAACCCAAACCCACTGTCTTGGTTTCATTATATGTCATGATGATTTGGGTTTTGTGGATTGATTTGGGGTTTTTTACATAAATATCTTATTCTGATGTTCCCTGTACCTTATTACAGAGGAAGGACCAAAACTAATCCTTTCTAATCCTGGTAAATTTCACAGGATCTTTTCTTTAAAAATACTATAATACTGTAAGCTTTAAAAATAATTTGCATTTTTCAGCCATTTTAGGTAGTCTATGTTAGAAAAAAAAAGAAAGAAGAAGGATTGTTTTTGACAACCATACCATCCTAACATATTAAAAACATATTGCCTAAGAAGTGATAGTTATAAATAGCTGGCATTGTAGCTCAATACATTAGTGTGCTACTCTTTGATTCCTCTATAATTATAGAATGAAAGCTTCAATCCCTGCATTGGGTGAGCACTTAAAATTACAGCTGAGGTTGTAAATTGCTGGTCCTCAATGTCCTAGACAGACAGATTGCTTTCAGTTCATAAAGAGAAATTCAGTGTTGTGTCAGAGGCAGATTTCCCAGTGAGCTTATTGTCTTCTGTTTAAAACTAGTAAGTGAACTAAAGGAAATGCTGGAACATTTTACAGAGTACCGACATAAGCAAGAATTCTTATTTTCAAAAACAAGCAGCACCTGTGTTGCCTCAAAATGTTCACATTGTTGGTATTGATTTTCATTTTATACATCCCCAGGAACAAAACATAGCAGATAATAGATTGTTTTTGTTAGTTTCACTGGATGCTGTATCAGTAATGGGTTTAACCCTTTTGTGAAGGTAGCACATTGGGCCTTTTGAACCTGTTGATGGACATTTGATTCAAGGTGCCATCCTGTCAGTAGGAATCCTAATAAGCACAACCCCACTCCCCCCTTCCCAGGAAATGCTGCAGTGAATTCTCATTCTCACAAGTCTACTCTTCTAATAGAATGCCGTCTCCTTAGGATTGTTTCTGAAACAAAATAAAGCCAGGTATTAGGCCCAGAGGTTAATTTCACCCTTTTAAAGCTGTCTGACTGAAATCCTTTTGCCATTGTCTAAGGCAATGTCTGGCAATAATGTAACTACACATTGAGAAAAGTCCTGTATTTACTGTGTCTACTGAAGATCTGTGCATTTATACAAAAATGTACTGGTTTAACATATGTTATACCTAATACATAACTGAGTACATTCAATGGGCAACTTCCCACTGAAAATCCTGGATTTTCACATGAGGGTGCATGTGAGATCAGCAGCTTTCAAACGGCAGAGGATGAGGGTAAGGTGACCCTGTCACCACTGGGTGCTCTGTCTGTAGCTCTTGGAAAGGTGATCACCAACCCAAGCCTGTGCTCCTCTGCCTTCAGGGTGCACAGGCTTGAAATGATCATGGAAGGCAAATGTGCTCTGGATGTGTTTCCTGGGGAAAGAACTATTTCCACCTGGTTTTAATCATGATTTTGTCTCAGCAGAAAGGTAAATAATTAACTGGGCAATGAGATGAGCTGGTTCAGGAACAACTAAGTTGATGCTGACATGACATTTGTGCAGAGCTATGAGGAAACATACTCAAAAAATCTTAAAAGACACAGGAAAACCTAAGTGCCTTGTGGAGCTATGCCTATAAAAATAGAAAGTTCCTTGGGAATTTTTGGCCAATATAGCAGAACTTAAATGGTCACACATCTGTTTTATGAAAAATCTAACAGATAAGGTTAGATGGAAGCTCAGGTAAGAACACATACTTATCAGCATGCCTGGTATTTTTCACTGTCTTGCAGTACTATCAAGCTTATGTGCAAGAAGCAGTAGTTACTAAAGTCAGTCAATATCTTGAATCTTTCACCAGAATTATAAAAATATATCTATATGACTGTAGGGTTAATGCAAAATATAATATGAAAAGATGAAAAACCTCAGTTGTGAAACTGAAGAGTTTTAGATAGAATTTTAAATTTGTGGGATGATGCCTTTTAACAGGAATGAGAGGGAAACTTATTTGAGCAGGAAAATTGGAAGATGAAAATGGCCAGTCTGTCATGAGATCATTTCAGCCATGAAGAAGATAAGCATCAGTTCAGATCCTGTGAAAAATAACCTTGTAGTGTATGCCGTGCACTCTTCTCTCCACAGCTGAGACCAGATGGGCAGCTGTGTCAAAAACATCCATGCCAATAAACACAGAAATTTCCTTCTTTAGACTTCACATTCAGATACTTGTGGATAAATAAGCCAAGAGAGATAATAATCAGGATGTGTAAGACCAAAGTGCCTGTTTTCATACAGCTGCAGTGGTGAAAACAGGGCTTGGTGGGTTAATTTCCAATTGCTTTGATGGAGAAGGTTGGCTCTTTTTTTTTTTTTTATACAAGCATTTTCTGTGGTGTGTGGAAATGAAGCAATATTGTTCATCTGGATAACCTTTCACATGAAAGGTCTTTTGATATTTGTCTGTCAAAGTCAAAGGATCACAGCATTATTGTAGATGTAGGTGGCTGCTTGCAGTTTGAAACACGTCCTTTTGCCTATAAAAAGTTAAGTTGGGAATAAGCCCTAATCCTTTTAAAATAAATACATATTGGCTTTAAACGTATTAAAATAGGCTTGGGAGCTTATTTCTTTTGCTCTTAGATTGAATTGTTTTTTGCCGTGTGCTCCTAACCTCATTGTTCTATTAATCTGGCTTTGTTGGAAGAAGCAGAGCAAAATCTGCTGCCGTTCTATACAGAAAAACTACATTTGCAGGGGAAAAAAGCTTCTTTTCTCTAGATCAGGAAGTGTGTAAAAATGGAAGGAAGATGGGAAACCTATAGTATTCCACAACATTCTGAAAGTGCAAACAATTATTTGATTGTATTCCAGGCTGTGGGGATGTATGCAGGTTTTCAAGCTGGGCAAAAGAATTCTTACTGTTAAGGTAGCAGGACTAATGCTGTTTCTGAGGCCAGTGATTTTGAATTTGCTTTGAATTTATAGGCAAGAGTTTGCTGGGGAAAGGAAGGTAACAGCTGAGTATTTTATTCTGTTGCTAATACAAGGAAAATATCCACTTGGTTGCAGCATGTCTTATGGAGTAGGTGAGTGAGATGAAAATAATGACATCTACCCACAAGATGAATGACATTTTATGCATTAAAAATACCTACCTTTGATGATAAAGAGCAGGAGTTAATCACTCCATATGGCTAAGCTTGAGTTTGTATTTGTAACACACACCCCAAATTAATGGAATCTCAGCAGAGAATAATTTAGATTTGAAGGGACTTCTGGAGGTCATCTCGTGCAAGCTCCTGCTCGTGTTGCTCAGAGCCTTGTCCTGTCAAGTTCTGAAAATCTCCAGTGACAATGTTTCCACCGTGCTTCTGTTTTGTTTTTCTCTTTGTATGGGGTCAGAAATGCTGCAACTTACAACCTTTGCTGTCCATAAATCCCTCTTCCCTTCACTTAACCAAATACTTATCCCTTAAATAATGTGTAATACAGCATTCTTTCCAGTCTTGCAATCATTTTCATTATTCTTATCCGAACCTGCTTGAGATATCAACCATGTTACACCAGATTTTACTGAAGCTCCCTGGCACTGGTAGCACCATATCAAACACCATGCACTGCAACCCTCCTATTCAGTGTTTGTGAATTATCCCTGGTAATTCTTTAACCCTTACTAGTTAGAAGCATCAGCATACCAATGGCTTACACCAGATGTTTTCTTGACTTGCAGTTTCTGAGGACAGAATCCCCTATTCTTTTAGTAAAGTTCCTTGTTTCTCCATTTTACATTTGAGCAACCTCATCAGAACAGCTGTAGCCATCAACAAATGTCCTGAATTCCATTTGCAGTTGGTAGAGAGAAATTAATATTTTCAGGATCCAGTTCGTGTTTTTATAAGCCATTTGTCTTAATTGGCTGAATGAATCACACACTCCAAATTCCTGTATCTTTCCATCTCTTCACATGGCTAATGTGTTCCTTTCCCTGAGGACAAGAAGAATCTGTTCCATTAATTCCTGTAGAATCTTTACCTCCGTTAAATGTAAATGTGCACATGTGTGCAGGTACATAGGTGCACATACAGACAGCTTTCTGAGCATGTTTGGGTTTAAAACTGTTGCTATGTCACATTGCTGAATGCAAAGATACATAGTTGTTGTGCTGAAGAGCTCCTGTACAGCTTCCCTGAGTGCACCAGCAGCACAATCTGATGAGATATTATCTGTTTCATACCCACACAAACTCTCCTATGAGCAGCTTGGGCTGATAAGATGCTGAAACAACTGATCCAAAAATATACCATAACCTTTCTATGCTCTTTTTTCTTTTTTTTTTTTTATGACCTTTATCTAAGCATTTATTACTTCATTTCTCAACTTTAGGTAAAAAAATAGTAGGGGAAAAAATAACATTGTTTTTAATCCAGATTCTCTAATTTTTGAGAAATTGAGTTAATCTTCCATTATCACTCTTCAGTTTTGAACATCTCTTTCAGATTGGTTAATTAGATCTCTGTAATTAAGCAGCATGCAGAATGAGCATTGGAATATTTGAATGAACATACAGAAAGAAAATTACTTTAATTTTGTCAGAAACCACCGAAGTTTCTCTTGCACTGTTCCAGTTCCAAATACTGGGAAAAAAATACCCCCAGGAACTAATTTACTATGCAGTTGATTTCATCTATTAGTCCCTACGAGGACCAGTCCTGCTTTTTCTACTGATTTGTTCTTACTAATGACTTTGGTGGTAGCAGAAAAAAACCCTTTAAATGCAGAGAAATGGTCATTATAAAAGGCCATTTGGAATAAATATAAATGTGGGGGGAAAATCTAAATTGAAATAAAATTAAGTTTAACTACATGATCAGATTTTATGAGGAGAATGGTAGTCATCCCTTCCTTAACCATTTATGTTTATCAATCAAAAATAAAATGGTACAGTTCACAGAAAATACCTGAAAATTTTAAAAACCCAACTATTTCTCTTGAAAACAAAGTGAAATTAGGGAAAGGGAGACATGACATTATGTGAAGCTGTAATCTTCAGTGGAATTTTCACTTAAATCCTTAACATTTTATTGCTGTTAGGTGGTTTCTGCCCAGCAGCAGGTGGGTACCAAGTGCTTGCTTTGCCCATGGGATTTACTGACATGAAACTTTGTGTGTAAATGCACTCTGCTGTTGTTATGGAGAGTTGCAAAGAGTCACAGGAGTCTTTGAGGACATAACAGTGAATCTCAAAAGGCACTGATATCTTCCTGTGTCTTCCAACCTATGGCTAGATAAGGTGTTTTGTAATGGTAGCATGTGAGGGAAAGAAAAGGGAAAAGACCTTAAAAATCCTTGTTAATCTGAGCATGTACCTGGCTGCTGCTTTAGAATTGCTCTGGGTTCTGGTTTGCCATTACAGGTGTCTGTGTCAGTAGTGCCCAAATGTGCTACCTCAGCTTTGAGAATACTGAGCCATCCAGCAGCATCAGAAACCTCAGCCTGACTTCACTTTTTCTGTGGACATAAGATTCTTTTATTTTTTTTATTTTCATCAATTTTTTTGTTATTCGTTTTTTCATGATACATAAGGACTATGAGAATTTTAAAAAGAAAATCTATGATTTCCAGGAAAATACCATACATGGAAATCCAACACTGTGCCTTTTATTGTGGCACGTGCTCATGACACCTGCAAGACATGCTGCCTCATCCTCTTTGTGGCAAAACTGAGATTGTATTTTCTCTTGTATAAGGAAAGATTTAACAGAAGAAGGTTCAGTGTCTCTTGAAAACCTCAGGCAAACCTTTTCTTTTCACTCTCCCTCAAGTTTTTTCCCTTGACTTTACATCTTACCCAGCTGCCTGCTTGCACCAAGAGCACTTCTAAAGCCACATCTCTCTAACTTACAGGAGGTGTTGTTTCACCTTCAGGGGTCAGAATAAAGAGAAAGGAGACAGGATCAATATATTTAAAACTTCTCATGGATTGAAGCCCTGGAGCTACACTGCTGCTGTAAATAAGTGATAACAGAAAGTCTGTGTGACTTTACCCACTCTCACAGAGCACATATGACATCGTTAGGAAATAAATGGACATGAAGGTTTCTGTGGAGTATCAATTAAATAAAGAGAAGGTCAAACCAAAAAATACTTCCTCCTTTTCATAATGAACTTCCATTTCATAAAATACTAAGTCAATAAATTAGATTGAAACTCTTTGGTCTTCTTGTAATTATGTATTACAGATTATCCCATCTATTAATTTTCCAGGAAGAGATCTAGTAATATAATAATCAGAACTGAATTATATTCTTTGGGAGCCGAGTCCCAGTCTTATAAATGAACTCTTTTCCTGAAATTTTATTTTTTCACTGTTACTGATATATGGATTCAGATCAGCCCTCTGGGAGAGAGGATTGTTATATTTTTAAGAGGTAAAGGAAAGGAGAAGCTAAACCATTAATGAAGTGTGTTCCTTTATTCCAGTTTGAGTACATTATCTGTGAAATGCTTCACTTAAACTCAAATATTCTGTTTTGAATAATTCTCCATGATTGGGTTTTATAACTTGGATGAAATTTTCTTATGCTGCAAAACCTTTTTTACTTACAATAAACTGAGGAAGGACAAGTAGCCTCATTAAAAAATACAACCCCAGGAGGGTAAAATGAAAGCATTGTAATTCCCTTAAGAGACCTTCAGATTGTCCCATTATAGTGAGATAAAATGTTAATACAATGAACATAGGGGTTTTCTCCAGCTATCAACAGGAGCTTAACTTTTTGTCAAAAGCCTGAGTTTAGCTGGATCTCTGTGACCTAGAATCCACCATGTCTTTTATTTACTAGCAAATATGGGAAAGGATTGTTGCTATTTTATTGTTTCAGAATGGCAATGGCTTTTTCATTTGCAAACCTAGAAAAGTAATCAAATAGTATAGCCACTAGCAATACCAGTCACAGCAAATTAGCATTGTATTTCCTCATCAATGACCTAGTCCTTAAAACATTCCAAATTAACATTTTAAATGCATTTCATTGCTGTTTGTTAAAGTAATATCTAATGAATAAATTCCTGCCAGGTGGTGTCTGATATGCAGCTGGCAAAAAAATATGGAAGCAGCTGCACTTTAACAAGTAGCCTTCTTTTCACCTGCTAACAAGCATCTGTCAGCTGGCTGTATGGATAAGCAGGACGTGGAATTGCTTGTAAATAAATTGTACCTGTGAAAATCATGTGGTGCAGCTCTTCCCTCTGCAGGATAAAAAAGAAGGGGAAAGACCCCTTCAGGAAATTATTTCAAGAAGTGTTTCAAGTTGGATATAAACTAAAGTCATGTTAACTTAGAATTTCTACAGCCTCTCTAATAAGTGGACACCATTTATGTTTAAAAAACAGAGGCCATTGGAGAATTTAGAAAAAAGGAGAAAAAGGAAAACACAGATAACACAGGTTTTTTAAGGGGAACTGAGTGCTGTTTAGGCAGAAGTTATTGATGTAAAAATGGGCATGCTTCTAATCATTGCAAAAGCAAAAATCCTTAGGTAGAGGAAAATGGATTTGGTCCGTCCTGCAGACCATCTCAAAGCTTATTCCAGACTGCACATTTTAAGATCTAAAAAATCCAACTTCTAAATAGATTAGAAATTTTCCAGAAATTGTCCAAGGTTCCATGTTTAAACACTAGTTCCTGTTGTAAAGTTAATGTGGCCCAAACCCAGACCATCTGCTGCCAGTGCCAGTGTAGTCACCAAACTTCTCCTCTCCCTGTCCTGACAGCGTCTGATGAGAGACAGCCCTGAGTGCTCTTTGCCTTCTGCTGCTGGCTGCTAAATTAGCTGGGGAATCAAATGTGTCCTGGAAACTGGCTTGGATGCTGCCCTGAGGCCCCAGACTTTTGTACATTTTGAGTGGATGGAACAAATGACTGGAGCAAGGACTGAGCTCGTGGCTCCAAAGCATTATTTGTGGTTTAGGGAAGCCTGAATGCTGAAGAGAACCCAGAAACAGTGTCCACAGGAGGAGAGATTCAAGTCCTTCCTGCTTTTCTTTACTCAACCAGAATCTGAGGAACGTTTGTGGTAGTGTTCACAGGGGTCCCAGGAGGAGGGAAGAGATGAGGATCTGACTCCATGTTTCAGAAGGCTTCCTTTATTATTTTATGATAAGTATTATATTAAAACTATACTAAAAGAATAGAAGAAAGGATTTCATCAGAAGGCTAGCAAGGAATAGAACAAGAATGGAATGAATAACAAAAGCTTGTGTCTGACAGAGAGTCCAAGCCAGCTGACTGTGATTGGGCATTAATTAGAAACAGCCACATGATACCAATCACAGATGCACCTGTTGCATTCCACAGCAGCAGATAACATTGCTTACATTTTGTTCCTGAGGCCTCTCAGCTTCTCAGGAGGGAAAATCCTAAGGAAAGGAGTTTTCATAAAAGATGTCTGTGACACATCAACTGCAAATGTGTGCATCTAGGGATGTACACATCACCATGAGAGAGAAAAAGTAGGGGCTGCTGATGCAGGTTGCCTGAAACCACACTGACATCATGTAAACTCTCCTTGTTCTCCCTCACTCCAAATGCCAACATGCAGTCAGGCACCACTGGCATCAGCCTGCTTGGGGATGTCTCCTCAAACCCCAGAGGGAGCAGGCCCAGCCCTGGAACAAATGTTGGATTTTTTCAGTGATTCCAGCAGTCTCAGGGCTGCCAAACCTCTCACAGCCTGATCTTGTGCAGGGGAGATGGTATCAGGCTGTTGAACTAACAAAACCTGTGCCATGGAGAGCATGTATAAAGCAAGAACAAAACAGAAAAGAGTAGCTGGAGCACGGAAAGATTCCCTAGTAATTTTCAAGAGTGACAAAGGACTGGGACAATCTGGCTGTGCTCTCCCTGTGGCTGGTGCCCCTCTTCCACCCTGGCATCGCTCTCTGCCTCCTGCAGCACATCTCACTTTTGTGCCCTCACTCCAGACACCCTATTAATGAAGTTGTGATTAAATAGCAAGACAACAGGTTTCCAGCACCTGGTGGTGCTCCAGTGAGAAGCTTTTTGCCTAGGCACAGAACACTTCCACTGCAACTTAGGAAAATACAATCCCATCACTAATACTGAAGCAATCCCTGTGAGTCACTGCTGAGTGGTATCATCATTAGTTGCAAGGAATGTTGCAAAAGTTCATGCCTAGCTGAGAGAAAAACAGTTATATTCAGTTCTGATTTTATTTAAGGAGCTTTTCTTTCAGCAGATAATGATCAGCTCTGCAAAGATAAAATGCTGTCTGGGATATTGTGAAAAGACAGATTTGAAGTCAGAAATCCAGTGTAAGCTTTCTTGGTTTCTTGCATAATAAAATACTCTGTGGCTTCTTCCTTCATGGTAAACTGCAAGTCAACAAAACAGATGATAATAAAAATATTTACACTAATAAATAGGAAAAATAGCTAAATGTCCATGTATTCTCACTAACCATGCAACTTTCTTTCTCATGATAAATTATATTCAGGCAAAAGTAAATATTGGGTCTTGAAGGTTACTTTAAATAAATAGGTAATTTAAATGCAACAGTAACTTCCTCATTGCTGAGTGTTTATTTTTAAAAAGACCGCTTATCAGGAGATGCTCTCCCTCTCCTCTTTCAGAACATCTGAGGTCACAGATCAAGGTCACTAACTTCTAACAGAGTCAAAATCTGTCTAACCTTTTCTAAATCTATCCTAAACCAAAGATTATTTAAAAATTATTTCTCTTTTAGGGGGAAAATCAACTGAGTTTGAGAAGCTAGAAAGTGCAGATTTTTGCTTCCAGAATAAAAAATTTTCTAGTCCTCATCCATGGATGCAGGGTTGAATATTCAAAATTCAGGTAGATAATGATGGAGATTTAGAAGAGGTTTTGATGACTCTTACACAAGTTCCATCATCCATTTCAAGCTGTTTTCTACCAGAAGTGGGAAGGGCAGCCTTCAACAGGACATGTAAATTCTTTCAGGCTTACATGGGCTATAATTACTGTGAATTTAATCCTAGCTGCTTACTCAGGGCATGACAGGACTTTATTCTCTTGTATTAAACAATGTTTTATATAGATTTAGATCAATAGACAAATGTACACACACACACACACAGAGCATCATGTAACTTCTGACATGGGACCCAAGGCAGTTTTGCCATTGGTTGAGCAGACTAACATAATCATCCATCATCTCTTGAAACACCTCGTTAAAACCACTGTGGAAATGAAGTAGCAAAAGTCTTTGTAGAAATGACGTTTGCTGTTTTGTGGAGGGACCAGTCTGAGCTAAGTCTCCATTCTCCAGCCAGAGGAAGGAAGCCTTTATCCTTTTTCTCAGCTCTCCTTTGTGTTTTTTTCAGGATTTTTTTTTGGGGGGGAGGGTGGTTTTTTGTTGTTGTTGGGGTTTTTTTTGTTTTTTTAATTAGAAACAAATCTGTGTTCAGTAGTAGAGTATATTTTCTATTCAGATACTCATTTGCAATCACTTATCAAGCAGCTCAGCAAGCTATAGGCAAAGTTTATCTGAAGTTTATTAGCAAAACACAGTGCTGATACCCTGATAAGGCTTTGCAGGATTTTTTTTAGCTCTTCCAGGTCTATTTTTTAGCTCTCCCAGTCCAAGAGTCATCAGAGCTGAGCAGGAGGCAGGAGAGGAGAGCCATCCTTTGGTGGCATGTGAGAGTGGAGCAGGGAAGGCTTCATCCTTTGCTGTGGCACTTTGCTGTGTCCCTCAAGAAAGATAGAAAAAACTTGAAGTAAAGCCCCACAAGTTAAATGTGGCCTTACCAGCCTCAGTCCTGCTCTGGCAGGGTTCTCCCCCTGGTATTTCAGAATTAGAGAGCAAGCAAGGTGATGGATCGTCCTCTCAGGTGGAGCAGGGTCCTGCAGGGACCAGCTGGTATTTGCAGCAAGCGCTCTTTTGACCCAGCAACATCATCCTACAGGAGTGCAACACTGGGGTCATGCTTGGCCTTTTCTCATGGCTAAGGCTTCAGAGGTAACATTAAATTTTCATCAGACATTTCAAGGAGGTGCCATTTGTGCCTTAGCAAGGGTGAATTACCACATCCATGGCAGGTCAGATTCTTTGGGGTCATTTGCAAAGTGAAATGGGAGCTTGTTTTCCAATGCAAGTTCACTTTGGTTTTTGTTTTACCAGACAATCCAGAATTCAGGGGCTTCCTGGGTTGATTTGTTTAGAGATAGTATTATCAATGGCTCAGGGTATGCACCAGCTTGTTGTTATTTTAATTGTTATTTCAGTTGTGGAGTCCTCTGCCATTCCCCACACAGCCTGTGAATGAAAAAAGCTGCTTTATCTGAGGCTGTGCCCTCTTCACTCTGCTCTTTCTCTTTCTAAGCCTTTGAAGCTCAGTAAAAACAGAGTTTAAACCCTACAGTTTAAACATTACTTATGTTACCAACAGAAGATTCATTATTATTTATGAACTTATAACTCTACACTTCACCTCAGATAATAATTCAACATCTTAGATAGGTTTTCTAATGCTGTTTTTATATAATTTATTGCAGTCTTGATATTGTTTTACTATTAAAATATAACATTATTCCCTACTTTGATTATAATGATTTATATTTCTGTTTTTAAAGGTGCTTGTCTGAGTAAGACTTGGAAAGACATGAGCAGAGCAACAAAGTGGTTTTTGAGTTTCATATTACTATTAGGAGTTTACCCCATGGAAAATCAGTAGACTTTCCTTTAAGAAGATTTCCTGGTTAATGATTTGCAAGAGTGCTCTTGATGTAGCCAGTTTTTATTCCCCCAGTGTTCCAGAAGATGAAACAAGAATCAGCACATGTCATTTCAACTCTTTTGAAGGAATTCACAGCTCCTTCAATCTCTTGTCTGCTACAGATTACTTCTGTGCCCAATTGGGAGATTACCAGCTACTCAGTTTCATGCCAGAATAAGTTCCTCACTCTTTGCTGGTTTCAGAACTGTCTGGATGCTTGGGCCCAGAGGTTGGTGGTGAATGGTGCTGCATCCAGCGGGGGGCTGCTGACCAGGGGTGTCCCTCAGGGGTCTGTGCCAGGGCCAGATCTGTTCAGTATCTTTACTGATAATATGGATGAGGGGATTGAGTCTTTCATTAGTGAGTTTGTGGATGACACTAATCTGGGAACATGTGTCCATCAGTTGGAGGGTAGGAGGGTAGGAGGGCTCTGCAGAGAGACCTGGAATGGTTGGAGGGTGGGCAGAGTCCATTAAGATGGAGTTTAATAAATCCAAGTGCCAGGTCCTGCATTTTGGCCACAATAACCCCTGGAGTGCTGTAGGCTGGGGCCAGTGTGGCTAGACAGTGCCCAGCAGAAAGGGACCTGGGTATGCTGGTGAACAGCCAGGTGAACATGAACCAGCAGTGTGCCCTGGTGCCCAACAAGGCCATCCTGGCCTGGATCAGGAACAGTGTGGCCAGCAGGAGCAGGGAGGTCATCCTTCCCTGCACTCAGCACTGGTGAGGCCACACCTGGAGTGCTGTGTCCAGCTCTGGCCCCTCAGTTTGGGAAGGATGTTGAGACACTTGAGTGTGTCCAGAGGAGGCAATGAGGCTGGAGAGGGGCTGGGAACACAAACCCTGTGAGGAACCACTGAGGGAGCTGGGGGTGCTCAGCCTGGAGAAAAGGAGACTCAGGGGTGACCTTATCACTCTCTACAACTCCTTGAAAGGTGTTTTTAGTCAGGTGGGGTTGGTCTACTTCTCCAGGCAGCACTGACAGAACCAGAGGACACAGTCTTAAGCTGTTCCAAGAGAAATATAGGTTGGATATTAGGAAAAAGTTTTTTGTTTTTTTTATGGAAAGAGTGATAAAGTTCTGGAATGGCCTGCCCATGGAGGTGGTGGAGTCACCATCCCTGGATGTGTTTTAAAAAAGTAGACGTGGCACTCAGTGCCAGGGTTCAGTTGAGGTGTTAGGACTGGGTTGGACTCAATGATCTTGAAGGTCTCTTCCAACCTTGTGATTCTGTGATTCTGTAGGTGGCATACGGAACTCCTGGCCTCCAGGCCTGGCTCTGAATTTGGGCACAGCAGTTTAGGATGAGTCCCACATACCCTGCATGACCTGACTGACCCTGGCAGGGAACACTGCTTCAGCCTTTGAGCTTTACAAAAACTGTACACAGGGGTTGCTGAGTTCATGCTACCTATATTTTGCAGTTTTCCCATGTCAAAAGCTGAACAGTGGTACATCATATTACCTCAGTTTTTTACTCTGAGCCTTGACTGCTACCAGCTCTTCTTTGTGCCTTGTGTGATTGTATTGGGCAGTATGTTCTTCCCTCTGTCTGCAGTTAAGGATTTGTGGCAGCTGCTGGTGAGGTGGTGCTTCAGCATGAGCATTTTTTTGCAACCTGTCCAGCAATGCACCCCTAATCTGTCAGAAAATGTGTGTTTGTGTTCAGAAAAGTGCATCCACCATTTCTGGCTCCTTTTGACAGAAAAAGTTCTGCTAAAACATTTCAGGAGGATCTTCTCATCTGCTGTGTCAGTGGAACTGCTCCTCTTTCTGTCAGTGTTCTGGCAATGATACAATAAATATCCAGGCCCAGATGGGACAGAAGGCTGTGGATGGGAGATGTCTGTGAAATCAGCAGGACCATGTCTTTGGGCACAGCTCGTGTCAGTGCCATGTCTGGAGGAGCTGTTGCTCCTTGTCAGGAGGACATGGTCCAGTATTTCCTCTGAAGGCAAACAGAGAGAATGATGTCCTGCATAAAAAAACCTGCTCTGATATTAAGTTGGATCACTAATTCATTTCAAGGTTTCTTGTGTTTTTCTCTCATGGAAGGAAACACCCACAGAAATCAAATGAAAAAAGAATGAACATACAGGACATAGTGTGCAGGGCTCTGAGAGGTTTCTGTCACTGCTCCATATGATACTACCATGTAAGATCTGGTTAGAGATATATCCAGTTAATTGATAGTCCCTTCAGCTTCTTAATCATACAAAAAACAATTCTCTCTGCTGCACTTGGAAGGCAAATTAAATTTTCACTGCCCACATCTCTGAGATCCAAGTCCTCCACAATTTGTAATGCACATTTCTTTTCTTAATTATGTAGTGGTTTTTGAAAATGAGCCAAATCACTTTTTGCAATCTAGGGCACCTGGAAGCCTTCCTACTGGAGTTTCTGCTCCATAGAGTTTGCCAGAGTGCCTCAAAATGTCCTGCTAGTGACCCAGATGACTTCTGACCTGTAACATGATGAGCACCTCCTGCCATTTGCCCTACTTAGCAATGGAAGGGAAGGCAGGGCACTTTCCTCAGTGATGGGAGGGAACTAAAGGCACTTTCCTCAGCTGTGGCAAAATTACACTGATGAGAACTGCAGGATAAGTGAGACAGAAGTCCAAGACAGACACTCATCATCATCATCTCAACTGCTGTTTAGGTTAAGATACTTCTTCAAATTCAGAGACAGAGGATATGAATGTAAAAGAGGATTTATTATCTGACATGTCTTATAAAAATAAGAATTGTATAATAACAATAAATTAGAAGCAGCAGCCTCTCCTAAAATTACCCATCTCATTTTACAGAAGTACTAACTTGTTTACATGCGCGCTTTTAAGTAACTGGGAAAAAAACCCCACTCATTAAAGCAGTTTATTGTAAGGGATATATAATAGGATTCATACTAGGAAAAGCAAATAAATAAACTGTGCACAGAAAGGGAGGGATGTCATTTTACATCCTTCTGAATTTCTATAAACACAGGATGTCCCTCCCCTGCACATTTGGGAAAAGCGATGTATGGGATTGATATTGTTAACTGGTCTATAACAAATGGAACCAGATTACAGGGATACAGACTCGTGTTTGTCTGCTGGACCTGACAGTTTGTGTGTAGCAGTGATTCAACTGACACCACCAAGCAATCTCAAAAACCAGGCTGTCACACCATGTAGAGAGAAGTTTTATTCTTTAAAGCTCTGTAGAGATGGAGCATTTGTAATGTCTGCCCTATTCAGCATTTTGTAGTATTTGGCCTGTGTTCACAGCAGTAAAAAACCTTTTTTATGTCAGTGCATCGTATTTTGTTAACTCTATGCATAAAATATGTTGAATATTGACCCTAAAACACCATGGTTAAATATATGCTGTGCTAGAATACATATTGTTAGAGAAATATCCTATTAGAGACACATTTTGTTTGGAATTTGTATCTCATTTAACTTTTTAATTTTTTTTTTCTTGTTCAAGCAATAAAAGGAGAAAATTGCATCTTAGCACACTGGTATAACAACATTTTATCTTAGAAAGAGCCTGGCCTTATTCCAACAACTAGTTTTTACAGGGAGATATTATGATTTTAAATTCAGGTCTCCAGGTGAGAGTGAAAAGAGTGATTTAGTTAAAATTAGATTGTTAATTTAAAATGGCATCTAGGAATCTAAGGCTTGCTTAAGTTATGTTTCTCTCCCACCATTCAGCTGCTTTTAAGCCAAAATAGACTTTGCTGTGAGCAGGGAAGGAGTTCTTTTATAATATTGATCCTGCAATAACAATTGATACGTCGCAGACCATTATGTTGTACAGACATAGTCAAAACCCAGCAGCTGGATAATACTGAAAAAGTCTTGTTATTTATTTAAAGCAGGGCTGTTCTCTGAGGTTCCTGTTGGAAGCAGACCACGCTGTGCTCGTGTGCAGCAGTGAGGATGGCTCCCTGATTTCACCAAGCTGATGATGCTATTAACGGCCTGTATCCCATTTTAGCTTTTCTTATTATATATGAGCATGAATTGCATGAATTTCAAACTGCCCCGCTGCAGAAAAGACCTCAGGTCATTTGTTTAACTGCATGAATTCTCCTCCCAGGGGAAAAATGGGATCCAGCAATGAATCCTGTGCCTGCCCAGTGTGAGAAGACACACTCAGCTGTCAGCCATCCCTGCTCAATTCTTTTTAACAAAGTGTTTCCTTCAAAACAAGAGAGGAAAGAAGTGGTGTCCAAGAAGAACGAGTGGATTCTCCTTCTAGTTCAGTCTCTATCTCCTGGTCCTGAGCAGTACTAGGAGGCACAATGGCAGCATCCTGCACAAAGCAGGATTCAGATGGTTATTATCCCAGCCTGTACCTTGATTTTTGGTAGTACATTCTGCTGTGGAACAATTTCGGCATTAGGGAGTATTAACATAGTTCAGGTTCAGGTATTTATTAGATGTCTATTGGTCCCAACAACCCATATCTAACTTATATTCCAGATCCTGTGGCTCACGGTCCTTCCCTGATGCCCAAGCCGTGCAAAAGTTTATGAGTCTGTGCCACCTTTCCTTCAGCATAGCTGGGTCTTTTTGAGCAAAATATATTTATGATTTGAGATAAAAAAGCATCCGCCTTGTATCCATCACAGCAACATTGATTTTGTAAGTATGTAGTCTTAGAAAACTTCCTCCTTCTTCCTTCTCTTCAGAGAGCCATACTCCAGCAGCAGTATCCAGCTCTGCTTTACTGTTGGAGCTCAGCTCAATAAGATTTTCACTGCACATTAGCAACAGTGGAACTGTTAGGACAGACACTTCCTTAAAAAGTTATGTGAGCTCCAGGTATGGGACTTGCACTCATTCCATACAAAGGCAGATTTTGCTCTGTGTGTGTGTCTGCTCTGATTGTTGGAGTTTAAAAAGTGGTGTTTGTGTTTGGACAAACTTGGTGAAAAGCTATGTGAGCCATCCTTAGGAGAATTCATACAATTTTACTGCATAACAGCCCTTTGGAATCCATGATCATACAAAGGTGCACAACATTGTGGCCATCAAGTTTTAATTTAACAGAAAAAGTGCAGCTGGGAATGTTTTTTTTAATCACATAAAAATCAAATGTAAATAAATACTCTCAGCAAAAATAAATGGCTTTCCCTTCAGAATTTGTTGGGTTTTTTTAAGGTACATCCTAAGCCTGGTTTTACTGACATTTAGGTACAATTTCATAAAAGTAGAAGTAGAGACTTTTCATTTCTCAGTGTATGCAGAAAGGATCCTTTTCAGATATATAACTTCACCTTTAAACATCTGTAATAAGAGACAGCTGAGTATATTCATGTGAATACAGAGCATTAAATTCTGCAAATGTATTTATCCAAATATGTAATTACCTTATTTCCCATTTTTTTCTCAAATTTCATGGATGCAGATATGGTGAGATTAATATAAACTGTTATGTAGCAAGAAATATGGAGCTGGATGTGGAATGTCTTCTTAAGGAATCTTCTCCTCGAAGGAGTATATAGTCAGTAATAAATCAACATGCTGCAGGGCTACTTGAAGCAGCTGCATTTCCATCCCAGAATATAGAACCTTTTTATTTAAATGAAATAGCTGATTTAAAGGAGGAATATAAAACTTGAAATGATAGTTAAGTCATCCCACCCCCGGGGGAAATTCAGATGTACCTGGATGCATTAAGAGTCCTAGCACTGATTTTTTACCCCCTCAAAGCCATTGCAATTTAAGATATACAGTCTTGGAAGTTGCAAATGAAGTGTTACTTTCCACCAGCATACCTGGCTTGAGAGATGGTAAAAGCCTGCCCACACTGTTGTCAATAAAAAATTTCATGTCAGCTCTGATATGGACAATGTTCCCTTGTGGCTGCTCTTATAAGAACCTTAAACCTCAACAATTTAACCATTTCCATAAAGACCATAGCAAAATTGCCCAGGAAGGGATGTGGCAGTCCTAAAGAAGCACATGGAAGTCATAGGAGCAGAATGAGTTTAAGTGCCTGTGTGTTACATTCCATGTAAGAAATCACAGGATCAGCCCCCAGGTTCAAGACACAGCTTAGGAAATGTGATATCAACATGTGCCTTCTTCTGAAGATTGTCATCCATGTTTTACCTGTAATAGAAGAGGCCAAGTGTTACCTGCTTTGGCTTATTTTTCACCTGCCTTTATCAAATGGTAAATGGGATTTCAAATACCAGCCCTAGGTAGCTTGTAGGTGATCTCTGAAGCAGGAAGAAAAATCCTAAACTATAGGAAGACATAAAGCTTCTTCCAAAATAGGCCTCATTCTTGTCTCCAAAATAGAGATCATTATTATAAAAGTTGCTAGTGGCTTGTTGTTGTGTTCTGGTGCTACCAACCTTCAGGAAATTTATGGGTGTTTCATAAAGGTAAGTGACTTCAGCAGAACAACTCATATTTGCATGAAAGTATCCATTCCATTCATAAAAGATACTGAGAGTTTTCCATGATTTATATCTGCCATCAACTGATGTTAGGTCAAAAGAGAGTCTAATTGGTGCAGTGAACTTCACATTTCTCCCTGACTTTCCATGGTTAATAAATCTGTGCAGCCAATCCAGCTGGCATTAATTTGGTCAACAGGACACATGCACCCAGCTAAGAAAGGAGACCCATGAGCAGAGTGAAAACCCACCAGCCCTGCCTGGAGCCTTTCTGGATGGCCATGGCAGGAGAGGCAGGCAGAGCCAGCCCCTGCATCCCTTCTGGCTGAGATGTAGGGCTGCTTCTCACAACAAGCATTCAAACACCACTTCAGGGTAAAGCTGGGAGTGGCTTCAGGAGAGAATCCCTTCAGAGGTCAAGCTCAAGAGTTATGGATTGATTCTTGTTATTGTACACTCTCCACTCATCTCCCAAGTCTCCCATCTCTTGCTTGACCTAAAAGAATGAAGGTGGCAGTGAAGTAGGAAACTGCAGAAATGTGGCAGATTTGAAAAGAAAATAAAAATCTGACATTAGGTTCTCCCATCATGCACCTGTTTCAGTCTGTGCTACTTTTGACTTTGTATATTGACTGAAAACTGACAGAAGCAAAGGGCATGGTCATTTCCATAGGTGTTATAGTCCTTTTTCACAGCCAGCAGAGATTATAAAAAAACCCTAACACACACAGTAACACCAGAATTAATCCCTGCAGGAAGAAAGGGTTTTTAGAAATCTCTGTCACATCAATTTTACACTAAGGCAAACAGAAGCAGCCAAGTAAAGAATTTTTAAATAAAGTTTTATTTGTTTGACCCTGATGAAGTCAGTGTATGACACAGGGGAAAAAAATCTGTCCAGATTTGCAATGTCCTGTGAATTTTAAATCAAATGCTGCTAAAATTTGGTTACCTTTCAGGTGCCAGGCTTGTGCTGTCTAGCTTTGGCTTTGATTATAAGCAGAATCAGTCAAATTCTCTCTAAATTTACTCTGATTTTCTCTTTCACTGAATGTCAAACATACAAAAAGTCTCCTGTTAAAAGCTCTTCTCATCAGATTTCTTCCAAGTCTTTGCAGTTCTACAGAAATGGGATTTGTAATAGAAAGACCTTCAGAGTAAGGAGCAAAGGAGAAAAGTGAAGTTTCTGAGTTCCTGGGGTTCCATCTGCTCCCCTGGGGTTCTCAGATGAGATAAGAATTTATTTCTGGTGTATGTCCCTGCTGAAAACCCTGAGGAAATATAATCTTCCTATGTGAAGATCTCTCTTAAATTAGTGGATAGAAGTCAGAGAGCCAAGGCAAAATACTTCTGCACATCTTATGGCCTTGTGCAGTTCTTCTCTATTACCTGTGTGCCAAAACCTCTGCCTCAGACCCACAAATGCTTTTTCTGGGCACCTTCTGCTGCTGCTTGAACCAGCTTCAGTTTTGGAGCCTCTACCCTTGGACATATCCAAAACCCAGCTTGTCACAGTCCTGGGCAGCTTTCTGAGCTGGTCTGTACAGCCACCAGAGCTTCCCATCAGCCTCATCCAATCTGTAGTGAATCCTGACACTACAAAGCTGATTTTCAAGCCAGGACCAAAAAGCAAGACAGTCAGTTTTAATGTCAGAGTGGAAGAGGAAATAATAGGTAAAGCAGTTGTTTTGGTTTGAGTGTTACAAGAAATTAATTTTTATATGAATGCAAGGTGCATCACCGTAGTGCTGCTCTCCACATCAACTACGTTCATTGCAGCCATTTTTTAGAACATAATCTCATTTAGTGCACACTACACCTCTGTGTTTAAGCAGCCATCTGAAAAGCCTAAATTGTGTGAGAACACTTCATTACCAAATTATACTTTATGTGAAACCAGCTACATTATGGGCTGTTTAGTCCTCAAATTATTCAGCTCAAAATGTGCTTTGCAGTCATGAAAGGCTGTCTTAATTTTTAAGGATTCCCTCAGCATATCTATTCTGGTTTACAAGCCTGCTTGATTTATGGGTTTTTTTCCATAGCAAGCTGAATGTCTGGCATGCCCAGCTCTAGCAAGGTTTATCCCACTAGAGACATGAAATGGATTTAAGAACACAAGACACACTGGCAGCATTCTCACATGCTGTAATCTAGATGGTGGCAGGAGTGAGGAACATCCTCTTCCATCACATCCAAATGCCAGTTCTGGCCCCAATAATGTTCAGTGTTCAGCCACAGTGGGGGGACCTTCTTGCAAATAGGCACAGTCAGGATTATGAGGCATCTTTAGTTTTGTTAGCTGTCACTCAATACCCTCCTGATTTTGGTTTAAATCTTTCATATGTAATTCAGTAATTAGCAGAGAGAAAGAGTAAGGACAATTACAGAGTACTCTAGATCACAACACAGTATTAATTTTAGGCAGAACTCGTGTCCAAAGCTTAGGAGCTCAACTTAGGCACTCAGAGCATTGTGAAGAGCTGGGAAACACACATGATATTATTATTATTCCCATATAGGTAAGGTGCTGGTTGTTCCTTTCATAGCACTGGAGAAACAAGGTATGGCTTGTTACTCAGATCAGCAGTTTCAAAGGATTATATGTCATTAAGTAGAAAAATATTTTCATTATTTTGAAATGGCTGGCATTAAGTGTAAGTTATGCTGCTATATTGCAGATCATTCAGATTAATTATAAGAATGCATGAATACTTAATTAGCTACAAGCAGTTCAAACCAGTATTTCTGGAAGTTATATGCCCATTGAATGGCCATGGGAATCTTACCACTTTGTTTCATAGGCTTTCTTATATTTCTGGAAGTTCTTTATGTGTATCACTCAACCATTAATAGAATCTGAAATTCACACCTTCAATCAGATCTGCACTCTCAAGGCAGAACAGCTCTTGACTGATGAAAAATGGTTTAAATTAGCCACACAATCAGAATTTAATGCAATAAAGCATTTACAATGAGAATGTACAACAATAAGGCTGGAAGAGAAATGACATCCAACATTTTGATTCATTGGCAAAGAGACGAGGCAAAATAAACATAACAATCATAAATCACAGGGCTGTCTTTCAAGAAGATGATCAGCATGAAGAACTATGGGAAAAAACATTCTCAGCCTTTATTGATTAACCCGTATAAACAGCAAGGTTCTTTTAGGAACTTTACTTTTCCCTGACAAACCAATCTATTTATGGTCAAGTTCCTGACATAAAAGATGTAGCATCCAAAGGTGGTTGTTAAGATCACCCCATGCACACCAGCAGCATGCACTTTTTCTGCCCCCTGCATCACTCCTGTCCAGTCAAAGAAAATTCAGGCAGCTGCAGAAACAGATTGGAAATGTGCACACGGACAGCCAGGACAAACAAACTGTCTGTTGCTCAAGTGATTTTGTTTCTTCTTGCAAACACAAAATGTCTGAGGAGAGATTGCACTGAAATTTCCACTCATAAAAAAATTTTAAAAAATAATCAAAATAACAAATCCACCACTGACAATCTTTGGAACAGCTGGTGGTTTCTACCAGTTATTCCCCAGTGGCCAGTAGTCGCAATTTGTGACTAGTCTTGTCTTCAGCCATCTCAGGGCAACCAAAATGCGACAGGATGACAGATAGTCCTTTCAATAGATACTGACAAACAAATTAGTGCAAAGATGCTTTTCATAGCATACCAGATGTGTTGAGTTCTATCATATGGAACAAGGAATGAAAAACTGTCTACGTCCCATCTGTGCTTTTTTCAGTAATCAGTGATGCACTTGTTGTGGAGTGTAAGGTACAGTAAACATTTGGACGGGGTTTTACGTGTGAAATAAATAGAAAACGCCAGGTCTTGGCCTCATCATCGTTGTCTGAAGCTTTTATATGAGCAAGAATACCTTAAATGCCTGGGAGAGGGATGTTCAGGAGTTAGAGTATTGTCCTGATGATTAATTGAAAAATTATGCAAATTCCAAGAGAAAGGTTTATGCAAATGAGAAAAGACTGCAAAAATGCACTTTGCTTCTGATTGCACGCAGGGCTTCCAGCCTGTCATAATAAGCAATAGGTTAAAGAATTGCCATTTGGATTTACATCATTTCCTCTCTTGGGGCTTATCTGTCCTCAGACTGTTAACCCAGATTTAATTCAAAGTGGCTGCAATTGCAGCTGCAAGAGCAGCGTTAAAATGGAAACAATGAAAAGTGAGTGCTCTTGGCGGGTGATTGAAGGGCCCAGGGCATGGCAGCACATGCATTTCTAGCTCACTGTAAATGAAACCAATATCTCTCAGGAAAAAGGCCCTTTGTGAGGGTTGTCCTTCCATTCAGAGCAAAAAGCCTCTGGCCCAGAGTAAGAGCAGGGCAGCGGGGGAAGAAGTGCAACAGCATGTGCCAAATATCTATAATGAGAGAGCGTAAATAAAAGGAACGGGACGTCTGGTCCAGATCCACACTGTAGGGCTGAGCTTTACCAGCTTTTAGCTCCTTTACCTTAGATTGAAAGGCTGTGTGTTTTCCCTACAGTTTCCTACCAGAAGATAATTTCCTAACAGCTTACTACTCATAGGCCTACTTTTGACTGCCAGTGTCATCATCCTATGTCATGGCCAGCCCTGGTCCCCGGGCCTTACATGGAGATGTGAGAGAATGCAGCCACCCTGACCCCCATCCCATCCTAAATGAGGGCCTGGCTTTGGGATCCCCCCTCAGCGCCGAGGGTTGCATTGCAGCAAACCCTTGTCCTGCCTCTCCTCTGCCCATGCCCGGGCACCTCAGGAGGCAGCTGTGCTCAGGGGACACGCAGCCAAGATGTGTGGCTCTTTGTCATCCTCTTTGCCCGAGTCCAGGGCACCAGAGGACCTCTTCTCCCTCTGGCTGTGTTTCCTGAGGCTGCTGATGTGTGCTCACCTCCTCTCTGCAGCCATGCTCAGCTCTACAGACACCCAAGCTCTCACCTCTTTGCTCCCATCAGGCTCAGTCTCCCTCTCTCATCACTGCCCTCCCTTCCTCCTTCTGCTCTGTTGCACAAGCCCCTTATTATTGCATGAGAAATATTCTCTGAAAAATCCATTTTGCTTTCTCCTTCCTTTTTGGTTGGTTAGACAATTATTAATCCACCTCCTTTTCATAAAATAGCCGCAGCCATAATAATAAAGTCAAAATATGATTTCCCCATAATATAGTATAATCTCTCCCTTTTTTTATTCCTTGCAGATGGTACACCTCTTAGCATAAACAGCATGTTAGCATACTGATTCCAGATGCATAAAATACGTACAAATCTTCACATTTTCTCTCTCCACCAAACGAGTCTGTGTATATATATTATCCTCACCATTTAATTTTCCCAGCTTTTCATTTTGATTTTTCTTTTAGGACAACACAGACTTGTCATAATCCATCTGGGATTTTATTCTTCATCATACAAAAATGTTGCTTGAAGGCCAGTTTTTACTTGGCATTAAGAGACTGAAGATCAGCCTAAATCAGAATCAGAGTATTATAAACCTCTTATAACAAAATCCCTTCAGTTGTAAATGTGTTGTCTCATTAATTAGATAAATATACCAGACCACTTGTTACCAGACTAGCAGAGGAACTAATTACATTATTTCCTACATTTGAGGCACCAATTCACCAGCAAAGAAGAGGCTCCAGAATCCATCTTTTTCTGAGGTGGTTGTAAATAACTCTAGCTGTAAAAAGGGGTTACAATAAAGGCCCTCTTAGAATTAAAAGGCATTCAAACAAAGGAATCTAGGAGTGTGCTGTGAGGACTAAAGGATAAACTGGATGCATTTTGCATTGGTAGGTGAAGGGGAATAAAATTCTCATTTGATCATTTACAAAAAGCTTCAGACTTGATTGTGAAATGTTTTCTCTTGTGCTTAAATTTCATGGCACAGATTATTAAAAATTGACTTTGCGGTATTTATTTTACTTATCTATCCCAGCCAGGCTGTGCTTAACCATAGATTTTGTGAATTATTAAATTTTAAAAGCAATTTGTGTTGGATTTTACACTCCAGTTCTGTCTGGAGGGATGTACACCTCCAGTTCTATCCCTGAAGCTGAAGTGCTTTGATTTATCTTTAATCTGAACAGTCTTAAAAGTGCATGTTCCAAGTTGTAAGACACGATGATAGTCTCCAGTGTAATGCTTAACTAACTGCTTGTTAGTTTTAACATTTAACATACCCTGAAAAATAACTAGTTTCCATAGGTTATCTGAGCCATAACAATGCTCAGCATAATTCATTCAGTCAGATAACAAGAACTATTTTCAAACATAATGAGGAGCTAATAAAGGTCACTGTGCCCACAAACACATATATATCACCTCTAATTTAACAGCACCAATGCTGAACGGGTGCATTTCAAGTACAAATCTCTTTAGCTGAAACTGCTTGATGCTAGAAGAAGGAAGGCACCTGAGTAAACCTTCAGTATTTAAATTAAATCTAGGCCCAGGTGGCAAGATTTAAATTTAAGTGAGGAATAAGACTGGTACTAGAACCAGACTAGATTTGGACGAAGAAGACTGAAGTATGCAGGTGTAAGGTCTAAAGTTTAAAATAAGGTCTGCATTTTCCTAAAGCTTGAGGTTGAGATCCATTTCTCATGTTAAAGTTAAGGGCAAAGATGAGGAGTTTGCATGTCAGTTTGGGTGCTTCCCTTCTAATTTATGTAAATTGATTTCCAGAAAAATATCAACAATTTTTCAGTATATTGTCAGACACCTCCTGTAAACTGAGCTCCTGTATGAGGTGGGAAATCTGAAATGCTAGTGTTGAGATTAAGAACTATTTTAAAAATTTTGTTCTCTCACTGCCTAGAGGACAACAGCAGCAAATCTCTTCAGTGCTGTGTTCACTGAATGCAAACACAAATTTGGGATTTACGTGGGTTTTGTCAGTATGTTGATATCAGTGCTTTTGTGATGAATTTTGCTGCCAGGTGAGATGCACTGAGGTGTTTCCTAAGTCATACAGGTGAAGCAACAGAAACAAGAGACAGCTAATACGTAACAAATAGATGGCATAAAATAATGGCTAAATGGATCAGAAGCAAAAAGACTAGAATTTATTTCATGTACAAACCTCTGTTCTAGCTAGGTCCATAAAAACAAATAAATGCTAAAGCCTGGAGGTGCTCCATATTATAATGGATGCCAGATTTCAAGGTGAAATTGTTTTAATTATACAGAGCATTGGCAAGATTAGCACATTCAGTGCTGGCCTCACCGGATTTTGTTTGTTTGTTTTCTGGTTGATTGCAAAATTGATGCAATTATTTACATGAGGATTTTTTATTTTAATGCTTTTTTGTGTGCCACAGAGCAAACAGTAAATCCCCATCGTCCTCCGGAGCAGCCTGTCAGAACAGGGCAGCAGCAAGAAATAGGGAAGAATGGAAGGAAGCCTTCTTTTTCCGGGCTCTAAATTGTTTTGGGAGAAGCTATGATATTTTTTGCTCTTTCAATAATAGTGTAGAGCAGACCTGCAAAAAGAAAATCATCCTTGTGAGCCAGGAAATCCTATTCTTCTATGGGCTTATAGGCAATATCTGGGGTAATTGTGCATCTTAAGTCATAATGGGATTTCTTTCTAAAAATGTATTCTGTGCTATTCCTTATAAAGGCACTATTCATCTAGATCTACCTCCCTCCAAATCTCTGTCCTTGATTTCTTTTCTACAAGTTTCACCACAATGGCTTTAAAAACCTGTGAGTCTTCTAAGCTTTATATGAAGATTTTCTCTTGGACATAGGGAACCTTGTTTCAGTCATGTGTGCCTTAGATGGATGCCAGGAACTCTGAGGTGTAGGTGGCTCCTGTATGTGTTTAGGTGCTTGGAGGCTCTGACTGACAAAGTCGGTGCCTGTGTTTGGAAAATCACAAAGGTTCCTGTAAATGTATGTCTGTATGTGTGCAAACTTGGTGTATGTGTACATTCTCTCATAGACAGCAGACATGGCAGAGATACAAGGCTTCTTCTCAAGAGCTGGGAATCATTGTTGTTATGTGCTAGAACCTTTTTGGATGACATTGACTCTGTTTTGAAGGTGGGAGGCAGTTTATGGATGAGATTTGCCAAACTGTAGAGGATTGCATGTGTATCCCTTCAAACTGCGGATATGCACAACATGGCTTTGAACATTTCAGTGTCTTTTTGCCAGCTTTTTCTGAGTCACACCTTGAAACTGATTTACAGTACCTTTCCATTGACAACAGTGCACATTGAAAGGACAAATCTACACAAAGAGCTATAGATAGAAGCATTGAAATTAGAATGATACAGAAAAGCCTCTGTCAGAAGAGTACTCAAAATAACGGCAATGAATGACCTTCCTCTTACAAAAATACATGCTACTTATTTTAGGTCAGATATCTTTATTTTCATTTTAGTATTGCCACATGTAATGGTGCTCCCAGAAGGAGTCATGACAAGGTGTTTTGGGTTATGTCCAGTCTGAGTCAGATTTTGACATTTGCAAGAGGGTGGAAGCCTTTGCATGTGACCCCAGCCTGGCCATTAAAAAATGCAAAATTCTCTGATCCATGACATATGTTTTTAACCAGATTGTCAGAAATAAACATGGCCCAAGGAGGTGCCTGGGACGTCAGTGAGCTGATGAGGCTGTCACAAGTGACACACGTTTGGGAACTCTGTTTTGCTGCACTCTGAAGGCTGTGGCACCTTTGCCCACAGATGTGTCATTAGCAGTCAGATTTCCTCTGCTGTTCATTCCTTAAATCCCTGCTAACTAACCATAAAAACAACATGCTTGTTCCATGGGGGTGTCTGCAAAAAAGGCAGTGTCACCTCTGTACTAATGCACGAGGCTTTTATCAGCCTGGCACTGGGAGTTGTTTCAAATCAAAACAGTCAGAGTGGGGTTCATCTCATCTAACCTCAGCCATTACTGAGCTAAGTATCAAGCTGACCAGATGAAAGGCTCTGGGGTGGTCAAGAGATTGTGATTTAGTCTTGTGAGGCTCTCTGGTTTCATTCTCTAGGAAAGTATGTCCACTGCTGTTCATCAGGAACAACAATCACATCTCATTTTGCAGAGTAAAAAATGGGATATTGCTATAACTTACCCAATGGATTCAAACTGTGGGTGTAGTTGTGCAGTCCAGAACTCCAGGTCTCTTCAGCAGCAGCCTGGTAAGTGCTATGCCAAGCAAAGATGCATCCATGTTAGAAGTTTTATTGAACTTATTTTCAATTAAGAATTTTGCAAGCAAGCATTTGCAGTTTTTATCAACTTACAAAGAGATTTGGAAGTAAATTTTACATTTTAAATATGTCTGGATTAGAAAAGAAAAAAGAATCATGAAAATGTTCCTTTGCCAACTCATTTTGTGTGTGTGCTAATCACTTCCACCACCGCTTTCATTTCTGTCAGGACACTAAGCATATCTGTTGAGACAAGAGACAGTGGCTCTTGTTATGTGACTGAAAAATAGCTTTTGGTAACCTTATTGAGTGACTGGAGACAGATTACAGCGGAGATTTGCAAAAGGAGTTCAGGGCACTTCAGGGATCAGTCATCTGCAAAACCAGTGGAAAGCTGCAGTTTGCCTTAGGTGGCTGGTTACACAGCATGAGTAGTGAACAGTCAAAATAAATAGTTTGCATAGGCTAAAATATGTTTGCAAAGTGCACTTGAGTAAATTCTACTGACAAGTATATTTGGAAAAATCAAAGTCTGATACAAATGGAAAAGCTACTGAACAAATTAGATACAAATCACTCTCTCAGCAGTAGACATAAGCTAGACAGATCTTGAGGTCTACACATATCAATGACACAGACCTCAATCTACTGCCTAAACCACCTGACAGTGTCAGGGCCATATGGAGCATGACTTTATGATCTTGTTGTCCCTTTAGGGAGGGAAGATATGGATTTGTTTTTCTCCATTTCTTTTTGAATTGAAGAAGTTCATTTCTTGCTAGTAAGTCATTTGTGGAAGTGGCAGAGGTCACATCGCACTCTGAAGTTTTGTCACTCAGAGCCAAGGAAATGAATGATTGTGTTGTTTGTATTTAAATCACCAGTGTTAGATAATTACCTTTGTCCTGATAACCATCTATAAGGTCTGGAAGCAGAATAGTGGAAATCGACCTTTTCCCATAAAACTCTTCCCTGGAGATTTACTGTATGGCTTCTTCTGGAGACAAATTTGTCACCTTTTCTTTCTCCCTCTCTCTATCGCCGTAACTCCTGTTAACAAATATGAAGCAAATCTCTCTGCTGAAGCTCAGCTAAGGCCAAAGTGCTTCAATTTTCTTAGCACAAATGCTCCTGGACATTCTGAATAGTCTTGGACAATCAAATGCCTTGGAAAAGTTAATATATATGGTTTTAATATCTTGTTCTTTAGCCATGGCACTACAGGTGCGACCCCCTAATATATCCCACTGTCCCGGATTCCACATTTGAACAACTTGAACTTGTTCCATTTGAAGAACACTAGAAAACTGAACAAATCAGAACACAGCCTATTTCCAGTAGTGAAGAGTGAGGTTAGAAATATTGTTTTGCTACACTGGCCTAGCATTTCCATACAGCAGCACAACAAAGAACCAACCACCTGCAGGCCATGAGGGCACAGTCTGGCCCATCAGGGCTTCTCAGATGAGCCCCATGGCAGCCTGAGCCCTCCCCTGTTCTGGCACTTGCTTCCAGCAGAATGTGCCAGCTCCTTGGGGCCATTCCCTGCCACCATAAGCCAAGGGCTGTGCTCAGGATAGGGATCCAGTGCCCATGGATGTGTCTGTGCTCCTGTGCCTCCAGCTCTGCTGCAAGGTGCTCACGGGGGAAGCCACATAGTGGCAGTTCCCAGAGTCTCTGCTGTGGATCAGAACCTGGCAGATTTTAATCAAAAGGCTTGGAAGCCAAGCAAGGCCTCGTTGAGCAGGGTCCTTAAGTGTGTTTGGTGCAAGGACTGGTATTTTGGGTAGATTGGTGCCTTCCAGTGGCGGTAGGGAAGAGCAGAATTACTGGAAAATATCTGTTATTGTTTCTTCCTGTATGGAAAACCTGCCCACAGCCCTTCCATGGCATCAGTCCAAAGTCCTGCTCTAGATAAATGCAGTGACTAAGTCACCTGGGTACAAGGGTCTACCCTCACTGTCACCCACAGCTACCCCATTTCAAAAGACTCTGATTCTTGTTCCCATTTCCCAATGTACCAATTTGAAAGACAGGGCTTGGGCATCAGTCCTCAGGAAAAATTCCCAAACTGAAGGGGTCCCTCCCAGTAACCACAAGCAAGCTCCCCAAGCCCTGAAGGGGAATAGATTTTGGATACACTCTAATCTTCAGTATTTATTGCTGAATGCTTTCATGAAAGCCACACTAAGAAGGCTGTCACCTGTGTTTCTCTTTCTGAGGCATCTGATGCTAGATTCTCTCCAAACCTAAGTAATTCTTTTAGGCTTTGATACAGGGTTACAGGATCCACTTTGGAGGCCACAACTGTGTGCCACCATATTTGTATGCCATCCAGCTATAGGTATGACCCTCAGCCACCTTCTGACACCATATTTTTTCTACACCCTGGTGCCATTATTTTCCCTTCTTCTATCACCTTGTGTCTGAGTTTTCACAGGAAGAAAACCCAGAATACAGCCAAGGAGAACATTTCACAGCTGTAACTGTGAGAGAGCTGTGGATGACCAGACATATGATGTTGGTTTTATCTGACCAAATGTTTATTCTGTATCTGAGCCAGGCACACATCCCTTTGCAATCAATAGGGTTTAAGGCATGAGTCATTTTATCCTAAAATTCAACTGATGATTATTAAAGTTTGCCACTAGTGGCAAAACAAATGGTATAGAGCACCAAGAGAGTAAGGTTTTGCTGACAGGGAGTACACCCACATCTGCAGTACTTTCAGCCCTGCAAGGAGGCAGCTTTTATTTTCTGGTGGTTTAGGAGAGGACTGTGGTCATGTTGCCCTGTCAGCACACCCCTGGTTTGCCTGGAGTTCATTAGCCATGGCAGATACTGCAGTCTTTTGAATCAGTGAAGTTCAAATAACTCCTGCTTTATCAGAAAAGAGGATTTTCTTTGTTGTTGTGGAAGGAGGAAAGATGGTTCATAGGAAGGAATAAAAGAGACTGAATTCACATGACTAATGGAGTTAGATACATTTGAAAAGTGTGAGCTATACATTTTCTAGCAAAGGGCCCTTCTCCTCACCAGGATTTCCTGTGCCAGAAGGAAGAAAGTTACAGATTGCTTTGCATTTTAAAATGAAAGAACAGAATATGGGAGCTGTTTTATAATCTCTTGCTGAGATCAAAGGAGAAGGGAGGTAAATGGGTATGTACTCCTTTCTCTGGTGCTGCACCAGCTATTTAGTAGAACTAATGGAGCCTCCACTGTAGAAGAGACAGAGATTAGCTTCTTCATCTCCACTAACTGTAAAGAGTCCAAAAGGATTAATATTATTGAGTGAATTTCAGCTAGAAAGTAGGAAGGAGATTCTCTCTCCCCTCTTCATCTTTTAATCTTTGTTTCCAGAAATAACTCTGAACCAGGTTTTCAGCCTCCCACCCTTTCCTTTTGGTTTTTTTCCTTATTATTTCTTAGTAGAAACAGACTTGGAAATATGTAACATCCCTAAGAAGATTAGGCATGGTTGAATTTTTGACAAGTTTGAGAGAGACCTGAAAAGGACTAATGAGACTGAACAGTCAGGACAAGTTTATGGGATCAGAACCTTAACTGGTTTGAAACAGTGTTATTCCACTGACCTCAGCAGGCATGACTCTGTGTATGTTCATGGAGTTCAATAAAGCCACAGAAACTCACTCCAGCTGAGGATCTGACCCCTGAAATGGTGGAGTCTTAGCCAAAGCAAACTGAACTTTTTGTCATGAATTGGTCTTCAAGGGAAAATAATTGCTAATTCAATGACTCCCACTGTTTTATTGCAGCTATTGGTCATTCTGCACTGCAGAAAATCTCTACTTTTAACTGGCGAATCAAGAGTTTCCCCAGCAGCTTCAATACATGGAAGATCAGAGGTGCAGAAGTGTGTACACAGTCCTTCAAATGTTATGTGTTAGAAGGCAAGCTCTACGGTCAGTTTATGAAGCAAAAGCGAGATACTCAAGAGAAACCCTCCCAGCTAGATATCTTGCCCTGCTGTCCTATTTGCTTTACCAGTAAATGGGAAAAAAACATCTAAAATCCTGGTTTAGATGGCACTTTTGGACACTCAGGGGATTCTCCTAGTCAGGGTTAATTTTGTGTAGGAAGAGCCTGAAAGACCTCAGTGGGACCAGTTTCCAGTACACCAAAGCAGTAACCCTGGCATCTGCATTGATGCCACAGCACTATCCAGGCAAATTAGTCCTCAGAATTGCAGAATTTGGAGCTGAGGAAAGCAAGCAACCTGCTCAGGAGGTTACAGCTCTTCTGTTCCTCTTGGCAGCCACTGAAGGGAGATGAGAAGGAAAGAAACACGATAAAAGTAAATGGCACTTTCCTGCTAAGCTAATCAGTTCTGTTTGAGAACAGAGGGCCGTGCCAACTGCAAATCAATGCACTAAATCACTTTCATTCTTGTGCAGGCCCTGCTGCCATGGCAGCTGCTAACAAGGGAATAAAGAAAACTGTTATTGGATATTTAGTGGACTTTTTAAGTGCTTGTGTAAAATAACATATTTAATTTAATGCAAAGTTATAAATGTAATTGGAGTTTATGGACATTATAGCAGGGAAGAGAAGAAAGAGATTCCTCTTCTTTCTGCACAAAGAGCTGGTTTATGTTCCCAGACTCTCCTTAGCAAACTCTGTCTGCAGTGTTAAAGAGCAGCCTTCCTGTAGGATTTTAACACTTCATCATTTTGTTAAGGGGCAAACACTGAGATAATAATATGTCTGATATTTTGTGTGTTTTTTAATATGTTCAGGTTACAGAGCAGAGCTAACACATACTTACCTTAGGAGAAAATCAATGTTTTTTAATGCTATAGGCTATATTGACTATTCACTGACTATTAAAAAAAGCCTACAGTGGCTGCTCCAGATGTTGATATGCACAAAAGCATGTGTAGATTGAATCCGATAATCCCACTTAAGACCACAATAACTGCACCAGGGGATTTATTTAATGATGTAATATTATATTTTTTTTCCCTATTCTTTTCCAAATTGTTCCCAAATAATGGTCTTACTCATCCCTAGATGTGACTGGGACTATTCCTTCCTGTGGCAAGTTTCTGCAAGTTTTCAGTGGTGTTATTCATATAATGGGTTGGGTTGGGAAGGGTCCCTTAAGGTCACCTTGTTCCAAGCTCCCTGCCATGGGCAGGAACACCATCCTTTGCTAAATGGTTCTTGAGAAAGTTGCAGTTTTCCTAGAAAGCTCTGTTTCTGCAGCACTCTCAGAATTTTGAACATAAAATAGAGGCTGCACATCCCTGAATTCATGGTTTGAATCACTGTTGCCCATACAGAGCAGCCCAACTTTGTCATCATTTAAATCATCAATCGTAGCTGTGCAGTGAAATGCTTAATATAAAATACCCACGGGCAAGCAGTAGACTGCCTTCTCTTTAATTACATCAATCCTCAATCACCCCAAAGCAATGCCAGCCTTGGAAGTACTAACTCTGACAGGTAGTACTTCTGGGAATGCCATAAAAATGCCAGCAAAGCAGCAATGGCAGAGAAAATAAGCTGCCTCATCTTTGGAGAATTATTGAACTGTACTAACATTCAAGGGTACAATGTCAGCACAATGCAGAAAGAGTTAGATGCACAACCCCCATTATTATTGTTGATGGGAGTCAAGTGTCAAGTTCCCTTTGCATCACTCTGAAAACTTGGCCTTCTTTGTAAAGCTCTAGCAAACTTTTCCTTTGTCACCGCTCTTAATTGAGAAAAAGATTTGAAGCCATTTGTCCTAGGATTAAATAAAGACTGAAAAAATAAAAAGAAAATACTTACAAAGTATCAGTGATGAATCTGAGATGTTAAGACTCTCTACAAGCAGTGATGGAAGGTTTAATAAATATTGAAGGGTCGTGCCTTAACAGGTGAAACTGAAGGAGCTGCTTTTCATTCAAAGGCACTGTAATACCAGCAACACCCGGGACAGCCCCAGGACAGCCCCTAACTCCTTCTAGCTGTCTCAGCTCCCAAGGGGTCAAATGAGAATTTAAATGCCTAAATACTTAAATAACTGGCTCGATTAGCAGACCTGACTTCTCTCAGTAGCATCTTTCCAAAGAAAGCCCTGCAAGTCTCAGCCCTCTTATATCACCCTAAACTGTAATGGTAATGCCTTTAACTTTCTGCCCACAGACAGATTAGTTAGCATGAGACTGCCTCATGTTACCAAGGATAAATCTGGGCAGGAATCAGGTTAAATATGCATTATTATTATTATTATGGAAGTACAAAAGGGAGAGGTCATACTTGGCTGCTTACAGCAGATGAACAGAGAAGAGATTTTAAAAAGCCTTTCAGCACTAATTGCCAGCTGGAGCTTTCTGATGCAGGCCATTCACTTCCCAATGTTTAGCAGATATTCGTTTTGGGAGGGAGGGGGTTACAGCTCACAGAGGAGTGCTCACAGGCAGTGTCTGCACTCAGCTGGGGCTGTTCCACATCAGTCCCATAGCCAGTTTTGAAAAGGAGATGGACAACTCTGGAACTGCATTTGTGGGCTTGACATCAGATGAAACCTTAACTGCAAGTGAAACCTTAAAAAAACTGAAAGAGCTGTGTTGTGTTGAGGTGAAGCACATTGCTATGCCCATGTTGGGTGACTCACTTCACGGTGGAGCTGTCATTTTACAGGGTATAAAATATATACTTAGCTGTTGATCCATATTGCACCTACACAAATATCTTTACAGTTTCTCCATGTAGTAACTCATGGTGTTTGCAGATCTTTGAGTGCCTTAAGTGGGAGCTCTGTGAACATAAAGGAGTTTTGATCCCCCTTTCAGTAACGTATCATTCATTTCATTACCCAAACGTATGCCTAGATCAAGGACTGAAAATATCAAGAAATTCTGTCAATACAAGAGCCTTCTTGCAGGGGCTGCAATGCTCAGGGAAGCAGAACATCCTTTTCTGCACCTTGTAATGCAGCCACAGGCAGTGATAACACAGGTCAGGATTTCCCAGGAAGGTAGTCTAGAAATCATGTCTCCTAGCTTTGGACATCTACTTGTTAGTCTTTTGGCCTAAATCCATGTTCCAGGTAAAATCAATAGGTACTTACTGGGAGGTTTTTATTGCATTTATCCCATTGGCATTTATTTGTATGTGTATGTGCCAATGAGATCAGTCCCTCCTGGGGTTGTTCAGCCTTTCTTAGAGCAGATAATGGCTGAACTTGGAGACAGAGTTTGGAAAACTGAGACTTGGTGTTAGCAGCTCAGACCCACCTTAGAATTTGTCTACCTGAGAGGACTACTATTTTCAGAAGATGGCAAAACCCTTCAAAATCAGATTGTGCAGTTCAAAGCTTTGTTTCCTCCTTGTCCCACTGCATGGGCAGCACTGAGCCTTAGTCTGTACTCCTGCCTGCAAAGGCAGCTGTTTTTCTCCCCAGCCCTCAGCTCCACTGGCTCCAGGCATCCTTTTAAATACCTTTACTAACTGTGCTACTCTTACTTTGGGTTAGACCACTCATGTTTCACATAATCATAATTTAGTTGACAGGTTTAAATTATTGATAGGCAGACCTCTCTTAACCCAAATCAAGGACTTTCATACCATTTTCTGTTCCAGCTGAGCAAAGTCTCCTTAAGTAGTGCAGATTTAAATATAGACACAGGCTAATGAGAAACAAACCCACTCCCCCTGGTACTGGCCGAACTAGTTGCCCATATGACTGAAGACTTTTTGATAATCTTGTTTGGCATACAATCAAATAGTCATAGTTAATCACACTGATTTATTGTATGCTTAATAAATCCACTGGCTATTTTTGTGGTCTTCTTGCATCTCTATTCAGCACACATTGGTTCATGCTATTATTTTCTCTGTGTTTCTCCTGTTTTCTAAAGTGATGACATCCCAAAAAAAATAAGGATAAAAAAGAAGAGGAAATAAAAGCATGCCATAGCCTAGAGAGAGCAAAATAAAAATATTTCCAAAATGAATGTTCAAATAGCATAAGGAGCTTGCTAAGAAGTGGATTTTAAACTGCAATTTCCAAGCCACAGCCAGATCACTTAGAGATACATAATATAGTACACTCCACAGGCAGACAGATTCACATAAACTGATAATAACTCAAGAGTTTTTATCTCTGTGTGTCCTCAAGCAAGGTGTTGGGAGAGAGAAACACTCTAGCAACCAAATTAAATAGTTTTAGATCTAATTTTACTAGGCTGAACTAGATTTCAAATTGATTTCCAAGGAATCTAACAGACAACGAAACACAGACACATTGCCTTTCTTATTAAAAATCCATCTACCACCTTGTGTTTTTACTTACTTTGCTCTTTACTGGAAGTAATAAGAAACTAATATTTCACACCACAACATGTTTCATTCCATAGAGTTTTCCATGGTGAAGGAGCTTGGAGTGGGCTGGTACAGAGCACCAAAGCACAGCCCCTGAAATTTGGCTGTGCAAGTGCCCATTTGAATTTGTGATAAATCTGCAGCTAAACCCCACTGTCTCTATTCCAGACATGCAGGAGAGCTGCAGGACATGCCACTGTAGAAAGAAATTATGTCCTAATGCATGATGTGATCAATTAAACACATCCCTGTGTACCATATGGAATGAATCCATACAAATCCCATGCACGGGGCTTTTGCTGGTCCTTTCTGCTTCCTAAGTGATAAGGCAGAAAAGGCAGAAGTGACTTTGGCCTCAGAGTAAATGAGTGCAGCCCTGTGTGGAGGCACTGGTGGGATGCAGAGGGGCCAGAGCCCAGGGCATGGACCTGTCATTGCTGTTAGGTGCTGGACTGGCCCTGGTGAAATATTTCACACAACTTCCCCAAAAGCTTTCCAAGGCAGCAGTTCTGGGTCAGCTGACAGCTGGGAAGGGATGCACAGAGGATTAGTCCAGCTGCCAGGCCCCTGAGCTAACTGAAGCTTCACATTCAATGTTCTCTGCAGTATCATAATACCATAAACTGTTCTTGCTACTTAATATAATTGCATTTCAGAGCTCTTGTCTTGGACACAGAACCCATTTTGCTAAGCACTGAACAAGACTAGAGAAAAAAGATATTCTCTGCTCCAAGAACTACTTAAAAAAATTATACATTCAGCAAGTAGATCTGGTTGCAGAAGACCCCTGCACTTGGCAGGCCATGTTACATTTCCAGGCAAGGCAGAGAAGCAGGTGCTTGGGCACTGCATGGTACTGAACAGCTTGCTGCCCTGTTTCAGAGGAACATTTCATGGCTCCAGGTTCACACCTCTGACTTCTAACTCGAGGCACAACCTGCTTTGAGCAGCTGAAAACCTTCTCCTAAAATGCTGACTACCAAAATGGTCCCTGGTTTTGTCTTCCTTTTAGTTATCAGACTAAAAGCAATGTGCTCTGATATTTTACATCTTGGTTTCAGGTCCTTGCTGAAGCAGAGAACAAATAAAGTAATGATGAGGGGGTTTTTTTTCTTTTAAAAACCTAAATTCCTTAATCTGAATAGTCTCTTTTGTCCTTGTTTTTAAGAAAATTGTTCCAGTCAAAAGTCATATTCAACCAGAAGGTTTTTCTCTCTGCATATTTCTTTGCTACCTCTAAGAAAAGCTTTAGTTAACAGTTCCCATGTGGGCCAGGGTGGGATATCACAGGAAATGCTCAGGATTAAAAACCAATTATAAAAATCAGATCTTTAGTAACTGTCCATCTCAAAGGCCGTGCTCTCAGGTGTGCCAAGCATCACAGCTACAGACAGGAACAGGCACACATATTTTAACCCTTTCATGTTCTCCAGTTCAAAGGCTCTTTTTTCCCCCTTGTAGTGCTCAGCCAGGTGTGCTGTTCCAGTTGCATTCACTGATGGCTCTCAAGGGTCCATGGTGTCAGCAGAGCTCTGATTTAGGAGCACACAGAGTAGGGCTGAGAGAGGAAAACCCAAACCAAGCAGGAGTGGGTGTGTGCCAACAGCCCCTTGCAAATATATGCAATGCTTGAGCTTATCCCATGCAAGGCACAAAACTGGAGCTCCTGCAGCAGCCAAAGCTGCTGCTCTGTCTATGCAAACATCAGCCCTCTGAAGGGGTTCAGGGCAGCCACATTTCCAACTGGAACGTGGCTGGAGGGGATGGACAGAGACCCTCCCAGCCCCAGTAGAACTGTGGTGGCACTTCATGGGGACAGCTTTGTCAGTGTGGATATAAAAGCATCACACAGAGCCTGCCTGCTTGCCTGGGAAGCCAAAAGCACTTGGGCAATGCTGCTGAGCCCTGCACACTCAGAAACTTTTGTTTCAACACCTGGTTGTCAAACTCAGCTGTAAGGGCTGATTCTGACACCATGCAAGTAAATCCCTACCTACAAACCAGCTGCTTAAATTAAATAATGCAGCATGGTGGCCGTACAAGCCATAATTTAGAAGGCTGTGAGCCTCCCCCAATAAGTGCCGTGGTTTAAAGACATTGTTATTTTCTCCACAAATCTGCCATATTTTTCTTTTGCATTAAGAATCTCTTCATCCTGTCAGTTAGTGTCAGCCCAAGCCTGAACTGACTAAGATATAGGAAGAAAGATAAAGGATCATCTCCTGATGTGCAGGCTCTTTTCCCTGTATCCTCCCTCCTTAAGGGCTAAACACAACTGTAAAAATGTAACTATTCAAGTAGCTGCAAATACTTTAGAGAAGTGAAAAATAATGTTTTCTCCAAGATATTTTGCAGCTGAGTTTACACTATTGCATCATATTTGTCCCTTCCTGAGTAATTTAGTACTCTACACAAGCCAAATGAATTGCTTAGGACTGGTTTATAATGTCTGCATTGTGTTTTTATAAGAATACTATTGAAGGGACCTCTGACAAGTAAAGTAGTTTATGGTAATTAATTTGAATATGAGAATGAAACTAATTCAGTAAAACATTGTTAACTCTGATTTGGCAAACCACTGGTATCCATCTGTCTAATCCTTCTTGTGTTTGAAAGTTGCATTTTTGAAAAACAATTATTAATAGTGCTCATTAGCTGCCAAGCAAAAGATCAAGCCACAAACTTCTGCAAATACCAGCAAATCCTGGTCACTTTTCCAAGTCTGAGCTAGACCCTGCTGCAGAATCTCATGGTCAGGGCAAGTTTTTCTGCTGGAGTCTGTAGAGATGGGAGAGTATAGAGGATGGGCCCTTTCTATAAAGGAAGTGCAACCCCCTGCAGATTCCAGGTGTCAGCCCTTCAGCACCTCCCCACCAGACAAGCTATTCCAGCACTGCACCATCCCTACTGTTAGAAAGGGGTTTTTAATGCCTAAAGTGAATTTTCCTTGGTGTAATTTAAGTCCATTACTTCTGGTTGTGTTAATGCACATGGAACACAGCTTACTCTGTTCTTCCATGCAGCAGCTCTTTATGTGCTTGCAGGCTGCTGTTATGACCCCACTCAGTCTGCTCTTCTCAAAGCTAAACAATTTGTCCAACATGTATAAGGGCTGATTTTTAAAAGTGTTGAGCTCCTGCTGTTCCTGTTGCTTTTATTCTGGTGATTGAGAGTGAAAGAACTTCCCTAGAGTTGATGATCAAGCAGTATTGTCTGGTGCCCTTCAAATACTGATAGGTATGAAGGGCACAAAGGTGTTTATAGCTGTATATGTGCATTCTTGTCTTCACAATAAAAGTGTATTTACAGGACCTGTGACCAGCCTTCTGACTGCATCCCCAGGGCAAGAGCAACTTCACAAAAAAAGCAGGTTTTAATGGAAACTTGCCTGCCTTATGTGCCAGGCTTTGCTGAATCATTTGTACTAAAGCATCTTCTGTATTTCATGTAACACATATCTTGTCCCATGTTTTCTTTAGTTTTAACTATTTCATGGGTACTGTAAAAACACGGTTTATTATTCTGTGTTAACTATTTACTGTTGCTGGAAAATAGATCCTTGGAAGGGGGAACTGAAATCCTTTTCCATTCCAAAACAGAAGACTGAGCTTTCCTTCCTGTAATAGGCTTCTCTTCAGAAGAAATTATGATTTTTGTGCTTATAGTACTGGAGCAGATTTCCACTTGGAAGACTGTTTTTATAGTGAATGCACTACAAAATATGATGCTATCATCTTGCAATAGTGTTCCAGGGCAGCTAGAGACAAATTCCACTATACCTGCTCTTTGTCTCTCAATTTCCATTGTAAATAAAACTTTCCTTGTGTCCATGTAGGCCCTTATGAAACATCTTCTTCACGGCATCAGAGACTTTGGGTACAATTCTAATGCCAGCAATAATACCTTCATGTATTACTTCTCATAAATGTAGGGTTATATAGTCTGCATTTCTGTAGAAAAGAGGTTTTGAAATGTCTTTTTTTTTTCTGCTTAAACCTCTCTCCTAACCTTGAAAAATATCTACCTCAGACAAATATAGAGATCATTTACAATTATAAATTAAAAATAGCTGCTCTAGTTTTGGGCTACCTGTTATTGCTTCTTTTTGGGCAAAAAATAAAGAAAAAAAAACAAGCAAAGTCATGGGAGGAAAAGAGAATGAGAGAAGGAGGCTTTCAGGGTATTTCTCTGTATGATTTTTTCAAATCCAGTCTTGTCTTTTATTCATAAGTTTTCATCAAACTGCTGGAAACAAAGCTAATTATGATGGGCATTGACCTACACAGGGACCATAAAGTATGAATACACAAGTCTCTTAATCTTGACAATTAACACTGAATTTCACCATTGGTAATAAAGCTGAAGTGCCTGTACAGCAGCAGGCAATAATGTGCAAAAGATGGAAGTGCACAATACCAATAATTTTAAACCTAACCTGACTATTTCCCTGTAAACACCTTCAATAATTATTCTTCATTTATCTTTTCCTCCTTCTCTAGGTCAATAATTCATCTGTGCAGTCAGTGTGTATTCTACAGTTTTTATCTTTTTACAGAGCTTACTCAAAACCCTGCCCTCCTCCTCCTCCTCCCATTTAGACATACACTAAATGTTCCCTTGCTTAAGCCAATGGATTGACACATTGAATTATAATATTTATCACTGGTATTGATATAAGTATATCCTGTTATTAGGACCTGTCTGTGTTTGGTTGACACAATCCCATCCATTGCTACTCTAAGCATGCAGCAAATTTCCCATCCTGTTTCCCTGCCAAAGTAAAGTCACCAGCAAGGACTCTGGGAACAAGTGGAAAACATTACCAACAAAAGCTTAAGATGGTTGAAGGGTCCCTTAAGACAAAATAAAAATTAAATTGATGAATTTTAAATCCACATTGTAGATTTCACCTATCAATTACACAAAATTAAATAATAAAATATCACTTTACCTAGCAATAGTATAGTGTAAAACTAAATGGATTTGCATTTTGATTGGTGGCAGGAGTAAGCACTAGCCACTGCAGCAAGAAAGCACTTCCATAGTGCTTGGTTAATGGTTAATTCTCACTATGAGAAGTGAGAATATTTTCTCAGCAAAGAAGATTTAGGTTTGTTTGTGACATCAGTGTCCTGAGGGTTAATCCTGAAGGTGTGACAGCTGTCAGCAGTCAGGCACAGGTGCAGTACACACACTTTAGGATCTCAGTACCCAGACACAACAGTCACTGCTGGTACTACAGCCAAGGGCTGCCCTGATCCTGTGTCTATCATCTGAAGCATTTCCCTTACCAAATGCAGCCTTTGGATTCGGTCCCAAAAGCCTACGCTCTTTTCACTTCAATCAAAGGAACCAGCTGAGGAAGTCAGGAGTGAATACCAGCCTTTATCAGGATCACAACCCAAAGTCTCACACACAGTGAGACGCCGTACAGAGACACCACATTTCTCAGTGAGCAATGCCTTAGCAAAAAAGTGTCAAAGAATTCACTTAGAAAAATCACATAGCTATAGCTTTCATAAATAGCTTCATTCTTTTGGTCCTGACATCACTGCAGTGCCATAATGAAATTGCAATTGAAGGAGGCTAATTTGTGCTCTAATTATATATTAGTCTGGGCTGAAAGGTTTCTGGACGGAAAAAAGGTTTTCTTCGGGCAATCTTTTATTCTGCTTATTGTATTTACTTAACAAAGAGCAGTCAGCTTTTACAGTGAATTCCTGTAATAGAATTGAGCTGTAATGTTACCCAGCCAAGGGCAAATATATGCAGTCATTTTTGATGGGTTCTGATAACAGTCTTTAACAAAAACAAGGATTGTTTGCAAATGTAGGAAGAACCAGGCCAAAAAAACTAACTGATGGGCTGCTGGAAAAGTTTAAAGAGCTCTTCAGCTGGAATACCTCTTAGACCAGTGGTACTTTAGCAGGCAGGTAGTTTGATGAAAATCAGAGAAATATTTTGTCAATGATTAGGAAACTTCCCATGGAAATATTATTTCTTGTGTCACTTGAAAGAATACATTCCTTGAAAGAATACATTGATGCTTCTGCCACAGGATGAGAGGCCAACATTGTTCACAATGTGCAGGGTAAAGAGCATTTTCACTGAGGAAATAGGTGAGCCTCAGCTGCCTATTTCCTCTGCCATAGCTGAAGCTTTCTAAACAGAGAAGTACTTTAGAATAGCAACAAAGGTCTTCAAAGCTGTGGATCACCTTTGTTAGGTGTGTTTCTGTTTCTTCTCTCAAGTAGACACTCTGCTATTGTTGGTCCTTAATAAAGTTTCCATAGTGTGTCAGAAGGAATTCAGCCTAAACAAAATAAATGTTCAGCTAAACAAACTAGGTATCAAAGGAAATAAATATATGTCTGTTTCTAGTGTTTGTGTTAACTTCAGCTTTTCTCTATAGAGAAGTCCTGAGCCAAGCATTAACCTAGTATAAGTCAGTATGAGTTTTCATTTTGCTGAATCTGCCCTGGCCTCTAATGCAGAGTCTGATCATGGCATTGGAAGTAAATGTCTCTGCTATGCACTATCTGCAGGATGAACAGAAACTGCAGTTAAAAGCACTTAATATGAACACACAAGAGGGATTTCAAATAGTGTTCTTACTGAGTGAACAATAGCTTTCTGGGCACACCATGAGAGTTTTCCAAAAATCATATCAAAAAATGGGTAGAATACAAGCCCTGGTAGTCTTTTGTGCCATCCACCACTGAGTTTTCTCTTAAGAATTCTGGTTCGGCCTCCATTGTGGAGAGGAAACAAGTGAAGTAGATGATCTCATCCATTAGAGCAGTGCTCATGTCCCTTCTCCCAGGACTGACTGCCTCCCCCATTCCCAGATGGACCATTTCAAGCATCCCCTACTCTGCAGTGCTCAGGTACCACTGCTGGGAAGCACAGTCAATAAACATTACATGGGGGCAGAAACCAGAAGGAATGTGTATTTGGTGTTTGCGACTGCCAGCTGTTAGAAATGCATTGAGGTTCAGTAAACTGTGGTGGTACTGTAGAGTCACAGAATCACAGAATGTGCTGAGCTGGAAGAGATCCATGAGGATCATTGAGTCCAACCCCCAGCCCTGCACAGCACCATCCCCAAGAGTCACATCAAGTGCCTGAGAGCATTGTCCAAACACTTCTGGATCTCTGCCAGGCTGGTGCTGTGACCTCTGCCCAGGGTCAGTGCCCAAATACCCTCTGGGGGAAGAATCTTTTTCTAATATCCAACCTGAACCTTCACTGGCACAACTTCAGGCCATTCCTTCAGGTCCTAAAACCAAACAGACTTACCAAGATGTTTTGCCCTGAGAAAAAGTGTGAAGTACATGTGAATGCATTGATTGAGCATCTATTTTATGTGTATCTTTTCTTCTGTTTTCTTCTAGAAAAACTCAGCATACTGTCAACCTTCATAGCACCCTTCAAGTACCTGAGTCCTGGCCCAACCACCATGGAGGATGAAGACAATTTAAGTAAGCAGTCCCTTTTCTCTATAGATGAACAATAAAGTTCATAAATAAAAAGCAATTGTGGAAAGGAGGTGGTTTTGCAATTATTGGCAAGTCCTCATGTGAAATCACAGAAGGGAGCTGGAAGGCACACACAAGGATCATCAGGTCCAGTTCCTAGCCCTGCACAGAACCATCAAATTGAGAATTGATTAATCAGGCATAAATTAACCAGTTATAACCTAAAAATTAACCACTCTTGGCTTATTAGTATTCTCTTGGGCCCTTACACCTCAGCCAACTGTCTGAGCCCATGACTGTACAGCTGGAGGAAAGTCCTGCTGGGTTTGAAGGAGTTGAGAAGTTTTCCAAACACCAGGAAGCCCAAGAGTGGCAGTTAGGAATTAATAACCCTCAGTAAGCCCTTCCATTTGTCACCTAGTCACCTAGAAGCAATTATTGCGTGTTTTCCTGCCTGCTTATTGAAACACAACTTGAAGCTTAAAAAAAAAAGGAGGGAAGCTTTATGAACCAAATGAGCAATGTTTTAGTATCACCTACCAGATTGGTTTGTTTGCCAGCCAGACACATGCTGCCATGTTGCCCTATTAGAGCCACTGGGTGGGAGGAATTTGGTGTTTTTCCCTTGTTGTTGTTGATCTGCCTTGGTTTGGTCATGGTGCACCAGCAAGGGGAAGAGCTGCTGGAGGAGTGAGGAAGCACAGCCTGCTATTTTCTGCTGCTGAGCATCACATGGGCATCACACTATTCTGCTACACAGCAAAGGCAGGCAATTACAGATCTTAGCAAAGGCAAAAAAAACCCTGAAAATCCTTCAGAATGGCTCCCAGGAAGGCTGTATTTTCAGGAAGACGTGAGAAGTATACACACACACACAGAGGAAACATATTATGCACACGATGAGCTTGTGCAGGCACCTCCTGCGTAATAGTCCCCAAATGTGCTTCTTAGTTATTTTTAGGTAATGTAGGAAGTTTGTACAAGCCAAACACTGTAACACCATTTTCTTATTGCTGCTGCAACACCAAGACAGCTTTGTGCCTGCGTGGGCTGTAAAACAGCTCACATGGACACGGTAAGCTCTGTTTTCTGAAAGAGAAACAGCAAATGTCACTGTTTTCAGGGTCATCCTACCCAGTTCTCCCTTTGGTCAAACATATGCTCCAGTGAAAAGGCAGCTATTTATTTCTTGGTGCACAGAAAATGTTTTAGGTGTTACTATTCGAATCTTTAAATATTTTTTTTAAATATGAATTAATTTAAATTCATCCCTATTTCTGTGTTCACTTGCAGTATAGTGGCCTAAATCCCAATAAAGCCTATAGCACACATGTACCTCTGGAGTAATTCCATATTTTAAAGAGCTTCAGAGATTTGCTCTGAACAAGTGGAAAATTCTTCTCCTGTGTTAACAGTTTAACAGGAGCCCAGGAGAATGCTGGCGAGGTAGAAAAGTGGGTTGCTTATCCCTGTAGTTTTCTGCTCACTGAGCATCCTGTGGGAGCACTGCTTCCCAACTGTGCTGTATCAATGGGCAGATTTCCACCAGCTGAAATGGATACAAATTCTGTTTCACATTCCCTTAGGCCTTCTTTACAAAGGGAGCCATGCAGTTTAACTGCACCTGCTTTTTCAACGGGAGATTATTAGCATACAGACATGATTTTTGTGGTTTGTGATCAATGAATTAATACTAGAAAAACCTATCAAAGGCACTATGCACCTTTGGAATGGAATTGTGGGTAAAGTAAACATCTGTCTCTGATGAAGGTTTATTCTTGAACATGCAAGGAAAGGACCACCCTGTTCATCCCCAGAAGGCAGTGCCTAAGAATGTAAGAAATTGTACCTAAGAATGTAAGAAATATCGCAGATTAGAAATAGGAAGCCTAGCTCTGTTCATGGTCTTCAACACTTGTAAATGATGCTTTGAGAAAAAGGACATTTAAATGGGGATCCTCCCCTTGGTATAACCTTCTAGCCCCTAGGAAAAATTTACTCTGCTAGGGCTTGCACCTGAATCATCATATTTCTTAGGCATCAACAGAACTGTCTTGTCCTCTCCAGAGCCCACTGATGCTTCTGATCTCAACAGCAGCCAGGAACAAGGAGTGATGTAGAGTGCTGTCAAAAAGTGCACCCTTTTATTGCTTCAAACCTCCTGTCTCTAGTGCTGGGATTGCATGAAACAGTGAATAATCATTCCCTGTTCACTGCTTAAACCTGTCTGACTTTCATGATGTTACAAGCCTATGCCTGTCCCTGATCTTAAATGTGTCGTCCCCACTTTGCCATGGGATCAAGGCAGATGATCACCAGCCACAGGTCATTTTGAATCCAGGCTGCACCTCTGGCAGGAGCACAGGATTCCTGGGGGTCTCATTATGGAATGCTGCCACAGGCACAGGCTCAGGGCAGCACATACCTCCCCAGGGTCTGCAGATGGTCCCCAACACACTGATTTCAACCACTTCAGCAGCCTTGAAGGACACATTTCAGACTCAGATTCAATGTTCTGAGGCATGTTCAGTGATGAGCATGTTGGCCAAATTCCTCTTCAGACAGCATGAGGCCCCAGAGCTTTTGTTTCCAGTGTGAGATACAGCCTCACACTGTGAGACAGACTGCCCTGTCTCTAAGAAAAAAGTGAATATCTCGTGTCAGGAGGCTCGTGTCAGAGCTCCAAGCAATCCTTCACCAAAACTATTTTGTTATTTTTGTTTTGAAAACTGTGTCTATTGCTGTCATTTGGATTTTTGCAAGGCCTAAAATGTTCTGGCTCTGATTCAGGAAGGCATGTCCTTAGGTCTGCCTCTGCCATGGGCTGCCCACATTTTCTGCTACATGCCATTCTTTGCTAACTTGGGCAGAGAGCACCAAAATTTGAGTATCAATTTAAGTTAAATCCTTAGATCATTTCAATAATTTCCCTCATTGGTAAGATCTGTAGTAGACATGGATTTCACAGTTATTTCAGATAGTTGGGTGGACAAAGTGGAGTATGTTTATTCTGGAAGAGCTAAAGACAATGGCAATCACCTTTCAACTTTTCATCTTTCCTTTAAGCAAAGTCCTGTACATTTTTCACTGGTAATGCTTTTCTCTGTAGTGAGATGTTACACACCAACAAAATCTAATTAGTTTTAACCACCTGAACCCTGTGAGCTGCCAGGGAGATTTCAGGGAGTGTTCAACAGAGAAGTAATGGCTTACCTAGACTTTTTACATGAAGATTTAAAAATACGTAAGTTTGTTTTCCTGTGAGAGGGAAAACAGTGATTTCCCTTGTTAACTTCAATTTTATCATTCCAAAGTCAAGAATATCAACCTAAAAATCCCAGAAGAAACGTTCCCAACTCTTGGTTGGGGAATCAATAAGTGTATGAAAATGCCATCTTGCTTGCAAGAGGAGACTGCCCTACATTGCATTTGATGTCAGAGCTGGCCTTGGACAGGGGTACCATGGCTCTGGCTGCTGGGTTCATTCCTACTGCTCCTGATTCAAGATTTTTTGCTTTCAGGTATTCCAGGAATTATGGAACTCAATCCTTCTAACACCTGCAGTCAATGTGATATAGATGAACAGCAAAAATGAACTCTACATAAGCAATCTATGTTTACTAAACATTTCTAAAGACAGTAACTGCCTGTCTCAGAGCTATCAGTTGAATCAGGAGCTGGCTATAATACAGATATAGCAAATTCTTACTTTTAATATCACAACCTTTCAATAATGTAGTGTCCATTGTGTTCAATAGTAAAGATGCCAGCAAAAAGGAAGATGCCACCTACCACCTCTCCTTTCCCATCCTCCCTAGGAGTTGGCTTGGCAGCAGAATAACCTTCAACAGGAACAATATTATCTCTTCAAATGTAGCGTGGAGGATCGGATGGTTAGTTCTGCAGAGCCCTTAAGACCCAGAGACATAGTCAGTGTCATTATTAGTGATGCATTATAGTTCTGAAATGCTCTTGATGCAAACTCTCTAGGTTAACTCTACTGTGCATAATGACCAAAAGGAGAAAAACATGAAAGAGCAGTCAGAATATTGAGGAGTAGTGCATAAATAAATGTATTTCACTAACTGCTTTCCTTTCTCCCATTCAATTACTGAAGCAAATACAAGATCACAGTGTCTCCTGTTGCCTGTGAAACTGCAAAAATCAATTAATCATGTTACCTGGAGAGATATTACAGTGCAGAGCTGCAGGATATTTTTAGAAATCTTACTAAATAAATTTTAAAATGTTGCCAAAAACCTATATTTTCCTTCCTCTTTTTTTTTAACTCCATCCCCTTTCAATGTTATTATTTTCCAACCTTTCATCATGGGAGAGCCATAATTTATTATCTTTTTTTTTCCCCAAATGTAAAGAATATATTTGGGAGAGTCAAGAACAAAGACATTATGAGAAATAACAAGACTGAAAATGATCCACAGTTTTGCATTTTCCCTGTGTGTATCCTCTGACTTACCCCTTTCCTTTTAGCGCTCTTCATTTCTAAAATTGCTTGTGATTGTTCTATTACAGCTGCTTACAGTATTTATCTTGTGTAGTTTGGTGTCATTTGCCTGCTTTGTCTGATTTTCACAATAGAAGTACATGTGCCACCATTAGAGAGGTAATCTTATGTCTGCTACACAGAGGTCTCATAAAAGACACATTTCAAAGACTTCCTATTTCAAAGATACCTGAAAGTATAAAGTAATTTCACATTTCCTGGCAGCTGCCAGGGATCACACAAGTCCATCAGGCTCACAGACTTTCTGAGGCACTCACTGAGTTTAGGCTGCCTCTGCTTTACAGGCCACGATGACTCTTGGCTGCTGCAACTCCTACTGAGATCTGGGCAGAACTGAGCTGTTTCCTGGTGTTTCAGGACAGGGTGCTCTAAAACCTGGTTGGCTGTAAGAATACTTGCACAGATTTTCTTCATTTTGACAAGGCTAAAACACACCATAAATACAAGCACGTCATAATCATGCATGCCTGACTTTGTCCACACATCCTTTGTGCAAGTTTTACACTTGCATCTCTGCACTTTTTTTCACTTCATCAGGGCAAACTCCCTGTTGGCCAAAATATGGACTAGACAATTTTATAGACACAATTTAAGACAAATAAGTGATGTTTATTTTGTGGTTTTAGTTGACCTTTGTTTTATTGAGGGTGGTTAAGGTAAGACGTTAAGGTCACACATTCATGGTCACAAATCCAGTTCTCTGACCATGAAAGAAAAACCAGATGGAATAAGACAATATGAATGATAAACACAAATAACCTCTTGAGTTTTCCTATTCAGTGGTGCATAATCAATACAAATTCTTTTCAAAGCTGAATATTGTGTGAAGAAGGAGCTATCTTTCTTTTCATGCCTCTTGACTACAGTATCATTATGTACCATAATTGGCTCTGTAAAAACCTATTAGGTTAAGATGAGAGAGGAGGTGTGAAATACAGAACCAAACCTCTTTCCTGCTAAAAAAATATATCTGCGTCAAAATATTTTTCCTCTGCATTAAAAAATACACACAACTAAAGAGATATCTTCTGAGTGGGATGAAAATATGACAAAGGGTCATGACAGAAAATGGCCAGAGACACTGCCAAGCTGGATAGGGAAAGTTAAAGATGATATTTCCTTTCCCTTCAGATCAGTGTCTATAAATAGAGTTGTGAACTCAATGAGAAAACAGCACACTATCCTTGTGCCTTAGTTATCATGATCTTTTAGATGTCTTATTTCCAGAGAGGTTGGTTTAAAGATGTCATATTTTATATAGCTGAATACCATATGATGAAACTTTTTTTTTCTATTATGTCAGTCTTTTGCTTTACTTTCCTTCCTCAGCTGTCTTCATTCTGTCCCCTTAGCTTCAGAAAGTAAAAATTAACTAGTCACTAAAACCTTAATTTGTCATGTTCTGCTTCAGCAAAGCACTGCAGAAGAGAGTTCTTTGGTGATAACTCTGGTGAGACACAGACCCAGGCTGGGAGCTCAGTGTGTGAGCAGGGTTTTCAGGAGAGGGAGCCTAAAGATTCAGTTCTGCAAATGGCCCCCACACATGTCATTTTGCCATGATTATGACTCCTGTCTAAGCAGTGGCCCTCTTTCTGTAGAACAACTTTCATGGGTGCAGACTTAGTGCTCTGATGGGAAAAAGTCTTTTGATATTAAATACAAGTGTAACATTTCAGGATATAAAAGAAGTTTTTAATCATGATGGCTGGTTCCACATGATCTCCACAGGCTCCTGTGCATCTGTTGGCCCAGCCTAACACTGGGATACAGCACAGACACAGTCCTCCAGTAGGAGTGTCTCAAGGCTTAGCCAGCATCTCAACCCTTACATCCTTACCAACTTAGAGTAGAGAGAAAACCAAACGTGGCCATGCCCTTACAGAAAGTGGGAGAACCACTCTGTCCCCTAAGGACCACAGGGACCTTCTCTGCGTGGGACTGACACAGCCTGTGCAGGTGGCTGATAGTGTCTGACAATAACAATCCAAAACCTGGGAAAGGCTCCATGCCCAGCAGTGTCTGGAGTAAAGGAGGCAGCTGCACAGTGCTCTGCTTGGAAAGGGATCAGGTGCATCACTCCTGGCATGGGTTGCCTTGTAAGGTTGGTTACACCATATTTACTTCCTCCATTTATCTCTGTCCCAAGGAATTCACAGGAGGACTGGAGGATGTGTCAGAGATGCAAGACATTAAACAAACTCTTCAGAAATTACAGAAATTTTATAGGATGGTTATTTAGCCAGCAGCACATCTTGTGTCTCATTCAGGACACCAGTGGGAAGACTCTCCATGCTCAGCCATGCCTCTGCTGTGGCACAGAGCACTCACAGCCTTGCAGCACATTGCACAGGTCCAGGGCAGGAGGGATTCATTGGTTTAACAACAGAGTGCTCCCCCTCCACAGCTCCCCTCTGGCATTTCATTCCCTTCCTGGCACTCCTGGCAGTCTCTCTCTCTCCTGTTGCTTTTCTTTGACACAGATCATCCTTTACAACAGTAATTGCTCCTATCAAGATATTCTGGCTTCTCCTGGTCTCATTGGGATTTATCTACAACTTTTGCAATATTAGTTGGTGCTGATGCAGAAACTAAGACTATCTGCAATTGAGTTTGACAGAAAGGCACTCAGTAACTAAACTAGGATTTGAGTCCAGACCAAATAATTGTTTCAAATGCTATGAAGGTCTGTCAGATCATTTCCTAGTCTGGATTCATTAGGTTGACAATGCAAGAATCTATGGTGTGAGCAGAGACAGTCAATGTATTCATTGCAAATAGATTATTCAATGCATTGGCCCATTTTTCTGTTTGTGAATCATTTCTGATTTCTAATAATGTGTTCATAAGCATTCACCCACATGGATTATAGAACAATTGTCATCCTAAGGGAATTTTGCAAACTATTTACATTTTACTAGCAATTATCAAGCAGTTCATTTAAGTCACATAGCATCCATTATGCTTCATCTTTGAATGATGTAATCTTTTCTTAAAACAGAAGGCTAATGACTAATAGAAGCAGACCTTTAGGTACAAGTAAACATTCAGAACATGTGAAAAAACTGTGCTAGAAATAATAAACCAACCATTATACAGATATTTAGGGAAAACTCCTAAAATGGGCTTAGCAACTATTTCTTTTTTTTTTTTTTTTGGCTATTCTGACAGCCCTAGGCATAATGTCAGCTACGATGATGACAGTTGTAATGTGAGTTGTTTCCTTTCTTTACTGACAGGTACCAGCAGTGCAGAAGTAAAGGAAAATCGAAACATTGGCAACCTGGAGGATCATCCAATAGCATCTACTGATAGGGCAAGAGGGGGAACAACTAGCAGTAAGAGGAAAAGACCCTTAGAGGAAGGCAATAATGGCCATTTCTGCAAACTTCAGCTCATCTGGAAGAAGGTTTCATGGTCAGTGACGCCAAAGAACGCTCTGGTTCAGCTACATGAACTCAAACCAGGATTACAGTATAAAATGGTGTCCCAGACAGGTCCGGTGCATGCTCCAGTCTTTGCTGTTGCTGTGGAAGTAAATGGACTTACATTTGAAGGCACAGGCCCCACAAAAAAGAAAGCCAAAATGCGTGCCGCAGAGCTCGCTCTGAAGTCATTCGTTCAGTTCCCCAACGCCTGCCAAGCCCACCTCGCCATGGGAAACTGCATCAGCCCATCCACGGACTTCACCTCCGACCAGGCCGACTTCCCGGATACTCTGTTCAAGGAGTTCGAACCCTCCACACACAGCCAGGACTTCTCGGTCTACAACCCCGTCAACAACGAGCTGCTCTCCACCACGTACCGGCGCGGGCGCCTGCTGTGCCACACGCTGGACCTGGTGGGCCCCGCCAAGGCGGGCAAGCACCGCGCGGCCAAGGCCGAGAGCGAGAAGAACCCGGTGGTGCTGCTCAACGAGCTGCGCTCCGGCCTGCGCTACGTCTGCCTCTCGGAGACCGTGGAGAAGCAGCACATCAAGAGCTTCGTGATGGCCGTCAGAGTGGACGGGAGAACGTTTGAAGGCTCAGGACGCAGCAAGAAGCTGGCCAAGGGGCAAGCAGCGCAGGCGGCCCTGCAGGCCCTCTTTAACATCCGTCTGCCCAGCCACATTCCCAGCAGGAGTAAATGCCACCATTTGCCACAGGTGAGAGCTCCTGGGTAGCTGCCACCACATTAGAGGAACTCTTTTGATGGATGGCTTTGGTATGCCTGTAGCTGTTGTTGGTCTACTCAGTGGTTCCTCTCATGTTACAGCAAGTGTCATGCCACAAAACAACCCTTTTCCCACAGAAGGACTGTTCTGGTTTGAAAGCAAAACCAGTGAGTGACTCCAAGTCAGAAATACAATTTATTTGGAAAAGGAAAGCCAAAATACATGCAATAATACAAAAGAAAAACCACTGACAAAGTCAGAATACAACCTGACACCCTCTTGGTCTGGGTGTTGGTAGCAGTCCAGTTGGATTGCTGGCTGCAGTCCTGGAGTGGCAAATGTGGTTTTGTTGGAGCAGTGATCCTGTAGAAAGGGTGTAGTCTTCCTCTGAAGATCCAGTGGAAAAGACGGCTGTTCCTCTGGAAATCCAGCTGAAAGACTGACTGCTCTATCCCAAAACCCAGATTATATCCAGGTGGGATGCTCACCTCCTTCCCCCTGGGCAGAGCATCTCACAATGGGCTGATATCATTCTGAGTCATGTGGTGGGTCCTTGACTGCCCATTAAACAGAAATAGCTCCTGGAGGGAGCTATCTCTGAGTCATACAGCAAGACATTGATGGGTCCATTAACAGGACATAAGGAAAAACAATGCCCCTCCTGGTTTCAACAGCTCTTGAGGATGGAAATTGAATACATCTTTATATTGTAACCCAGGACAAAAACCCACAGGCAAAAGCTTGGAAATAGTATCCTGAAATCATTGGATACCATTTGAAACTGATTTCATGGGAGGCATAGAGGAGATGGCAAAATATAAGGGGAAATACCAACATTTCACTTTGCTAGAGACGACAATAATAGTGGCAGATAGAAAACTCAGGTAGTTCTATGGAACTGCATCTTTCTTAACAGATAGGAGCCCATATATAAAGGGGTGCTCCATTTCCTCCTTTTAGAGTTAATTTTTGATGAGGACCATGCTATTCAGAGGAGATATCAGTGATAAGGAATGCGCCTGTGTCAGAGAAATTCTGCCACTGGAAAAGTTAAGAAATTTTGTTTATTATAGTCATACTATTGGGGGTCATTTTTTTGTTTAGTTGGTTTGATTTCAGGGCTTGGGTGTTTTTGTTTTGTTTTTGTTTTCACATATGCCTCCAACAGTACAAGGTATACTGAAAGTTTTGAAACTTTCCTGGAATAAATGTAGAGATTACTGCTGTATTCACATAGGAAATACAGATCTGATGTGCCTACTTAGCACATGAAAATTTTGTAGTTGGTCATACACCAAAGGCCATCTAAGCATTACTCAGACTTGTGTCAACTTTCTAAGTTCTCAGGAAGACAGGATTTGCAGACCCTGGGAAGCATTACATGGGTTCAAGTAATTTATGGATTTGTTTGCACTGCCAGAAAAGGTTTGATTCATCAGCACCAGGAGGTGATCTACAGCTGCAAAGCTCCCTTTATGAAGGGAGCTGTTAATGTCCAGGATTTAATGCAAAGCACTAGGAGCACTAAGAGTCATTCTGCTGTTGGCTTGCTGTGAGACCCTAGGCAAGTCATTTAAATTCAATATGCCTGTAATAAAAATGAGCATATTATATAAAAGAACACTTCAAGATCCTTAACTAGTGTGTAAATGCAAATTATGAGTAGCAATTCTCATTAACATTAGTAAAAATGGTCATTATATGTTCAAGGAGTTTGATAGGAGATTAATCCTCTAGGTAGCATGACTGCCTGCAGGACCCAGGAATTATAGTTGGTGACCTAGAAGTTTCCTTTCTATGTTTCCAAAAAGAAGACATGTTAAATGTGAGAAATTCTAAAATACACCATAATCCTCCACTTTCTTTTAATTCCAGGCTGCAAACTCCATGAACCAGTGGGATAATAGCACAGTTCAATAATAACAGTGATCTTCTAACAGAGTGCTTTGCAGGCATTTTGGAAACCTCAGCCAACACGACAGTTTCACCTTTCCAGTGCTCCTTCAAAGTACACACAGTTTTAAATGAGATACGTCTAGTGTTTCCTACCCAAATGAATTCTGGCTATAAGTAATCCCATTTTGGTTGTTGCTTTGCTGCCCCCAGTGAACTTTGCTGGGTGGGTCAGCAGGTAAATACCATGTATTTTTTGACCTCTGGTTTGTCATGTTCTAAAATATGCCACAAGGATCTTTGCTTCAGTTCCTGAGCTCTCTGAAATGTTCCCTGGTTTCTTGGCTTCACACTCACCTTTTGCCTGAATATCACATTTTACTTCAGTCTCCAACTGTTCATTAAGTGACATATTCTCCAGTGTATGTTCCCTTTTCTATGGCCTTTTCTCCTTTCTGTAGATTGCTGCCCTCCTTATCTTCTTCTCTTCACTGCTCTGAAAGTATAAATGTCAGTGAAAAGGTGTCACTGAACTTTCTCCATCAGTATTTCTTGAGTGGTTATGTATTGTCCAACTGAAAGATTACTTTTAATGCCAGCATTCAGCACATTAATTGAGAGATAAGCCTTAACACTGATTTCTGCTGACCTCCTTACAAGCTGCTGTCATCAACAGATACAGCAACTGTGACACAAAACCTGAGTTTATGTTACTCTCTAAATCATAATTCAAATTCCACAGAAACCAACAGACTTATTTCCACTGACTTCAGCTTAAGCATTAAATCCAGAAGCATCTTTTCCTGTTCTCACTGTGTTATGCAATACCTCATTGAGTGACTGCCTTTGCTCACTATCTCAGTCAGCCCATCTGGTCTCTGGTCAGCTGAAGTGGTATAACTATATTGGGGAGAGTGCAGCTCTCAATAGCTGTGGTCAGAGCCAGCTGCTCCAAGTGTTGTTTTAGCTCCTTCTTGTCCCCCTGATCTTCTGGGGGACCACATTTTCAAAGATATGCTTCAAGCCAAGTTTTCAAAACTATTACTATTTAAAAGTCTTGATTTATGTCCATAAGTGTTTAAAAGCAAGAAACCCAAATAGCTTAGGAGCAGAATTTGAAATATTAGGAGGGATTAGTTTCTTCACAGAATAAGGAGCAACTATTGTCCCATGCAACCATTCACTCTTTTTATGTACTTCATTGTATTTGTTAGAATATCAAACAGCTAACTCGTTGGTAGTGAGAACAGACAAACAAGATCAGCTGTAAGAGTTTCAGCATATTTTGAGTATTTTGTAGAATCCAGGAGTGTGTTTTTCTCTGTGTTTGTCCTTTCAGAGGGTATTCCAATTTTGCATGTCTCTGCTCCTGTTTGCCTTGCTATTATCAGTGGCATTAGGAGGCCACAATTTGCCTTTTCCAGCCTGACTGGAAGCAGGAAATAGCCAAAAGTCCTATAACACCTGTAGTCCAGTTGTCCTGAAATTTTGTATTTCACAGTGTACAAGAAGGTTTCAAAACAAATCAGATGTCCTTATGAGCTGGGCATCCAAACCACTGACATTTCTGCTTTGCTCCTCAGGGCTCCCAGGGGACCTGCTGTCCCTCAGCCTGGGCCTTGGGTATGCCAGAGGACAGACAGACACTCTTCTGCTGACTAAGGGAGATTCAATGCAGAATGACCAAGGAGGAACAATAAGAGAAACTACCTAAAGGAGGGTGTAGCCAGGTAGGGCTTGGCCTCTTCTCCCAAGCAACCAGTGACAGGACAAGAGGACATAGTCTCAAGCTGTGCCACAGTGGTTCCAGTTGGACATCAGGAAGAATTCCTTCCCTGGGAGGGTGGTTAAGCATTGGAATGAGTTGCTGAGGGAGGTGGTAGAGTCACCAACCCTGGAAGTGTTCAAGAAACAATTGGACGTGGCACTTAGTAATGTGGTTTAGTTGGCATTGTGATGGTCAATCAAAGGTTGGACTTGAGAACTTTGTAAATCTTTTCCAACCTTAATGATTCTGTGACTCTGTGATTCTGTATTGTCCAGTTTGTCCTGAGAGGTGCTGTCTACACAGGAGGCTTCCTGAACCACCAGGAAATGCACAGCACGGATGTAAAACCCTGTCACCTTGATCTCTTCTGATTCAGGTGAAACCAAGGGGTACAAGAATAGCAAAGCCAGAAATAGATAAACTCCCTGGGTCATCTGCAATCCAGCTTGATTCTTCAGCTGCCTCTCACCATGAAAACACTTACTGAAAACACATCATGAAATTCTGAGCACTTTACAATACCAATGTTTTCTGAAAAGAACATTGCTGTGACTCTGACTTTCTTTCCTGTGACTGCTGCACAATGTGTTTGAGCTAACTGCAAAATTATACACAAAAGGTAAACAAGGACATATTACAATTTACACCAGAAAAAAACATTTAATCTCTTAATTTAAAACCAAGATAATTGAGATCATGCCTTCTTTACAGCCATCGGCAGTGCATCAGTCCACTTCTGTGAGTCTCATGTAGGTACAATAGTGGCTGGGAGACATATGCACTTGCCCATGTATAGGATGAAGAGAAGGTAGCTGAGATAATCCAAGATTCCCCTGAAATGGTCACAAGATTTTCCCATCAGCCTGACAGTTCTTCTTCAACCAGATGTTTGATCTGTGCTAGGCACTGAAGTGCAAGATAAATACGATTGATAGAGACTGGGCATACAATGTTGATTGGAGTAGCTAAGATAGGAGCCTGTAGAGCTACTGAAGCCGTGGCAGACATAAAGAGAATCAGGAGAATGGAAATTTCAACTCTTCACTGTACCTTGGATAAGTCACTAAATATTACTCCTTGTTTCCTGGCATAGTTTGTCTGAACTCATATTGTCCATCAAATTAAATGCAATTTCTTCAATAATAAGCTTTCATGGAAATCTGGCAATTGTTTCTTCCCACTTTGGAAGCTCATGTTCTTACATTCCAATACAGGAGGCAGCATCAGAGGGAGCTGACCTAACCAACCCTAATGAGTCTGCTCTGGTAGAAATTCATCCACACACTCCCAGGCTTTCCAAGTGCAGTGTGCTCAGTTCAGGAGATCAGGGTGGCCCCCAGCTGCATCTGACCAACTTGCAATTCTTTTTCTGATCTTGTTGTCCTTCTAACCTGTCTTAGTCTAAATGGCATTCTTACTGCTGTAGAGCAATACCATTAATTAATACTGTCATAACAAATTAGTAAAAGAGGGGAGCCTGGATTTCAAATGAACCTAAATTAGAAAAAAATAGGTGTGATAATCACATTCACTCTGCTTTGAAATGGCTTAACACTGCTGTTGCTTGTTCACATCCAGCCTCTCCAGAGCAGTAGTTGTCTATTTATTTTAACAAAACCTCATTGTGTTTTGTGTGTGTATCCTCAAAAAGAAGCAGGATTTCTCTCTTTGGCAAATACAGCTAACCTTTTGGTTCCAGTTAAATCCCCTATTTGCCAAAAGCTTCATCTGCAGGCTAAAGCAACCTTGATCCCACATTGCAGTGATTCTTTACTTTGAGCAGGTCAAGGATTCTGGCCAGTTAACTTCAGTGCCACCTTGGTGATAAGGTGGCATCATCATGGGAAGAACAACCACCATGCCAGGGAAAGCCACATACCCCACACTTCTCACCCACTCCCCTCCAGAAACCTGTTTCCCTGTGTTGCAAAGCTGGTTCATTTTCATGCAGTGTCAGTTGTTCCTGCCTCCTTAACTTTATTTCTCTCATTATCCTCCTTCACCAACAACTGTGGCCTCTCGCCCATGTCACAGTTAACCCAGGACTGAGGCTGGCAGTAATATATTTGACTCCAGTGTGCAGAGCAGCAGCATATGGAGCAGGCATTGAGCTTTGAGAAGCTGTTCCAACAGGTTTCTGTGAAGAGCTTTGTCTGAGTAGGTACATAGTTTTATAAACTTCTCTGTCTTCTCTTGCACAAAGAGAAACAGCTGATAGGGGTGTGTGTGTGTAGCTCCTGACAGGAGAATGCTAGAAAGAGAAATGGTGGGGACCAGAGAGATGCCTTTGCAATGCAAATAACATTTGATTTTCAGCCATCTATTTCTTACTCTGTAGGTGGGGAAAGTTGCTTTTATAATCAGAGCTACAGGCAATCAAGAAATTTATAGGATTAGAATTCCTTAAGCAAAACAATGGCAAAAGAACCAATTTAGAGGCACAGCATTAGTTTACTGGATACTGTTATTATCTTGGCTGCTAATTGGATTGTAGTCACTTCCAGGCTCACAGCTGAGTAACAAGGACCACCTCCTCACCTTTCATACAAGAGCAATATAAAAGATATTTATTGCCCAGAGAGATTACAGCTTGAGTCTCAGATGAAGAAGTTACTTTGGTTTAATGTATATAATCCATGCAAGATCAAACAGAGATGCAGAATGACTACCTACATGTAATTACAGGAAATAAATTAAAAGGGTAGGAAGGACTCTGGTGGCTTGCTCTCACAGCATCAGCACATATATGTAGACACATTAAGGGGTTGCACATAAAAACCAGTCATCACTGCAAAACAACACATAAATTTGCATCAGCTGAGCTCCAATAATCCTGAGTTCTCTGCTGCAGAAAGAAGTTGATGTATGCATCTCCACACTCCCTGTCTCTCTTTTGCTCCTGAGTTGCTGTTCTGTGTAACTCCCAGCCATAGACAGCTCCAATCCCCAAAAGATTCCCCTGCACTCCTCTTTAAGTCCTATGTCATGTAGAGCATGCTCAGGGCTTTCAGAGCATTAGGTATGCTAAACAAAACTCTCCTAAATGAGATGTTGAATTCTAAATGTACCACTCACCTAATTAATAATACTTAGAAGAACTGCAATAATCGTGGTAATTAGTTAATGAATGGCCAATCTTAATTTACAGAAGTGAAAAAAATAATTGTTATATCTTCAAGGAAGAAAATCTATAATGCTGAAAGGTATTTTTCTATGTAATTTAATTTTACAAGCAATCCAAACCTCTTCTTCCTCTTAAAAGAAAGGAAAATCAAAAGTTTCTAATTTTCCCTTATAAAGACTGTAAGGGTCCATGGTGATTACAGTCCATTCAGAGTAGGGTAAATCAGATTTAACCATCTAACTTGGCTGCTGGGTGCTCCTTTAGCGTTTTAGTTATTGAAAATACTCCATACCATCCACACATCCACAGAAACAGCATTTGATTTCTTCCCTTCAGATTCTGGATTGCATATTAAACACGTCTAGTGAGACCCAGCGTGGATTCTGCTGACTTTTTCTGTTTACCTCAATAAACCAGCCTTGTCTATCCATGAAGCTGATGGTGTGGATCTGATTTGTGAAGAATTATTATTTGTGCAGCTCATTAGGGTGAGACAGTTTGTGCAGAATGATTAGGGCTCCAGCAACCAGCAGACCTAGTTAGTACATGAAAGCTGAATCCCAGTCTGGTGTCATCCAGACATAAAACCACCTTCTAAACCAGACACTCTCGCAGCTGTCAGAGTTGCTTCTGTTGTTTTCTGGCTTTGTAAGTGAGCGAGGGACACTTCAAAAAGCTCCCAGCAAGCTGGACCTTGTTAAAGCTGCCACTTAATCTTGGACTTGCATCCTGACTTTGTTTATGATGTTTCATTATTACCTACTAAATACAGCCATGATCATTCTGCTCCACTAAATAGAGCTGTAATACAAGCACCCAGAGTGAATTTTTCTTTGGTTGACTTCCATGAAAAGCCTTTTCTGTTTGAGCTGGAGTGTTAAAGTCATGCCAAAACCACGTTCTTTATCTATTTTTATCAGTATTCACATCCAGGAAGCCTTAATTATTCAAGCAGAATTTTCCTTCTATGTGGAGTACCAGAGGCAAGCTCCTAGCATTTATTTTATGATGACTACCTCCCTCTTGTGGTCCTTGTGCCAGCCCTGTGGCAGGCAGATCCACTGTCCTGTGAAGAGGAAACCGATAACACAAAATGCCTATGCACCTTGGCAGGGCTGTGGCTCAAAGCCCCCCAGAGATGCTGCTGAGAATCCCAGGGCCACACGTAGCAGAGGGACCACTCCCTCGCACTGAAAAGGGAACATCTTTGTCCATTTTATTTTTCTCTCGAATGCTAGCCTTTAAATAGTGAATGTGTGGTAGTCATGGATAAAACCAACATTTCTTCTGTCCCTTTTTCTCAGCTAAAATGTCCACATATAGTGCTATGTGAAATGATTAAGCACACACACACACACACACAAAATAGTATTCAGGTCATAAAATTCAGTAAGGGGAAAGTATATAGGGCTTAATCTTAGGACTGCTGAGAAGTAGTGAACAGAACAGACTTTGGACTTGTTATACTGGATGTAAAATATGATTTATTGTTTAGACATTTATACAACCAGAGAGAAGTGGCTGAAGTTCTTTGAGATAGTAAAATCCTTTGTTGTTCACATAGTGCTCTCTTAATATGAACACCTTACTAGTGAGTTTGGATTTTTAATGGGAGCAAAACTTTAGAGCAAGGGTGTTGGTTTTTTTTCTTTTTGAACATGCATGATGCATGATATGAGCTTTTGTTAAGATAAAATATTTTTACAAATTTATGAGAAATAGAAAGGGGAAATAAACGTGATTCCCCCTGTAATCATGGGAAAAGTGGGTAAATTATCCATCTCCATTCATCACATTTTATTCAGTGAAAGCAGTTACCATTGTCTATGTCTCATGATATCCATCAGCTTCTTAGACTGTATTCTAAGACATATAAAATATTAATGCATCCATTAAACTTTTCTCCTCTATCTTTCATGCTGCAATATTATTTTATTTAAACAAATCCATGTTCCTTTTTCAGTCTTCTAGTTTTCTAATTGACAAGTCAGAGTCTACTTCCAAGTGAGCAGCTATTTCCTATTTGTCTTCTGAACCAGGGTAGGAATTGATATGAAAATACCTAAGCATGATTGCTCTTAACCTACTTGTCATCGTGTCTGCTGCAGACACCAGCCCCATAATCAGACCTGAATTCACACAATGGTACCTTAAAATCAGTGCTACAATGAGATGTCATCCAAATGAGCCCGTGTTATTGAAGCCATGCTAATTTGCAATTTCTTTTGTACTGTCTCTTCTTGCTCTCTTTATCCAGTTCATCTTTAAAAACTAAAGGTGGAAAGAGTACATTCTCTGAGCAAGCACAGTCAACTAACAAAATGAATGCAGTTTGGTTTCTTCAGAAAAAAAATCTAAGCATCCCATGATCTCTTAAGTTTTCTGTTCCTGTTGAGTGCTCTTATTTTGAGTTCCTATTTTTGGGCCATCTCCTGTGAACTGGGCACTAATGCTCAAAGAAATAATTATAATCAAATCAACTCCTTTCCCTCTTATGTGGGTCATTGCTTTAATAGGTTAAACACAAGGAACAATGTGTGTTCCCAAGGTCTGGTGGGGAGGGTAGGGAGACAGCTACACTGCCTTCATTTCTTGTTTGCTAATTAGTTCTTATCCAAATCAACTCTGCCCTGTACTTTTAAGGAATAATCCTCACAGGGACATTGGAGAATAAACTCATTACTCCTGAATGAGACCACTCTTTTCTTCTACTCTCCTTGAAATACACACAATTCTAACTCCCAGCGCCTAATGACACTTGATTACCATCCTATGGAGGACAGCTCAGAACAGCATCACAAAGATACTGCTAGGCCTTGGTTGTCCTGGTCTTTGCAGAGGATCAGTGTCCAAGAGAGGAGCAGAAATGCTTGTTTAATCCTGACCCAGCTACACAGAAACCCCCAGCAAACCAAGCCAGTGGCCATCAATATGGAGCAGACAAAAGCAAGCCAGAAAAAAAGTAGGGAGCAGTGGTTGGTAAGACAGCAGTCAAGTTTCTTGAAGGCTCATGGTTATGGCAGCAATGAGGGGCAGATGTGCTGATTAGTGCACACTACAGACACAAATCAGAGGCACACTGAAGTGTTTGTGCCTGAGTATCTGCAATTTGCACAAAAAAAGAAACACATCACACAGCTGTTAAAACTGTTGTCTGAGCCGAAAGTTAGCAAGCACTGCTTGGAAAGCAGCATGAAAAGAGTGTCCAATAATAATGTTTATAGCAGCTCATAACACAATCCCATGGAGAAAAGAGGAATTATCCATGAGGGTCACCAGTCTGGAAAACATCTTCACAGATGCTAAAGGCAGTTACCAGCTCTTACCAAAGAAAACCTAAAAAAGCCATGGCACATTGATTCCTAAGGATCCTATGGATTACTGAGCTTGCAGCTCTGCCCAAGGGTTTGGCTGCTCCCAGCAAGGAGTGATAACACATTAAAGCACTGTCATATTTTGCTGGCATTGCATGTTCTCCCTTCAGTGCTCAATTAAATCCAATCAGGACTTTTTCCTGTGTGGATTTACATGGACATTACTAGAACAGGGCCATGAGTTGTTGACACAAAGATATCTCCATCTGTTCTGACTTCTTCAAAGATGCACCTTCAGTGCTGAAGCAAATTTCTGCTGATCATAATTCATGGCTCTCTGATGGTTTGAGCATAGCCTGAACTATCAACATTTACTCTGGCAAGTATCTCAACATGTCTGGAGGAGTCTGTGGACTGTATTTCCCTTCCACCTGGTGCTGACAATTAGAGAAGAGAGCAAAACATCTTAAAAATCATTTTTTTGCTAAATAAGCTATCTTACTCAAATTCACAAAAAAAAAAATCTAAAAACAAAGCCACAAAGTACTGCCACATAAACTGTCAAGAAAATATTATTTTTCCCTTCCTTTTTCTTTCTTTATTTAAATGTATTGTATTTTTGGTCACAATCATAATACTGCTGATAGGAGATGCCCTCTGCTTTTGCAGGGCAAAAGCCTTCAGCTGCATATTTTATATTTCGACTTTGAGAGAGATAAAAGTACAAGAGGGATAAGCTGCCGCTGTCACCATGCTCTGGAGAACACTGATGGAAAGAAATTAATAGCATTCCCCAAAACACTGACAAGCTACAGTGCATAGTTTTTCCTTTTAAATCCTAGATTCATGGGGGAAATAAAGTAACATGATTTTCAAATTTACTAGCCTTTGAAATAGAAATTTTGAACTTTTTCCCCTTATGAATAGGCAGGAGCCTAAATTTATATCTTTGCCTGCATCACTTCGTAGACATTTGTGAACTTAGAGAGATCTTAAGCCCTCCTCTCTCCAAAAGGAAAAAAAAGTTTAAAAAATAGCATTCTCTTTTATATAACAAAAATCAATCAAGCAAGCCAAACTAGATAGTCTTTACAGGCAGACTAACATCCTTGGCATATAACAGAGCTAAAATCTGGCAGATATCTGAGCAAAGCTGCCCTGTGGCAGACCAGGAGCAACTTGTGCAAATCCAAGGGATCTGTTGGGGACCCCTTGATAACAAGAGGTCACCATATAAACCAGCCAATGAGGCTGAACTGAGCAGGGGGAGAGAAAGAAACTTTGCAAAAAAAAAGCAGGAGGGGAAAAAATAATAAATAAATAAAGAAGAAAAAAATGAAAAAAAAAGCTTCCAGGCTACCTTTGACAGAAATTGATCCAAACAAACTAAACACTCCTACTGTAGTGGTTAGCAGCAGTTGGATTTTCCTCCTCCCTTTCAAACCATGAGATGCCAACAGGGGATCAGCACAGGCCACTTGCCTCTGCCAGGCTGTGTTATCCACTGTGCAGGGACAGGGCTGCTCCCAGCTGCAGATATCAGGGCACTTACTGGAGCCAGGAATAGAGGCTTATAATACAGAAATTACTCCCTTGAGGACCTGGGAACAGTTTTTATGGAGTGAGGGGTAGAATTTAGCCCCTTGGTGAAAATCAAGCAAAAACCAGAAGTGTGGAAAGGAAACTCTTGGAGTTACAGCACAGTCTTGAAGTGATATCCTTGCAAAGGCATGCATAGGGAAATTCTTTGACAGTAATTTGAGCTGTGTTTTGCTACCTATGCCATGTACTGTATTCTGGCAGCTTATGTTTTGCACATATACCTGCTACTATAGCAAATATTTAAAGTCCTTTTTGTGGCTGGGAGATTATGATGAGTAACTGAACCAACAAACTTTCTCTGAAATACATAGGCACGAAGCCACAAAACAATGTGGGCAGATAAAACCTTTATTCCATATTCCCACAGGCATAAACCAGAGCAGAATTTGAACCTGTGGATTTATAGCAAATAAAACTTACACTGAAATATGTTGCAGCTGTTTCTTATTCCATCCTGCAGCTGATAAATAGCTAATCTCCAGTTCAGGCCTCTCTATTTAAATAAGCACACTAAAAAGTTGAGCTATCTCTGACTGAACTGCTTCAGCTGAATATCCTTAGCTCACTGCTTCTGGCCTCTATTAAATGCAATTCAGATAAATTCTGGCTTCTACTAGTATTTGTTTCTCTCTTGACACAGCTGGTATCAGGTCCTGCTTAAAGCTTTCAGATTGGAAGAAAAATCTGAAAAAATATATTTTTTAGAAAGCATAACTAAGCACCCCTAATACTAGGAGGACAAAGGATTTCTTCTGTATTAGCTGTGAACAAATTGCTCTCCACGGGCAGCCTCACCCCTGCCATTAAAACTGATGATTTTGCAGAGCTGTGACCAAAGAGGGACTGCATCTTCCCCTGAAGCACAGCTGCCAAGCAGGAGCTGTCAGACACCCTCCACTTGCTGCATATTCTGCTTACCTGCCTCTCTCCCTGCTGGTGTCAGGCAGCATTCTGGCTGCAGGCAGGGAGTGGGCAGCTCTGCCCCTGCCAGGGCACAGGCTCCCAGGTGTCTCCCAAAGTGCTCAGCCTTATTTCCCTTCCCAGCTCTGCTGCTTCCCATTTTCTGACACTCCCTTTATCAGGAGAGATCTCTCTCCCAGCACACCCCAGCCAGGCAGCAGCAGGCTGGAGCTGCAAGGAGGCAGCTGTGAGAACAATTCAGTGTGATTTTAGGTTAAATGTCAGCTGCCCCATCCTTGTGATAATAGCTGGCATTAGAGCACATTAACACAATTGCACTTGCTGCAAATTAACAGCGATCGGTGCAGAGGCACAATATCTAGTGCAATAATAATACACATGTATGAAAAGCAACATGATCACTGCCTAATTAATTAATAACCGGTTACTGATTAAAAGGGGAGCATTTGGAGCTAAATGTGTCCTTGACAACACTAACAGGATTGGTTTAGCACTGATTGTATTTTCCAATAAGACACATAAGTGCAAATAATTGCTTCCACTATATCATGGAATTAGTTCCATGACAGTTCAGCTGATTACTTCAAGGTTTTATCTGTGTCTTGTAGCTGCAAGATCAGCTACCATTTTGCACCTTACCAGCTGGTAGTGAAACACTCTTCTGTTTACATGTATTGCATGTAGTGTAGCGGGAGAAGCAGAATCAATACTGTAGATATATACAGTACCTGCATCACAAAGGTTACCACGCTCGGAAAACAGCTGATGAAAACTTGAGGTAATGAGCTGAAACATCCTGCAAGTAATTCCTAGCAGCACTAAAAACAATAATATAACTTTGCCTGACATGGGTAATCCTCCACAGACTGAGGGAAGCATAATTTTTTCTGGAAGGGAGTTTTGTGGTCCACTGAGAGTTTGAGTGAGATATGGGATATACCTTATAAGCAAGGAGTGGCTCGTAACTCAGGAGAGCTGGAACCTAAATGAAGTCACAGAGGTCATTCTTATTTTATCACTGGGGAAAATGTGCCCTGTATATCACAGCTTTTTCATACATTTAGTTAGTGGGATAATTCTAGGTGCAACAAAATGTTCTCTTTTTTTAATCTTGTATTATATGAACAGAAAGCTTTTAAAATAACTAAAAACAATTGCAGAGGGACCATTTACTATGCAACTCCAAAGTTAGGCTTCTTTATGTGAGTTTAATGACATACATGGGAACTCTGTGGTTTGTTTAGGGTATGGAGTTATCATCTAAATATTTTTATGCATTTTTCCATTCATTTTTTGCAGTGACTGCAGTGCAGAATCTAGAAGGGTCAATGAAGCAGTCAGAGAAGTTTCCCCATCCTTTTATCTCCCTTCATGATAGCAGCCATTCATGTGATGTGAATATTCTGCAAAAGAGATTTTTGTGCATGTTTTCAGGCTGCTTTCTAAATTAGTTTTCTGTGATCAGCTTTCTGCTGCTCTTAGCAATCCTCGAGACTGTTCAACTATATTTGATAGCTTAAGATATCTCAAGGCATTCATTCATATATACAGTTTAAAAATAGGGATTTTGAAGGAGCAAGTGCAACCCAAACTTGTCCTGCACTGGGAGCAATGCAGTCACAAAAACAACCTATTTTTGTACCTGTGTAGGTAACGCAAAAGTGATCATCAGAGTTTCAATGTATTGTAGCAACAGCTGTGAACAATTTCACTATTTCTCAATGCAGGGTGTTGCATTGTTGTTCAAAAGACTGTCAGTAATCATAACAAAGCTATTTCTCCTTTCCTCAGACAGTAAGATAATCTCAGACATAGAATGGTTACATTATCCTGTTTTTCTAACATACTTAGTTTTGATTGCTGACAGGCTTTATTAGCAAGAAGCAGAAAGGTTGAGAAATGGTTGATTAGAAGTCAGCTGTAAACTGGAAATATCCTTAGTCAGATGTCCATTGGTGAATCTGCTGTGGTACATTTGTTATAGGATAGATGGGGCAGGTGTTAAAATCCTTATTTAGCAAAATTGAAGCCAATCAATGTTGACACTGGATTAAACAGGAGTACTTGTTGCATTTGGCAGCTGTGAAGGGGGTTGCAGTTTGTGAGGCAAAGGGGCAAGTCCACAATGCATCTGTGGGGTTATGAGGTTATCTCATGACACATGGGGTTATGAGGCATGAGATGAATGAGCCAGTGTTAGGAGGAAACTGAGTGGGTGTCTGCTTTTGGCTGGGATAGGCTTATTTTTCTTCATAGCAGCTTTTATGGTGCTGTGTTTTGAATTTGTGAGCAAAACAGTGTTGATAAAACACCAATGTCTTACCTGTGGCTCGGCAGGACTTACACAGCATAAGGCTTCTCTGCTTCTCACCCCATCCTACCAGCAAAAGTGCTGGGGGTGCACAAGAAATTGGAAGAGGACACAGCCAGGACAGCTGACCCCAACTGACCAGAAGGGTGTCCCACATTGTGTAGCATCATACTCGTCAATAGCAGCCTGGAGAAGAAGGAGGAAGGGGGAAAACTCAAGAGTTAAGGCATTAATATTAGACCAAATAAACTTGGTCTTCAAATCAAGCCATGAATTTTCTTACTTTTACCCTTCTGATTCTCCTCCATACCCAGCTGGGAGAGAGAGAGGAAGGAGGCAGCTGTGTGTGACTGAGATGCCTGCCAGAGTAAACCTATTGCAGTAGCACAGGGACACAACTGTGGGAGGTACATAAAGCCACCATTTGTAAATCTGCACTGACATGATGGTTTTCACTGAAGCTAGTGGAAAAATTTTGTTTGGTACAGGTTCCATGTTAAAAACTACATTTTGGGAATATTTGTACAAGAAAATGCTGAGATAGTGTAACCTAAAACCCACATTGATGGCTGTTCTTAGAAAGCTGCCTGGTTTCCATTCAAACCTTGAGGGGCTAATCAATAAAGCATAATTATCTCCTCTGTTTATAGGGTGATGCTTGTTCTCAGTTTGAATTGAGAACTATTGAAAGGACATACGAGGAAGACCTGAATGTATGTGTCAGGATCAATTCAGAGTTTAAATTGCTTATAATGGCTTTTTAATGTCAATGCAGCTATCTCTGAGTAGCCTATAGAGAGGGTGACAAAAAAAGTAACTGGCTGTGTCACCAGCTAGTTTTGCTTTTTTTAATTTAAAGGGATATTGTCAACAGGAAGCCTAGGCACAGAGCTTAGTATAGGTCTAAATATAGCACTTTGCATCTTGGTGATGCAGCTTGTGATTGTTTTATTAATTTTAGCTTTCTTTTCTCCCTGATTACCATTGGAAGACGTAATTTATTTATTTTTTTAAGGAAATAGGATCACTAATTACACTAATTATGGAATTTGTTGAAAGTAGGAAGTGGGTTATAAAAGGTTTTGATAAATGGGATCACAGAACAGCTGAGGTTGGGAGGAATCTCTGGAGATCATCTAGTCCAGTCCCTGCCCAAGCAGGACCAGGTACAGCAGTTGTCCAGACTCATCTCCACTTGTGGTTTTGAGTAGGACAACAGATGGAGGCTCCACAATTTCTCTGTGCAGCCTTCTTGCAGTCAGATTGAATTTAAGGTTTTATTTGGGCCCATTGCCTCTCATCCTGTCTCTGGGCACTACCAAGAAGAGTCTGGCCCTTCATTCCCTCCCATCAGGTATTTCTGTATTAATGATATCCCACTGAGCCTTAATAAAGCCAAGGCAACTCTCCCCTCATCCACCAAGCCAGTCACTTCATTATAGAAGGCTATCAGGGTCTCTCAAGCTTAATTGCCCTTTCATCAATCAATGTATACTGTTCCTCAGTCTCCTTCTTGTCCTTCGTGTTTGGAGAAACTTTGGAGGAGGATTTTGTCCACGTCCTCCTTGGGGATTGAGGTGAGACTGCAAGGCTTGCAGTTCCCAGGTTCTTCCTTCTTGTCCTTCTTGAAGACAGGAGTGACATTTGCTCCTCTCTAGTCTTCAGGAAGCTTTATCAGTTGCCATGAGCAGGAGCAGAATAGAGCAGGGTATTTTTGATTTGGTTTTCCTCTCAGCAGCATGTTACTGAGCTACCTTTAATATGACAACACTTCCATGGTCATTGCTGTGCTGGAAGCTGGATGAGGAGATCAAAACATCCCTCTCTGACTTTAAAATCTTTGGGTTTGAAATTACTCATAATACTGTCAAGTCAAATGCAACTGATAAAAAATACATTGCCTTTTTTGTAAGTGGATCATGTCCCTTTAGCATGGTTATTCAGTAGTCCTAAACACTCTTGTTAATAATGTGTGACAGGCAACTGTGATGGGAATGCTTCATGATTGCTCCTTATGCGATATCATGCTGGGATTGCAGACCCATGCTCTGCTGTTTTGTTATCTGTACTTCACTTCAGACATGTTTTATTATAGTACTTTAAAAGGAAGAATGGAACATTTTATATTTTCCTGCCAAACCCCTTCTGTCTGGTTTTTTTTTTCCCCTTAAAGAATTGTTTTTATCATCTATCTTTTACTGTGTATCATATCATTATCTTCACCTGTTAGAGGGAAAAATGAATGGACTTACAGTGTACAACAGACTGACAGCAAATCATAGCATGGATGTTCCCTTCAGAATGACAGTTATACCCTAGATGGCACAGTGACTAAATAACTCATTGTGAGAAAGTCCTTCTCACAGACAGTTGTTAAATTGAAGGTATTACCAAAACAGAATGCAAGAATTATTGCTTGTTCTATGGTCATTTTTCTCTAGGTAAGAATATAAGCTTATTTTTTTATTTTCTATTAGAAACAAACTGGAAGAACCAATCCAGCCCTCAGCATCATTACAGTACCATTATTGTTTATGCTGACTTAGTATTTTCACTATAAATCCTGTTTTCCACATGACTCTTGAGACCAGGGTTCATTTGCAGTCCAGACTTATTTCAGGGAAAATATTTTTAATGCACTTTGAGGGCTTAGTGGGGACCTTTTAAAATTTTCAAATGACATAAAAACAAAAATTAATTATTTCAAATGTTTTCTAGAATTGCTCTTTCATTCCTGTAGCAAAGAACCTAGAGCTCAGTTTGAAGCTGAGACTTTCCTAAATTTTAATGGGGAATTACTATAGGTTTGAATGATCACAATCAACCCATTAAGATGAGCATCTTAATATATCTAGAAAATGGCCTATTTTTTGATAAGCCGTGAATATTCAGAAACTTTATAAATACAATACAAAAACTCAGGTACCCCTGGTACTCCAGAGACTCACTGCAAAGTGTTTTGTTTCATTAGGAGATTGGCAGCAGGCTTGTAATGCAGATGAGCAGATCTACCTACTTTAAACCCAGTAGGGCACAGATTAACAAAACAGTGACCACTCAAAGAGGAGAAAAGCAAACACATCTTGTTCCTGCTGAGACCCACAGCAGGAGTGCTCTAAGTGCCCACAGTGGAGGTGACTGAAGCCTGTGCTTTGGGACAAGGACTGGTCCTGCTGTCAGCAGAGCTGGCACTGCTCTGGAGCTGCTGGGGACATCTCCAGCCAGCATGGCTGGCTCTGGAGGAGGAGGCCTGACCATCACTCCAGCTCATGGTATGGCCCACACCGTGTAGCTCCAGGGAGGAAAAATGTTCTTTAAGCCTATTTCCAAGAGAGTCCAGCATTTGCCCAGCAGTTCTGTGGCAACTGAGGGGGGCTGCGGTCCCCTCTGTGCCCCTGTGCCCATCAGGTCCTGGATGAATTCCAACATGGAAGTGTGTGTGAGGGCCCTGGCAGCAGGCAGGAGCAGGCTCCTACCACAAACACCAGCTAAACAAGACTCCAGCCCAGTCCACTCCCACCAGGACAGGAATACAGTTTGGACAGGCTCTGCCAGGGCCCTGGCTCAGTCTGTGCTTCTGTCTTACTGAGCACAATGCCCTAGCTAAGGCTGTGCTGGATGGTGTAAGCCATCTGGATTTAGTCTAGCTTGTTCCTGTTGCCCATGGTGTGCTGGATCAGCAGTGTCTGTATGAAGAGACAGGAGGGGACAGGAGAGAGTTTTGCCTGGTCCCTGTGCACTGGGAGAGCTCCACTGGGCAGCGAGCTCTGCTTCACCTCTCACTCTAATGCTCAAACACACAGAAACCTGCCCAGCGGCATAACTGGAGTCATCCTCTAGGATAACTGAGCCTTGTCAGCCCAATTTCTGCTTTCCAGAGCCTGAAGGTGAAATTATGATTGACTCTTACTTACAAAATGAGAAGGGGAGGGGAGAAGAGAGCTCCCACTCCTGTCTCCCCACTGGTTTGTAAGTACATGACAATAACACAGCCGCACACGGACGTACACTGGTTTAGCTTCATACAGAAACTAACAGCTGATTTAAATTCAGCAGGTGCAAGTTTTCTGTGTGGACAAGACTCAAGCTGATAGGAAATCAATGGGTTTAGACATTTCTGAATTCTTCCCTGGCACCAGGCAGTATGAAATTCTGTAGCCCTGGGGTAAGTGACTATACAATGTGCAGGTCAACATCGATTCAGGCCAGCTGGATGATTCTGATAAAATCAGTTTTCTGCCTCCTATTTCACATCTCCTTTCTTTTTATTTTATTTTCAGATACCAGCATTAAAATTACTTCAGGATCCTAGTTTTATCTGGCAAAGATTAGGGACAGAGAGAGAGATTGAGAGGGCTGTTTGCAAAACTGTCAAGAACACGGAACAGCCCAAGTGTGAAAGCTATTCACCTTCACTTTATACCATTGATGGGTATAATAAAATATTTTTCATTCATCCATCAAAAAATTCTGAGCTATTTACACATATATATATGCAGAATGCCCAATGTGATTTGGCATAAATGCTTTAATCACATGAATTTCAGGTGTAACCTACTTGTAGCTGCACAACTGAGAGTGTGAGACATCTGTCTTGAGTGCCAGCTGATAATAAGCATCATGAATCTTCCCTCCAGATCCCGCAGCACTTCCCAGACAATGGGTTTGATTTGGCCTGGGCTTTCATGCAAAGCTTTCACTGAAGGCAAAAGCAATTCCTCGTGCAGAGGAGCCCATTGCACTAAACAGACAGAGACTTCTGGGGGGAAAGCACTGCAGCTTGAGCCAGAGCTTTGTTCTTGGGAAAATAGTATTTTCTCCCCTAAAATACTTGAGCCAGAAATGTTAAAGAGTTATGATAACGTTAATGTCCAAACAAAGACAGAGGACGTGTTCTGTGAGACTCCTCTGTAAAATTTGTATAGCTTTACCATGCTTTTAAAGGAAAGAAAAAAGGTATCTGCTACTTCAGCACACTGCAAAAAAAAATATGTGGAGGACGATACAAAAGCACGGAATAGTCTTTTGTGATGCGTAGAATGGACAAAATGTCAGTAAAGAAAGAAACAGTGTCCAATTGTAAATGGAGGATCATTTTATTTCCATGTATTTATATACATAAAATACTTTACTTTGTGTTTTGGCACTGAAAGGGAGAAGTAGTTTAATTCTGATATCGTGGTGTTAACCATATGAAAAGCAGCTTTGTTGTAATTGATTTTGCTCAATTTCACGTGCACACCCACACCCATCCATATGCTTGTGAATGCAGAAGGATACAGCCAGCAAATTGGTGAGGTAAACTCATTTTCTAAAATAAATCTTTTAAAACAAGTTTTTTTAAATAAAATCTCAAACAGGAAAAATAGATCTTAGAGCTGTTTGAAAATAAAATTTTCAATTTTTAATACCGTCCAGAAATATTTGTAAAATTATCAGAAATGTTCCTTGAGTCTAGTCAGAGAGTGATTGGAGGGAATTTTTTCATTGCTGCCACTTGAATTTCATCTGGTCATATTTACATGAATGGATCAGATTTGAAGAGGGAGACATACATTTGGTTCTCAAGATTGTCAAGTTTTGATTTTTTTTGTCTTAGCTTTACAGATAGTTATGTAGAAAGATTTTTTGCTTGAAAATTATGAATATAAAATTCAGTATATTTACACATTCTGAATGAAGCCTATAGAAGTAAGTGCTACAAAGTAAAGTTCATATACAGTGAAAATCTCTTTCAGGAGCATTAATTACTCCTGAATGTTTGTGAGTACCCAAAATCCTGACATAAAAGCTGTAATTTCTATGCAAAGTAGATAGGATGATTGAGTTATAATTAAAATGGTAATTATACCCTTAATGCTCTGTATTTGACTTTTTAAAAAAAATGTTATGCTCCAAGAAAAGCTATTTAAAGATCAGAGAAAAATGTTTGAAAAATGAATGTATTCAAGACAGTCTAGATCTTTTAAAATCCAGTTACTGATTTTTACATGCTTTCATGTATAGTCTGAAACATTTTCTTCATTTATTTTGGTCCATAGAAATAATAAAAAATCATTGGAACGTGAAAAGTTTAAATGAACGCAATATTCTCTAAGTTGATATTTAACATGATAAATATTTGAAATGTTGGAGGGCAGGCAGCAGTATTCACTTGCTGACTAAAATCCTGGCCTCCATCCTCTTAACTGGGTGATGCCAAGGAAGGAGCTGGTGGGAATTTGGCAGCGATGTCGTTTACCCCCTGGCCGTTTCAAGCACATTGACAGGACAAATGCATTTCCTTCGATCCCTCACTGACCCTTTAGAATTAAAGCAAGAGCACCTGAAGCTATACATTAAATGTCAGCAGTGGCAGTCTAGTGGAGCTGTGTCAATATTTGATGATGTATGGCTTGCTGGGAGGCACTGGGAACGCTGGCCCTGGCAGAGGTGACACCCGGCTGCTTCGTGCTCAGCCAGCCATGGTGCGTGCCCAGGAGGTGGGAAGGGGTGGGAGAGCAGTGCCCACGGAGTGGGGTGTGCCTGCAGATCCAAGAGGATCCATGCAGCAGAGCAGGGCTGTTTCCCAGCTGCTGCCAAACTCATGGTATTTGCACATGTGCACCCATCTGCCCGTGCAATTGGAACGTCCATACTGGGACTTTGAGCGTCTTGATTCACTCTGCAGTTGGTACAGCAGCCCCTTCTGCTCCTCAGCTAAGACTTCTCAGGGCAAAGTAAAAGGAGAGTCTTAGGGAGGTAAAAACAAAGTAAAATTGGTAAAGTTGTACAGTCTCAGATACCTGGTTTTTTGCAGCATATCTCAGCAAAGCCCCTTTGCCTCCATCCATCTATCTAACCCACATACACATCACTTATCTTGGACTTCAGGACTTTTATTTCTTATTAATTTTCAAATATGATTGAAAGTTTTTCCCTGTGTCCCACAAAAAGCACAGTAGGGAGGATTTAGGACAGAACTTTCTAATTTTTGTAAAATACAAAGCAGCGATTTCCTAGTTTCTAGCCAGCTTTCTCTAGCATTAAAGAAAAAAAAATAAAAAGGGAGCCAAGGACTTTCCTGCTGCTGGTCTATTTTTCTGCTCACCAATGGGTGGTGGTGAGGAACTGTGAGCAGGCTCTGAAATTGGAGTAAAGCTGAAAAGTCACAGAAGGAAATGAGCTTAATTCCTGTTACATGCTGTCCCTCTTCATCCAATACCTGATCCTAAACCAGGGCTAACAGGCAGACGTCCTCTGAGGACCAGCTATACCCATGATATCAAATCTACTTGGAAATGTCTTGTGCCTGATAACAGGGATGATCACAGTCTTCAGTGTGTGCTCTGAGCATCATCCTTGGCTCAATGTGTGGCAGCTTCTGTCTCTGTCCAACACCAGGTTGTACCACCCAGATCCAGCATCACAATATTCCCCTCTTTCCCATATATCTGTAATGCTCAAGATCCTCCTCCACTCCAAACAGACTAGAAATGGTAGCAGGAGGAAAAAGAAATGAAAAAAACTAATCTGGAGGGTAAGAGGGGAAGGAGTTTGTGTGTGGTAACAAGATAAACCTTTGTAAAGAGCGTCAGTTTTATTCAGAAGGGGTAGTAATCTTAGAGGAAAAAGAATGGTAAACAAGCATGCGCATAAGGAAGAAGACAAAAATCTGTAAGGAAAGTTAAGGGACAAGGATTATTGGCTGTCATCTCCTCTTGCTTTTTTCAAGAGGCATTTGTGAAGTCTTTTCTTGAGCAAGTCTGTTTCAATACCCCACCCCTTGTTTCATATGGTGGTTTATAGTCTCTCTGCAATCTGTAATTGAGAGCTGCTATTTGCAATCGCCTGCAGTAAGTTCTGAGCCACTGATTTTTAGTCATTGAGATTTTTAGAAATAGTATTAGTTAGCAAAAGACATGCTACAGGTATTTATCAATGCTAGCTGGCCTGAAAAAAAATGTATTGGTAAGCATCACTGATAGCCACAAACTATTCCAAATTTCTACTGCTGTAAAATGAAATAAAATGCACAAGAAAAAATTTTAAAAGCTTTGCATAAAAAGCTGAACTCATAAAAATAGCAGAAGTGTTCGTTTTTTAAAGACACAGGAAGTCTAAACCAAAGCCTGCTTAAGCAAAGGTAAAAATCTCAATAGATTTCTGAGCCAAAGTTTGGCTCAGATTCTGAATTCTTTTCTTAGTAACATGACTGCACTCTAGCAGAAAAGTTTTGAAGGAGGGGGAAAGAAGAACTTTCTGAAATTATTGGTGATGGTGGATTTATGAGTTGGTTTTATCAGTGCTTTCTCACCTAAAATTGAAGCATGTTGAATGGCAGTCTCAGCCACATACAACTAGGCTTGCCACATGCAAATGGATGTGGCACGCCCTATTCTTACTAACTGAGGATGTCAGCAGCTGCAGTTCCTTTGCCAAATGTGGCAGAAACATGTGCCAGTCCTTAATAAGTGTTTATTTCTTCTTCACATAATGCTCATCCAAGCCTTTTGAGCTGGGTTTTACATTTGAGGCTTCTAAACTAAAATTCTCAACATAGATTGTGTCGTGTTTCTTGGCTTTGCTAATCTCTGAAGAGATTGTCAGAAAATTTTGTGCTATGAATGTTCCAGGATCCTTGATTTTCCAGGAGAAAAAAAACAAGATAGCAGCAAAGAGGGCACTTTCAGAAACATAGAATAGTTTGGGTTGGAAGAGACCTTAAAGTTCACCCAGTTCCAGCCCTCTTGTCATAAGCAGGGATGCCACCCACAAACCAGGCCCCATACAACCTGACACTTCCATGTATGCCTGTGAAGCTGCTGCAAGCTGCAAAAACACTCTTGCCAGGCACTAAACCAGAACACAAACCAGCCCACAGTCTCCTTAAGGCCAAGAAAGCCATTTTCTCCTTAAAACAAGAAGTCCTCAATGGCACTGGTTGCTGGCTGTGATGGAGCCCTGTGCCCAAACACTGTTGCTGAGGGGCTGTCTCTGACCAGTGACATCTGGTCAAAGTCTGCTGTATCTCTGGTAGGACAGTTGTGGAACTCCCTGGAGAGCTTACAGATGATGATTTTCTACCAGCCAGTACACAAAGCCAGTGGCTGGAGCTACATAGTGAAAAGTGGTTGTCCCCTCTCCTGTAAGGTGTTGACAGCCCATACAGTCCTCTGCTTTCCTTGCAGGGCAACCAAGAAGGAAAAATTAGCACCATAGCCCATTTATCTTAACCCATGAGGACACAGATAGAAGGACATGTTTGAGGGGTCATCTCCCATTGATCCTGAATACGTATTACTGGTTTCATAGCTTAATTACACCTGCAAAGAAACTAAAAGTTCACTTTGTCTCTTTGATGACCTGGCCCATGTTGCTGACGTGCCAAGACTGTAATTGCAATGCTTTGCTTTGCTCCAGAGATTTCTTACTGAGGCCATGAGAGAAGTGATCCTTGGGGAGCTGCAGGCAGAGGAATGCAGGTAGAGAAACTGAGGCACCGGAGTTCCACAGCTGTTTCAACAAAGTGATTGCAGCTTCTGTCCTGGTTTGTCATGCCTATATCAAAAAGCATTAGGTGTAAAGCATTTTTGGTATCTCATAACATAAAAGGACAACCTTGCATCTCATTTGTGCCTACAATGAGAATAAGCCCTTCAAAGACCTCCAACCATCTCCCTTTGCAAGCCTGATACTTAAAAAACACAAGGGAAGCTCATGTTTGTCCTTTTCTGTGGTATGGCAATATATTTTGCAATGACAATAATTTCCCTCAAGGCTCCCAGTTGTCCAATGAGAGGTCTGCCATCATCTTTGCCTTGAAAAACTTCTCTGTACCTCTTTGATTAGAGTTCCTTTTGAAGGTTTTTTCAGATCTAGCTAGACAAAAAATATTAAGGACAAAAAACAAATAGTAAAGTCTGAGATGTGAAAGTTTGGTTAGAGAGAAATGGTAATACTGCTTCATCTCTGTTAGAGGCTGGTGTTAGTCTGCCAACAGTTAAACCCTATATGTGCTAAAGAAACCATAAAATACATGATACACAGCATGGATTTTAGCAAAACATTTGCTGAGATGTAATGGAAATGTCATCTATAAAAAGCCTCCTTAACCACCTTAATATATATAAAATGGCAATCTACAATTTGGCATGACATATGCATATATATATATATATGTATATATATATATATGCTCAGATATATATAAACTGTGTGACAAAATACAGCTGCGCCACATCATTTTAGCCAGCAAGGGTAAGCCTTGCTGTTTGTTTTTTCAGGTCAGAGGGTCTGTGATAATTTCATTAGCTGCTGAAACATATTTTTACTGTGTTCCAAGGACAGTGTTAAGTGCACAGGACTCCTGTTACTGGCAATGAAAATTAATATCTAGGACATTGCAATACGATGTGAACATTTCACTACAAAAGATGGCAATGTGATGAATGTAGAGCTAAATGCTGTGTAGGTGAGGGGATTTTATTCCATTTCCAGGTGTAAGGAGATCACTTTATTCTGATCTCTTACTACTGCTACCTATTCAATATTACTGCAGCACTCAAACTGAAGGGGTAGACAACCAATTTAATCTGCTGCTGAGCCAGTATATCAGGACTCTTCCGGCAGTCAGTAGGAGAAATAATCTTTTGTGGGAAGAGATGACCAAAATATGACCATCACTCAGGGCTCTTGCATGACTGTGGACTGACCACTGGAAATGAGGGTAGGTCATGAATGTACACCTCGAAATAACAACACCAAACATTCAAGAAAAGGTGTAGAATGCTCAGTTTTCTAAATCCACCTCTCCTAACAAGTTTTTCCCAGTATAGCTTTCTCCCTAGGGATCATTGCACTGCTCTTCCATCAGGGCACTCTGCCCCTCTGGACTGAAGCTTGCTGTCTTTGACCGAGACATGCTACAATTCACCACACTGTTTGTGTTACTAATCAAGGAGGCAAACATTTGTGAGATAAATTGCATTCTCTCACAGCACAATCTGAACTGAACCATCTCTTGATTGCCCATGGCAACAGAGGGGTGTGGTACCCTAGGACTCAGCTAAAACAGTCTAATATGCAGGTTAGGTTTTAAGAACATGCTGGATTATAGGAACAAGGAAGAAGAAATATAAGGGAGAAGGAATATAAGAAAGAAGACATAAAGAAAGCCGGTGTTGGCCATGGGGGACAGAGAGACTGAGATACAATTGTGTTGTCCAGCCATGTATTACCCAACCATTTGTCAAGACAGATATCTTGGGACACAATGTGGGAGTGGTGAGAAACCATCAAAAAGAGGAAAGTAGCTCTGTGATGCTCAGGGAGAGCTTGAAGGTGTATGAATTTGGTGACAGGATATCTTGGAACTGACACTAGACACACAGAATCATGTTTCCCAGCTCAGTGACCTTGCAGTGCACTGTCTGCATTGCATAAAAGAAAATGTGCTTACATGTTATTATTACTGCATTACTTTACAATTAACTAAATGTTAAAATGCAGTAGATCACCCACCATTTCCCTGCCAAGAAATATGACTTTTCTCTCTGTCGCACAGTCTCTTTCTCTTGTTTTTAATCACTTTCATTTCTAAACATACGCAGACATTGTTGTGTGAATCAGACCAACGATGCTCAAGCTTGCAGAGTAACCCAGGGGTTTTTGATGTTTTGTCAGTTGTAATCAATGAAAGCAAGTCTGATGCTTTTAAATTCCTGTCTGAGGTTTCCTTCCATTCACCCTGCAAAGCACAGGAGTTAGACCTGCAGCATACAACTCTGCAGTGAGAAAGGAGCAAATGGCTGGCCAGGTCAGTGTGTTGTGTGCCACATTCATACACACAGACCTGCACGCTTTCATACCCACACTGTTCTGAAAAGAGAAAAAAAAAAACAAACCCACAAACCACTGCTAGAAGAGACTGTGCCAACCTGCTACTCACCTGTGGAAGTGAACTACACAGATTAATTACCTGACAAAGGCTGGACTGCAGCTGTCAGCTCAGAACAAGAATAGTGTGTCAACGAGAAACAAAACTGAAGACATGCTGGAAAGGCTTTTTGTACACCAGGTTTTTTCTTTCTTTTTTTTTGCTTTTTACTTCTGAGAATTTCCCCACTATTGTTATCACATATTTTTGCCTTGCTGGCATACCAAGGAGCATTGGAACATGCCTGCCTTGGGATAAACTCTGCACAGCATGGAGCAAGATTGCTGCCAACCCCAAAGCCACACAGTTCTAACAAAATCAGGAATACCAGTGAAATGGCTGCAGTGTTATCCATGTCACACAGGTGGTGGTTAAAATGACAATGATGCATGAACTAGTGGTTGGAGCTTTTTATTCTCCCTGGTTCCCTCTCAGGACTCAGAAGTGGTACCAAGATGAGCAGTTTTTCTCCTGGTGTAGGCACCTGCCCTGCTTGTGTTGCTGGGTGCAGGATCCAGCTGCTATCACTGGCCACACAGCTTTTCTGCTTGTCATCCTCTACTGCCCACATCTAAAGCTAGGTGCTATGTAGAGTGGAGGGCTGGGCAGGACAGAGCTGGGCCATAAACTGAAGTAAAACCCTATCACAGAATCACAGAATGGCTGGGTTGGAAGAGACCTTCAAGATCATCAAGTTCAACCCAGCCCCAACACCTCAACTAAACCCTGGCACTCAGTGCCACATCCTGTCTTTTCTTAAACACATCCAGGGATGGTGACTCCATCACCTCCCCAGGCAGACCATTCCAGAATTTTATCACTCTTTCCATAAAAAAACTTTTTCTGAATATCCAACCTTTTTTTCTCTTATTGCAGTTTGAGACTGTCCTCTGTTTCTGTCAGTTGCTGCCTGGAGAAAGAGCCCAACCCCACCTAACCACAAACACATTTCAAGAAGTTGTAGAGAGGGATGAAGTCACCTCTGAGTCTCCTTTTCAGTACTCTGACCCTCACCTGTATCAAAGAAGTCAGATGCATGACTTCTTGGGTGTTCCCATTTTACAGACTAGAAATTGAGGCAGGGGCTGGTGGCATGCCTGGCACCATCAGACTGCAGGAGATTCAGGTAGAGGGGCAGAAACTCACCCCACATCCTTGAGCCTTCATCCTCCCCATTCTCTGCCTACCATTCACACTCATGAATGCTTCTTTGTGCTAATTTGACCACAGCAAGAGCAGCATTATGAGGTGCTGCAGTTTGAAGCCTATACAGACTCGGGAAGGGTCCTGATCCTGTAGATGAAATACTTGCAATGCAGGCAAGGGTGACCAGGCAAGCAGTGAGAGTGCAAATCACTGCTCACCCCAGAGCTGCCTGAGCTGTGACCTCATCCCTTACACCTCCTCTTGTTTGCAAAGCCTTTCTCCACCCAGAGGCGCCTTTCAGTCAGATGTGTGTAGAAATTCTCAGATTAATTTGGGAGGAGGCAGGGGGATTTAAGTGAGAGGGTTTTTTGTTTGTGTTTATTTCTCCCCTCAGAGCTGCCTTTCATTGCACATTTACTAGTTCTGGAAGACAACACCCTGCTGACACTTAGAGAAGCATCAGTGAATAAAGTCTGTTGTACAGGCTGCAAAGCCATCTGGACTTTCTGCTGAAAAGGTTGGACATGGTTTTAGGCAAGATTTTATCACATCTAAAAAAAAAAAACCTTCTGTACTCAGTACCTCTTCCAAGGTTGATGTCAGGGTGTTTTTTTTTTCTTTTGTCAGTTGCAAAGCAAAAAAATGACAAACAGTTGGAAGGCAGTAAGGATGGAGATATAAATCTCTAGAGGAAGCTTTGTCAAAGGTAGTGGAGTATAAACAAAAAATAAATTAGTTTTGGTGTTATCAGAAACTGGACAGCCTTCAATTTGTATAATAGTTTGTCTGGGTTTCTAGACCACCTATGCAATGCCTCTGTGAGGCAAAGTACAGATTCACTCGACAGAAGAAGTGAAGAAAATGGTTAAACAATTATATGAGGAGAAAGGAAGAAGAAAGGCAGGAAGACAAAGGTGCAATGGCAGACAGCCTTGAAATACTACATTTTTTTTCCTTGTATTATTTTCAGAAATAAAGCAGAGCATTTTTCCTTGCTGTCCATATTAATCAGTTCTCTAGTCCAAGAATTTTGTGTATCCCTTGTGTTCTACACCCCCCTCCTTGCTCAGGTTTTGGCAGGAGAATTTCATAGACTGAAAAGGGTAGCACAAGGCTTGTGTGCCAGCTCCTCCTGGCTGAGGATCCCTGTGAGCAGAGCAGGAGAGAGAAACATGCTGAAAGTAATTTATTGGAGTGTCCTTTAGGTTATGTGCAGCTTAACAAGTGAGCTAACAACCAGTGATTACCTTAGAAACACAGATTGGTGAGACAGTTTTATATATTCTGAGAGCTGGATATGGAGCTGGGTATTCCTCTTTTCTCACCAAAATTGCTGTCTGAATTTCAGGAGATTTCTTTTTACCCCACAGCTGTAAAAAGGAGTCCAGATGTGTAATGCCAGACCCCTTAGAGATACTTTCAGGTATCCTTCCTCAAGTACAGTGTGCTGGTAAAAAGACATTTGTATTAGCCTTTTTCTTTTTCTCTGTAAAGGAAGAATTGTACATTTCTTGGCTTTGACACTGGCTTTCCTGAGCAAAATATTAGAGCAGTTTGGCTCTCAATTTAATGATCAGTTTATGGCAATAAATATATTTACATCTCTTACACAAATTTTGTAGGGTTTGGTCAATTTGTAGGTAAATTGCTTTGATATTTTCCTGGAAGTACATAAATAAATAGAAATAATAATTTTCAACTGAATTACTGGTTTTATCCATTTATTCCTTTTCTTCTTCACAAAGAGCTCTTATTTTATTGCTCACTTAAAACAACTTTCCCATGATGAGGAATTCTTCTAAAAGATTTTATTTGCTGTAAGAAATCTGAGCTCTAACTGAAAACTGTGACTTTGCACTTAACTGCAGGCAGATGTTTTACACCTCTCTCACGGGAATGGTCACAAGGGAGGGTCAGCCTGTGGAGGATGTCCTGTGGACAGCCCACACAGTGCCTCGTGGCCTCATGCTCCTGAGGTCTTGTTTAAAGGCAAGTCCTCTGAGGCAACAGGTTTTGCCCAAGAGTATCGTCACAAGGTTTAAAAAATTGCATTCTTAGGTTTTAGGTGTGAACACTGGTTAGGAGTTTCTTGAGTGGAGGGGAAGGTGATGGGACAGCGATGTTTGGGATTTAGAACATGGGCTAAAAGGAAGATTGATTTTTTGGCTTCACATGCATGTTCTTGGCAGTTGTTTTTTAAAAAAAAAAAACAACTCTTGATTTCAGCATTGTTGTGTAAATAACTTGTGTTATCCAGTAAGGGACAGCAAATCACGGAAGGGCTGTTTTAACTCTGGTGCCAGGCACGCACCAGTCCCAAATGGCTCAGAGGGTGCCTGAGTGGCAATTGGGATTCAGGGGAAATCATGGTTCTGCCTCTCCTGGCACAAAGCCACCCTGGATGATGAGAACTACCCCTGCTAACCCCACATTTGAGAAGAAGCCCAGAGAAGAGTGAGGTAACATGAAATGCAGCTTCCCTTACCACCCCTCTCAGCCAAGGGGAAGTTTATTAGCAAGGTTACAGCCAAATTTGAGAATCATTAGAGCAAATGACAGCAAGATCTTTAACAAGAAGAAAGGAAGAAATCCAATGCCACACAAAGTATTCTATGCCTTGCTCTGCAGTGGTTCAGAAAGTTGAGTCGTGCTGTGCCTTGCTGGGATCAGCAGTTCAGAAGAGATTAAATTTGTTTTGGACACTGGCTGCTCCCTGCTTTATCTAACAAAGCACATGTGTGACGGGCAAGGCGCTTAATAGCACAGACCATTAATGAGAACCATAAACACACAGGCATAGATTTTCAAAATGATGGTCAAGGGATTTGAGCAAGCACTGTTCTCTCCCTGCTTTGAGCACTTACCCAAGAGCTGCTAACTGGTTCAGCTTTGGGAAGAGAGTGGACCTCGAACAGCCAGGAGAATTGTATGTGACAAGGGCTTTGCCACCATCAGTTTCCAAATGATATCCATTTTAATGCACCTAAGCAAGATAAAGCAAGGAAACTGAAAACTGAAAAGACATTTCTCAGATAAAGGATTGATTTTATTAAAGAGAGGCAATTCATAATATTAATCTAAAATCTAGGTTTTTATAGAGACCATAAAAACGTTTTTACAGAGTTAGCCTTTCTTAGACACTGGTGGCTTTACAGAGCTTTTATCTAGTTAAAGAAAACCCATTGGTCCTAATTTAATATCTGTAGTGTACAACAGCTTGACACCTGAGGCTTGTCCTAAAGCAGGAACAAGGCTGCAAAGCGAACACTACTTCATTTTTTGAATTATTCAGCACTTGCAGCCAACCTTATGTGTGCCTCTCTAGGAAGAAGGCTTTTGGATTAATGATCAGTAAAAGAAAAGTAAAAAGGCAAACAAACAACCATTCCTTTCTGGTATTTGTTAGCAGGTGCAGTATTGACTTCAGGAATGATTCTGCAAAATTGCTGTGGACATTGTTCATTACCAGAGCTGTATGCAGAAGGAGCAAAGCTGGCAACCAGCACAGCCTCCTTCAGGGAACAACTGCTCATGTCAGTGGAAAAGCTTGTTTCCTCTAAATTCATTGAAATGCTACCTATTGGTAGCATCTCTTTTGAGCAAGATGAATGCAGACAGCAGTGAATCAGCCTCAGATAGAGGGGGCTCATACATTAGCATCCTAACATTAGCACACTAATGTAAATTTAAAGATTCTAATTAAACCTTTTTGCAAAATGTTTTCCTACTGAATAAAAAACCTTACTTTTTGGAAGAGCTGAGGCATTTGGATTTGACAGCATTTCCTTTTTCAATAGTATGCTTATTTTATGTGTTCTATTTTCTTTCAGTCACTCCAGGGGTTTCTGAAACAAATAAAAAGATACATTATATTGTTTGATTGATTCCCTGTAGTCAAGGCATATATTGAGAAAACAGACCAATTTTTTTCACTGAGCTTGTAGAATAAATTTCACTTTGATCTTTTTACTTCCTGCTGTGACTATATATTTCTTTTGAGATATTTAACACTGATTAATCTGATTTACAGGATCCCATAGTGGTACTCAGGTACAAATTCAGAAACTTTTTTCATTATGGAAGAACTTTTATCACAGCTTTTGGTTTCTAAATTTGTCCTTTCCCATTACCCCCAAATGCCCCAATAAAACTTGGGGTGTGTTTCCCCCATTTTAAACTTGATATTTATGTATAAAAATTCATTATTTTAAGACAAAAATCTGTGAACTTCTAAACAGTTCCTCTTTGCCAGTTTTGACTAAAAAGTTTACTGAAAATATTTATAACAAATTTTATCAGGAGATCTTTGTGGTCCCTAGTAAAAGAGTTTCAGATGCAGTGGAGGTCATTCAGATGTCATTTAGCCATTCAAGAAATATAATAAGTGAGAAACCTACCAGAGCCTTTAAGCATTGGTGGAGCATATGCTGGGGGTATGAACAATTCAGCAAAATCTTATTATGTTTTTTAGCAGATCTCCCCATTCATTAAAATAGGGTCAAATCTAAAACCTAAAGAGGTCATTGGGAAACCTAATGCCAAGTTTTACCAAAGAGGGACCTTAACCAATCCTCCCATTCCACCTTTTTCTAATCTGAATTTTTCCATGTATTTTGTATCCTCTTAACTCCAGCACAGGCAGTGCTATAGCTTTTATAAAACCCTGAGTTTACTGTGAGGCACAAAAGAAAAATGGGTGAGAGAAGGAATTGTCTTTTTTTAAATCCCATTGTTGGATCTTTTGGGGCATTTCATCATTCTTCTGTCTGCCACACAGGGACTATGTTCAAAGTCTGCTTCACGCAGCAGCCAGCACAATGCTGATATTTAGTAAATGATCACTAATGACAGAAGCAACAGTGTGGAGGCAAATATGTTTTGTGGGGCCTGGGAAATTAGCAGAGCAATCAGCCTCCAGCCAGGGTGAGGGAGGAGAGGGAAGTAGACAGCAAATAATCACTCTGAGCCCAGGATTCTATTGCACAGTCTGCACAAACTGGCCATGCCAGCCCAGGTCAGCTAAGCCACTGAGGAGCCTTAATAAATGCAGAACAAATTTGGGACATTTGATGATCACAGAAATCAGGAATTCATTGAGGTAGCTCAGCATCATATGTAGCTAAAACATTTGTAATAGGACTATGAACAGATGGGGGAGGGTGGGGAAAGTGATTATTTTGACTGAATCAATTGGATCTGTTGATCTTCCTCATTAATCTTGATAAGAAAACTGTGAGGATACTTAGTGTCAGGAGTGCTTTATTGGAGTTTTCATTAAAAGCTCCATGTAGAAATGTGTACCCAGCTGCTGCCACATGCAGCCTGTGCAGCACAAGCCCCATCCCCCTCTAAATAGCACAACTGAGAAGACCTCTCTGAGTCAGGATGTTCACAGGATATATCAGCACAGTTCAGCTGAAATGAAACACACAGCCAGACAAAATAAAACCACAGCCATCTAAGATAAAACAAAGCCCATATACAGTGACCCTCAGGGGTAAGCCACAACCAGACATAATGATCAATACTCAGGAGTTATGATCAGTGAGAAATAATTCCTGTACGTCTCAAGGAAAGAACTACAATGAATTTTCTGGCAGAGCCTTGTTCTTTGAGTAATAATCTGTAAATGCCTGCACATGCTGAAGGAGGGCTGAGTTATGATAGGCTGTGGACTGCAGCCTCCAGTCTGGCTGCAGAAGCCCTTGTGTGACTCTGCTTAGAGGGTCTCATCACTGACAGTGCCATTTGCCTCCCAATTTCCCTGAAATGTGGGTGAAAATTGTCCCTTTTTACCAAGGAATGAGGGTAAAGAATGAGCCCAGCCTCCAGCTTCCAGCTTCCAGCTCCCTCCCTCCCTTCCTTCCTTCCTTCCTTCCTTCCTTCCTTCCTTCCTTCCTTCCTTCCTTCCTTCCTTCCTTCCTTCCGCCACTTCCGCCACTTCCGCCACTTCCGCCACTTCCGCTACTTCCGCCACTTCCTTCCTTCCTTCCTTCCTTCCTTCCTTCCTTCCTTCCTTCCTTCCTTCCTTCCTTCCTTCCTTCCACCCACATTCTTCTCCATTCCTCTCCGCTGTGCTGGGGGAGCCCCTGGCACTAAATTGATTTCAGAAGACTGATGATGGAGGGCAAGCCACGACCCTCAGCTATTTCTCTGCTCAAGGCTGCATCTTGAAGATGATGTAGTAGCTGGGAAGAGCCTGACTAATTCATTGACTTGAGGGTACAATCACTTATCAATGAATCTCCAACTAACTACAGCAAACTTATTTACAAGCCTGGGAAAAAAAAATGTGTAGCAATTTGCTAAACAGCCTGACCAGGAGCAGCTCTTCAGGATTGATCTCTGTGCTGTGTTTTCCTCTCCTCCCATTTAGGCAGGGAGAGTTCCCTGCAGGAAAAACATACAAACTCCCACTGTCAATGAGTGTGTGTTTCCCTCTTGGATAGTGAAATGAATTGGGTGTGCATCTCCTTTTATCTGAAGAGAGTTGTGAACTTAATTCAGCCTGATCCCCATTCATCCTGTTCAACATCTAGCCCCCAAATGTCAGTGAGATTCTGGAAATAAAGTACTTGGGAGACAGCAAAAACAGAGCCCTTAGTGATATCTGTATAGTAGAATATTTCCTCCCATCCATATGCAAATCTAACCTTTTTGATATTTCTGCCCTATAAACCCTAAGACAGGATTTCAATAGAAAATGTTTACTAAAGGCTTTCTCCTTTATAATCTATTGATTTTAATATCCTTACTACTCCTGCTGAATGTCAGTTTTACCCTGAAGACTCCCATTGCAAACTTGAACACATTTAATTATTTATACCATTTGAAATATTAGTGCTGAGAAATCCCTAAAAGTTTTTGGTTCTGCAATGGTGTGATCTAAAGTTTGATTTTCTTTTGTGGATAACAGAAGTAATTTGATATACTAATCAAGGACAGATGAATACTTCAGACATCACAATGCAGTTATAATAGTAATGACATCTATTTTTCATCTTTCCAGACTCCTTGTATATGTTAAAATACAGCTCATTAAGTACTGTAGGATCTCTCAGTGAACAATTTAGCATTATGTTTTCTTTCTTCTGCAGCAGCCTGAGCAAGAAACTTGTTTCCATCAGAGGCAGAGGGCATTTAGGCAATATTCAGTGTCTGAGTGCTACTTAGGGCAGATTTGCCCTTGGATGGGGGTCAAGGAGTCTTCTTTGCCTTACTTGTATCACTCACTGTATTCACAAGACCGACCTTGTCTCTCTGAGACAATTATTTTTTGTACAGAAGAATTTATGTGAGAACCTATGAAAAGATTTTGATAGCAGGCAAATCAAAGCAGGGTATTTAAAAAAAACTCAGCACCTTGAAGGTCAATTCTTCCCCTGACTCCTGCTTTTTACTCCCAACATGCACCCAAATCCAGAGTGATGGAGCTCACCCTGCCTGGCCAGGGTATGGGCATGCCTGAGCTCCCATCCCTGCCACTTGAGCCTTGTCTGGAACATGCAAGAGTCAGGAATCCTTCCACTGGCTTCAGTGGTGATCTGTACCAGACCCCAAATCCCTGCTAGGTTCAGCACTTAAGAAGTGTTTCACCATTTATTCTTCTATTTAGATTGGAAAACAATTTCAAATTTCTGACTGTCCATATCTTTCTATTTTTTTCACCCCTGTCTCCCTGCCCTGGGCTTCAATTTCTCTGCCATTACATGATCAGAGCAATTGCATGCATGTCTATTAATTGTATTGAATTTCTCTTTTACAAGGTAAGTTTCTACTCTTATTTTTCCTTCATCTTCAGAAACTTTCCCTTTTTCTTTTACTAACCTGATAGCTGTTCAGAAGCTGCCAAGATGTATTTGGCTCTTGTATTTACTCCAGATGGAGACTTTTATTTTCACTCATATCTGGCAGTAGGAACTGTGGTATCACCAAACACAACTTTTCTCTGAGATTGTTTTGATAGAAGAAAAGAACCATTCCTTTTGCAGATGGTTTATAAGTTACTTCTGATGGCAGATAATATAGTCTAGCCTGGATCCTTAAGTTCAATAACACTCACAATAGCCATAAATAGTTGGATTTTTCTGGTTTATATCCCCTCAGGAATAACCATCTGGATATGTATCCTTTAGTAGTCTAGGATTATTGTTTAAAAGTAAAGCTAGAAAATATCTGGAATGAAATCTGTGGTTCTCCACTGAGCAGGGATAAATGCAGCCGCTCTTATCTCCACCATATCTGTCCTGTGTGCATTAGATATGTCTGTAACCAGTTAAGGTTTCCTAAGAAGCACTGAGAACCAGTCTTAAGGTTCTAAATAGGCAGAAATGCTGTCACTGATTTCATTTCACAGAACTAGGTCAAGCCAAATAGCTGCTCTGGTATGTGCTAGAGGGAAAGCAGGGTGCTGCATGGATGGGTGTAGCTGAGGAACCCAATGCCACACCCAGCTTGGCCAACTTACAGGACCAGAGTATTCAAAGCTCTGAAATTAATGCTGCACAAGAAGGAGCAATCTTCAGAGTATTAAATCTCTTGTGGGGCTGAGCCATGCACCTCTTCCTTATTTTTCTCCACCTGAAAAATAAACTGCTTCTTTTCCTTCTTTCCATTTTGCTTTGGAATATCCATTTGGAAATTTAGGACAACATGATATCCTGGAAATGACCTCTCTCAGATTAAACACTCTTCCTGGTTGTTTTTCCAGCATTCCACATGTATTCACCTTTGTTACTCCTTTGCTTCCATGAGTTTCACTGGCATCCTTTTAGGCAATGGAATCAAGACAAAAAAATGTTCGCCTGACTTGTTTTAGCTAAGAGGCTTCATGTTTAATGGATTTGCTGTTCTTTAATGTCCCAGGTCACTCCCTGAGATCAGCAAATGCTGAATTTCTTATCGCCCTTATATGTTATCTGAAGTCATGTCGTTATTTCGCCTTTAGTGAGTCTCTTTGCTCTCTGGCTTTGGAACCCACTGCCAAATGAAGTAAAGAAAGCTCTGACTATGGGGAATTTCTAAATCCAAAGTTAAAAGTTATTTGTTCTGTTTAGCATTTTTAAAATTATTCTTTTAGGAATTGTATGTGCCTCTGAGCTAATTAACTCTTAATGAGCGCAAAATGCCCTGGGATGCAGATTTGGACGGTACAGTAGAAATGCAGACATGGATTGGACTGCAGCACTGCAGCAGATGACATTTATGATTTGATTCTTTTTTAAATGATGGTGCAGATATTTTTATTGAGATACTCTTCCCCCCCATTCCCCTCCCCCCACCCCATCTTTCTAGTCTAAATAAAGCTGATCAGATTTTCAGTCCACCATATGGGGCCCAGTTATATCGGATCTACAAATACACTTTAGTTTTTCATTATAGATGAAGTCACTCTTCAGCAGAGAAAACAAGTTGAGAAACAAACTTTCATATTATGAAAGACAGGCAGTGTTCCAGCACTGAGCACTTAACCAGAGCATCAGGAAATCAGAACACCTGGCTGTGCCCAGCTCGGTGCTATTCCCCTGGACCAGTCCCTCACCCTTTTAGTGCCTTCACTCATTCATCTGTAAAGCGACCATAATTGCGTTTATATCACAAGGGTGCCTTGATGCTTGGCAAATGAGAATTGACCCAAAATTTATCCTTCAGAAGCTCTGTATGAGCAGTACCTCGCTCACATGGTAATTGTGGACAATTAGATTAGAAGAGGTATAAATACAGTGAAAGTGAAATTCCATTTAGGAACTGTCAAACTGTTCTTGATAATTTTTCTTAGTTTTCGTCTAATTCCAGTGTGGAATTTTGTATGCATCTCCCAGAAAGTCTTTATATGCCTCTTTTCTTCTTCTGCAACAAGACAGCATATTTTATTCGTGTTATATTAAACTGTGTTTTGGGCAAATGGTTTGTTCCCAGAACAGTACCTTGGAAAGCTAGGTTTAGAGAAACAAGGAAAAATTATTGTGTCAAAGAAATCCTATCCTCTATGTATTTGAGGAAATTGCAATCACTTACAAGGATTGTACACAGAAAAAATATTCCAGGTTTTATGAAAAGGGGTTTGCCTAAGTGTTGTTATGTTTTATTTAATTAGATTTTTTTATACTTACCATTAAAATGTTTTAAAATTAAGCTGAATTTCCACAACAAACTGTAGAAACATATGGTGTAGAGCCTGCAGCGGCACTTAATGGCAGTAGCATTACTGATATTTGTGAGTCAGAACCTACTTTCCTCTAAGAAGTAGCTGTGTGTTCTCCCAGTTTAAAACACTGTTAAACACCAACCTTTTTGATTGTGTTTGGGGAGGAAAAGAATGAATGTGATCTTCTTAAATACACATTTCCTTATTTCCATGAAGCTGTCGATATTTCAGGGTGAGGGAAGTTGTGTATCAGACTCAGCATCTCTTCCATGTGTTTCATGAACACACTTAATGAAACCAAGTAGATTAAAGGGGTCTACTTTACCAGGATCACCCCCAGGTAGCATATCCCAACACTAGAAGAAAAAAATGGAATTGTTTCTTCCTTGAGCCCCTTTTCCTAACAAAGGCACAATCACTTGGGGCTAACCAGATTCCAGGATGCCAGGAGGTCTCTGTCAGCACCCCAGAGTAAACTCCAGCTCCCAGGAACTGCTTCCAGAAGGATTTGTAGTTTAGCTTAGTTCCCAACAAGAAGTCATATATCTGAAAAAAAAATCCTTTGGATGTCACTTTTTTATGTTTAGACTTGCAAAGCACTTTAGGAACAACTCATGCTCACAAGGAGTGTTCCACTGACTTATCTCTAATGTATGCTTGAGAGGCTCAGTGCAAAACAAAATTCAGAGATTAAGTAAATGAAAAGATACCAAACATTGCAGCAGGGAATCATTCCAAGTCATGGTGTTCTCAGGAGCACCAGAGCTGGTTTATGTTCGTGCTCATCCATGCAGAGTCTGCAGAATTTACTTTTTAGACCTTATTCATTTGCTCTGTTTTAGTAACCAGGTTCCCAAGACTCTCCCTGGTGATTGGACTCATTCATACCTGAGGGTTCAGACCACACACACTCCAGTGCCCAGTCCATGGGAAAATCTGACCTTTCAAAAAAGATGCCATGCTCAGAAAGAGACATGGCAGACCAGTCCCTCCCAGACCTCTGCACACCCATGAACTGCAAGCAACATCTTTGGCAGGATATGCAAGCAAAGATTCCCCATCATCCTGCCAAGATAGAAGCAGGACAGATCCTGGTGCTCCTCTGGCAGATTCCTGAGCTGATTGTTTTGCCTTAATAGCTGTGGTACATTAAAAACTCACATTGAATGCAAATAGGTGGTTTTTACTGATAAACCAGCCCTCAACTCAGATCTCAGTCTTCAGTGGGCTAATGGAAATTTCCAGTGGGCTCACAGAAATAAGTGGTTTTGTAGGACACAGGTCCACCTCTTTAGTTTACTACAATAAAGTGCTTTCAGTTCCTGTGAACTGGTGCTGGACCAATGTCTTAAGAGACTGGAAAAAGGTTCAGCCTCTAAATCTTCTCCCTTTGCCACCAGTCCTAGTCAAAATGGGTCTCTTGGCTTTCATGCAGCTAATTTTGCCATTTCTGAGGATGATGTAGGAAGTTGAAGGAGGGATACTTGTTTTATCTTTGCTCAGATAGGTGGTGTTTAATTCTACAGTGGATCTCTCAGCAGCTGACATCAGGTGACTAATCTGCAGAAATGCCCAGGTTCCTCAGTCAAAGAAGTGAAACAATTCTTTCTGACTGTCTCTTTCAGGATTTTGCTGACTCTGTATACCAAATGGTTGCACAGAAGTTCCAGGAGCTGACAGACAATTTCACTTCCATGCATGCACGCCACAAAACTCTTGCAGGCATTGTGATGACCAAAGGTAAGATATTCTCTCATTTATTTTCCTCTGGAATTTTTCATGACTAAGTAATACATTATTTACCTGGTTCACAATACTGAAGGATGACTTTACTCCCACACAGACAAAATGAATAGTAATGCAGTGAAAAGAAGCATTAAATATTTACACCTCAAGTAAATTCACACAGAAAATATTGGCAACAGAGTTGAAGATTTATTCATAAATACGTTGCTACATTTCTTTGTTTACAGGACAAAATGCAGCCCTCTCTGATTTTTCATTTCCTTACAGATGGGGGAGTTATCAATAAAAGTAGTATTATTTATTAATTACTTTCTTAGGTCTGAATACACCAAGTTCTTGTTATACAACATAAACTTTGTTTTAGACTGGCAACAGAAACAAATGTGCTTTCCAGTCAAAAAAACCAAACCACAGTATGTGTAATTTCAGTTCTGCTCTTCTCTAGCTATGGGAAATACTTACACTTACCAGCAGCAAGGCCAAAATTTGGTATTCACTCCTGTTAAGAGTTGATTGATTGACACATACTGTGCGGAACTCTTCAGTGCTTTGATGAAACAGTTGCATAGATGGTCCTTCTCTGCAACCATCCCCCAGGTGGGGCACCTCAGTATTTATGAGGATGTCAGCAGTGGAGAGGCTTCCATAAACTTCATTCTCTCTCTGACACATGGAGCAGTGGGTCCAATACAGGAATGAGAACATAAGCTTGGAGGGAAAAGGCATATATAATTCATCCAGGCTTGTCTCACTCCTTCCTTTCAACAATTACATTAGCTAGGTTCAGTAGGGACAGTTGTGAATATTGCAAGACAGCAGGATGGAGACAGGATTTTCTGATGGATCTTTTCCAGCCACAGAGCCTAAATGCAGATAAGATTTCTGTGCTGAGCATCTCCTTTCTGATGTGAAAAGAATAAGTAACCATATTCAGTATGAAGGAAAATAAAAAGGAAGTGTGATTGACTTTGGGATGTGAAAGATGCACACTAGACCCAGCATACCAGCTGCCTTGTCATTGTCAGATTTCTTGACTGTGGCTCTCATCGGATGTAAACAAAGTGCTATAGTTTATTTAGATGAGCTCTTTCCAAGCAGAAGCAAAAGAAGAATGTTTAAATATACTTTTTATAAGAAACTAAACTACAGGAGCCAAGAACTGTTGCTTTAACCACATGTAGGGGGAGAGCACAGGGGAGGTAACACTAACTGTAAGAATTGTAAGAAATGCCTGTAGGAATTTCATCCCATTCTTCTTTGACAAGGAGCTACTCCTACATTCTTATACAGACCAGCTTTATAAAGCATGATTGAGCCACTGCGACCTTATTTCTACATGTCCAAAGAAGCACATTAAAGACCCACAATGTATGAGAAGAACTGTGACTGGACGGAGTCATAATTCCCAAAGTTATGGCTGCTGAGTGCATGCAGTGCTAGAGGAAGAAAGGGGCACTTCCAGACTTTCTTAGCCTTTCGTGGCATTGGGGGCTGTCTGTGTCTCTTCTTTAGAAGGCTGAAAGTGTACTTATGCTGTTTGTTTCTTTTGGTGGGTCCCATGCCTATAGTGGGATTTTACAAATTTGTGTTTCATATTTCATCTTAGTCAGCATTAGGACAAAGTATAATTTTACTTATGTTCACAAACTATTTCCCGCAAGGCTTCCTTTTCAATTCTGAATTCCCTCTCATGAATTTGTTCAATCTGTCAGCCATCCAATTTGTCAATATCTCACTACTTTTGTGGAACCCAGAAAAGAAACTTGGAGATATAAGGTGATTCACAGAAGATGCAAATCTAGAAACAGCCTTATCTTAGTATATTCTGCAGGAAGATTTGAGTTCTTTCCAGGACAAGAATCTCAGCCAACAAAGGCAAAATGAATCATCTGTCATTTGTGTCATTATTTTCTGTACTAAAGGTGTAGATTTGTGGTCTCTTCTTCACCATCATTCCCAGCAGTAGCAAGGACCTCAAAACACACTTTTCAAAGATGGCACAGGCAGGTTTTCCACATCAAGCACTCAAATTAATACAAATTCCCTGTGTTTTTAACAAAATAAAATGGCAGAAGTTGTCTTAGATCTCTGCAAACAATTTACTAATGATATCAAAAAAAACAAATCTGGAAATGTCTTGTTGCATTCAGTACCATAGGTGACAAAAACTGATTTGTTTTTACCTTCATTTCAATTTACTGTCATCCTGACTAGAAGCAGATTTATCTGTGCTTGTACAGTTTCCAGGCAAAGCTGGTAAAAAGCACAATGGGATTTTGTGATAACTGCTGTTAAGATAATGCAAGATCTCTACAGACAAAAAAAGAAGTGTGCTAGATTGGTTTTCTTTTTCTGAACTCTGACATTTTTTCTGTCATTTCAATTTCCCAGGGAAACCAAAGAGAATTACGTTTGGCCACTGTAATTGACTTATGCTGTAGCACCCGGGGCAAATTCCAATGTGTAAGAAAGAAAAAAATGTGGAAAATTATGTTATTGATGGACTGAGAATGTTCTATAGCAATAAATTGCTAGTCAGTGAAACAGGCAGTCCAAAGCATTTAGAAATGCTTTGCTCTGAATTGTGATGACAATTAAAATCTCCATGCTTTTTTGTGAAAGTAAGTTTAGTTGTTTAGCAGACATCAAGATAATCTTAAAAGTATTGGCCTAGATAGGAGCAATTTACCACACTAGATAGCAGCTGATGTGATCTTATCTGATGTAATACAATAATTGAATATAATAATAACTAAAAAACTCACATAACTGATCTTGAACTAAATGTTTCAAAAGATTGAAGAGTTTAAGTCAATTATTTAAGTTATAATGTACAATGTTATAATGTATTTGAAATCTGCCAGTCCTCTAACATATTCTAATTTTGTTGAAATACACTCAGAGATTTTTCTCTCAAAAATTGTTTGATCAATTCTAAGAAAAATTGTTTAACATGTGAGTGCATTCAAGTCTTTCTCATACAGCAAGCTATAATCCAAGACTATCTTCAAGTAGAACAATAAGTATTATTGTAGCATAATATTTATATGAAGATCTATGCTTTACTTCACATTGACTCTCCACAGCAGACCTGCTGATTTCTCTGAAGATATGATGAATTCACACATTAAGAACATCATCTCACCTGTGGAAAACACATTCTGGATCACACCATGTCAAACACAAGCCATCAGCTCAGAACTTGCATTATATGATGCAAGTTAACTTCCCTCGTCATGTTTTGCATTAGAGGCTAAAACACAATTGATAGCACAACATTTTGGCTATGTGCTTGCCAAGTGCCAAGACTATCTCTCTCTCCTATCCCCAACAGGTAAACTGGAGGTGAGCAAGAGGCTGAGAGGGGACACAGCCAGGACAGGCGTCCTCAGCTGTTGGAAGGAGTATTTCTTGTCACAGGACACTGTGCTTGGCAGTAAAAATCTGGGGAGAGGGGAAGGGGGAGATAATTGGGTTTATGGCATTTGTCTTGCCAAGCAACCATGAACTATCATTATATCAATGCATTATTCTTGCCTTCCTTCTGTTTCTTCCCAGTCCCACAGGCGACTAGAATGAGCAAGAGGCTGTGTGGGTGTTTGGCTCTTGGCCAGGATCAGCCAATATTTCATTTCAACAGCAGCTGTTTCTTGATGTTTCTGGTTGTCTGGGAAAGATGACCCACCAGCTCCCCATCCTTCTGTCTCTCAGGTGCAATTTAGACATCTTATTTTGACTCACTGCTCTGCTGTATCTTTCTATTGAAAAGTCTTCAGAGAGAAGTAGTTTTCAATATTGTTGTTGTTATTGTTATGTCAGCTGATACATTTGAAGGGCAAGCAAGCTGTTATTTTCTAACACAAGGCAACAAATGCAAAACCAGAGCACTCTCACATACCTCTGGGCCTGATGCCCGGAGTCACAGACTGTGGGGTGACAGGAGGAGCCCCTGTGGTCCCACCATGGGTCACCAGGCAGGGCAGCACACAGAGCATCGAGGGGACAGTGTGGCAGTGCTGCCTGCCCCCAGAGCTGGGAGGAAGGAAGTCCCAGGGCAGGGCAGAGCAGGGTGGGAATCTCACACTGAGTGCTGTGATCTAAAGACTGGTGGCATTCACACTGTTTATTGGCATCATAGAGAGAGTTTGGCTTTTACTCTACCTGAAATCACCAGGCACAGTATAGAGTCCCTGTCACTCTGTAAAGAGATGATCTATTATTGCTGAGGTCCACTTTGCAAAAAAAACCCTGCCATAATCATTAGGGACAAAATGAAACTGCTATTTAAACACAATTTTCCCATTTGTGTTTGACAAATCTTAGCAGCTTAAATACTGATAGGAACTTTTTGTCATGCTTTCTGTTAAAAATGAAGCATTAAGAAAGTTCAGTCCTTTTCATGGCAGTGTAACATTCATAGAAAAAGATTATGAGTTGATTCTTCACTTCAATTTTCTCTCTTCTATATATATATTTTTTTTTTTAAGCCTGACAATCATTTTGATGTTAAAAGCAAATTAGGAGGTCTTCTCAGTTATCTTGTGTAAAATAATGATGAACTGGACAAAAGAGCCCTAAATAGAAATTTCATGCTGTGATAAAAGATGGGAAATTATCATCCGTATCTCATGGAATGGATCTTAATCATTGCTAAGTGGAATAACAGAAAAAAGTAAAGTTGACAGTATGTCTCCATGGATCTTTCCAGTCACATTAAGATTCACAAAGCCTGGCTTTTAAGTACAATCAGAAATACTGCTGTCCAATTGATTTCTGATCCTCAGTATGAGTAGGAAAGTTGCAAAGCAGCAGAATACAGTAGAACATCCAGACCATATGTAGGGTACCAATCTGCTCCATCCCATGCTGCACTCGAGTGGCCAAACCAGTTAGAGAAAATGTGAATGATTTACAGATTAGTGTCCAGAGCAGATTCCTTCAGGAAGAGAGGCACAGGAGGAATTTAGGCTCCCAGATCCCATTTTCATAGTTAGATGGATGCTAAAACCTGGTCCCAGTGAGATTCAGTGTTTCCATGAGAATTAAAACTTCTGAAATGAAAATTGAGTGCCCAAACTGCTGACATCCCTTTGAGGATCTCAGCAGGTCTCTTCAACTACTGCTGTCTGATGTTCTCAAGGACATGGCACAAAGTCATTTGACATTCTTGTAAACATTATTGACTTCTTATGTATGCCAAGGTTGACACTTCACCAGTAGATGACAGTTTATTTACCTATTTTAAATTATTTTCTCAAAATAATTTAAAATAGGTAAATAGACATGTAGTTAGGAATCATATATGTCACTCTTTCTCAGAGACCTGGTTTCCTCTGCTTATAAACCCTAAATCAATAATATTTGGATTCTCTCTAAATAGTTTTGAACCCCATAAGACTATCCCTTTTCCACAGCTGCAAGTCTTTCTCATACAGCATTTTGTAATGTGCACCTCTAATGGGCATAATCTCATATTCCTGCAGCTCAAGGAACTTGGGTTTCCAACAACGTTGAGTGTTTCTTTATCATTTCTGTCAAATAAAGGTTAAGGAACAGAAAGTAATTGAAGACAGATTAATTAGAAATGGAAAATATGAGATGGGACACAATCTTGCAGCCTTGCACAGAGCAGGAAAAAACCACCTTCAGGGGCAACTCTCCAGGCCAGGCTATATGTTTTGCATTAAAAAAAACCAGGGAGAAATGCAGGCACCAGCTGGGAGTAAGTACAGGACCAGAGCTTCACTTTTGGGGATGAGCACCCCAACATGCATACACACAGCCTCTCATTGCTGTTACTGTCTAACCTAATTCCATCCTCTTGGCTGTTTGGTGGCACAGGTTCAGAAGGAGCAGGACAAAACACCCCTCTCATATCAGCAGTTTTAGGCACTGTCAGGAAAATGGGAAGGGAGCTGAGTCCCTCATTTCTTGGCAGCTGAAGCAGCTGTAGGTGTCTCCAGCACATGGCACTGCTGACCTCTGGGGAGCTTCAGCTCCCCACTGTGCCCACAGGTTGCTCTGGTTCCCATCTCTTCTCAGACACTGAGCCTTTTTACCTCCCTGAACATTTACTGACTCTGGATTTAGTTTTCCATTCCTGCTGTTCAAAGCATTTTTCTGATTGAAACCCCTCTCAAAACCTGGATGCAGACAAGGCCTTGGCTCTGTGTCACATATAATTGCACTGGGCACAAGGATGGGTGTAATAATTAGCATAAAACATGGAAATTAAAAATAGGCACTTCTGTTTCCTAAGTGTGTCAAGCAAGGAGTTGGCAAGGTCAGACTTTCATTCTGCTCTGTGATAAGGCAAACTGGAAGCTGTCCCAATGTCAATACCAGGAGTGCATCTCACCCTAAAAAAAGAAATTTCTTTGGTGAATAAAGGCTTGGAAATCATTGCTTTCACTTTACCAACCTAGTAAAATACATAGGAAGATGTTTTTAGATGCAAGTACACCAAAGAATATTACAAGAAATACAATTTTAAAAAATTCCACACAAAATTAAATTCCTCTTGCCCTTAACTGCCAAAAGTCATATTCAGGATTTCATTCTTTCTCACTGTAATTTAGAATCTTACTACATCTAAAACTGTCAATTTACTTAATGCTCAGATATCAGTGGCACAACACTTATTAGAGAAACACAGATATCTGCAGTCAGGACAGGGCCGGAAAGTGCAATTCAGTCCTGCTTTAAAATTAGGAATTATGTGCAAGCTCTCTTCTTGAGGATAGTATTCCAATTCCAACATGAAAGGAAAAAACCCTCAAAAAACTTTGATACTGCCACTACAAATTTAGATTTTTTTTTTTTTTTAAAATCCTCAAGGGAGGTGAGGGGGTGAAGCATGCCTGGCCTGGCTGACCCTCCTCCCTCTCAGGATTTGCAAAGCCCACAGTGAGAAAAGGAAGGGAAGGTAAAGGGCACTGGTGCTCACAAACACAGCACTGTCTCCTTGCACACTCTCCAGAAGCAAAGCTGATGGGATTTCATTCTTTTGGTCCACTGAGGGGAGGGAAGAAATGGACCATAGAAATTAGAACTGGGAGAGACCACTAAGTAATCCAGTCCATTTCCCTGCAAGCATAAGATTGTTCCCAAGTGCTCTTTCCAGTCTAGATTTAAATTAATCAATTAACAATGGGGCTTTCAACAGTACCTTGGGAGACCATTCGAGCCTAATGGATCTCATTGTTAATAATTTTCACCAGTTATTCAGCCTGACTTTTATTTTCTTTGATGTCATCTCAGGACCTCAGTTCTGCTGCTCTAAATTTAGTGCCCACTTCTCTCCTTGGGGTTTGCACCTTTCAGATACTCAGAAACATGCACACCATGTTCATAGTTTGCATATTCAATTTTTGTACTCTCTCCTGCTGGGTCACTCTTCTCTGCAGCCCCCAGCAGCCTTGTCTTTGTTTTCTGATTCCCTTCCACTTGAGCAACCTCCTCACCATTCTTTTCCACACTGGAAATCCACCTTTTGAATGAGTTTTAATGGAAAGCCTTGCACAAAAATTTCTTGCA